>NC_090442.1:331188406-331491436 GCF_031143425.1 Pleurodeles waltl | reverse complement strand
TCGGTCGTTGGGGAGATTGATAGCTTGCATTGTAACCTCATCTTGCTCCTATCGATAATCCAGATGAGATTCTGACACATATGAGTATCGGCAACTATTTCCTGCATGGTCAACGTCCCGATCAGTGCAGCAACCATCTCCTCACACCTCAGAAAGAGTCCACTCGACAGGATTCCCCACGCCTTGCTTCCTCTAACACTCTCCTCTTCCTCACTGGGCACACTGGTCTTGGCAAGCAGACAGGTGCTGATGCTCCAGGCCCCAGGGCAGGGGATCATGAGTTGCCTTGGTGATGTCCCCTCACCTAGCTGGGAAAGTAGAAGGCCTTAGCCCCCATCCTGCCCACATGCAGCAGTCTTGCAGAGCTTCCCCTCCTCACACAACCCGACTGGCTGCTTAACAATTGACAATTTTGTGGTCTCGAGCTCCCCTTCTTATAGTCCATTGTTAGGCACTAAGGGCCTGATTACAACTTTGGAGGAGGTGTTAATCCATCCCAAATGTGACGGATATACCACCAGCCGTATTACGAGTTCCATAGGATATAATGGACGGGTGGTAAATCCGTCACTTTACCGTCACTTTTGGGACGGATTAACACCTCCTCCAAAGTTGTAATCAGGCCCTAAATGTGATTTAGAGTCTGAGCCTTTGAAGTTTATGTTAGGGGTCGGCTTCCTTTTGAAGTGCCCACTCCTCTACCTCTCTTCCTCCAGAAAGCAGCCTGTCACAACAGGACTGTCTCCAAAGGCCCAAAACACAGGCCATGGGAGCAACTAGAGTTCATACTGGATGCCAGCCACACTGATATGTGTATCAAAAGGTAAGGCCAGGGCCTTAGGCCTAATCTTCACGGTTCTCTTATCATCCCCACGTCCTTCCTTGGATGTGCCCAGCACCTTCCTTATGACCTCTCTCTGAATTAAAGAGTACTCATTAGAAGTGTACTTGGAGAGCCTGAGCCTCTCTTTTCCAGTGTGTCCCACCCAGCTTGCAAAAATGCAGCAAAACACACATATGTCTGGAGGATTCCATTTTACTTCTCTCCTCATGTTTCACAATGTAGCCCCGGGCTTCCTAAAATGGAATTCAGAGTTGTAATTTTATTGTGCCTTTTACAGGCACACAAACACACACATACACGCGCACACACACACACACACATATACACAGCATATGAATTCACCAGCACTGCGTCTTTTAGATATTGTGCCACTCACAGGCACTCATACACCCAGCAATTGTTTTCAATATACAATTACTGAACACCCTTCATGTATCGTACCACGCACAGGCCTACACACACCCAACACATGCATTTTACATGGACACACTGCACAGCACTACATCCTTCATGTTTTGTGTCTCTCACAGGCACACATAAACCTAACATATGCATATAACATACAAGCACTGCACACCAAGCCAATGTAGGTGAAGGGTGAGTTAAGCACACAGACATGGAACTCTAAATGAGTGAGCCCATAGGACGCACTCCAGTGACACAGATAAAAAGGACCTTTTCACTTCTACCGATCACTACACTGCATGCTGCCACCACAGCGCTCGTGCTGCTCAACTCCTGGTAAAGGCAGTGGCCTTTAACCATTATGAGGTTTGGGCTTCCGGCACCACTCCTGGTCCAACAAGACTGCAGTCTGTGAGATAGGTCTATGTCATGGTGCACATGCATGATCCATGCTTGCGTATAATAATAACAATTCTGCATTTGGGATCCAGACATACTTACAGTTGGGCACTCAAGGCAGGTGTGCACTATGTGGAGGGCTTTTTCGTGCCAACATTCCTAATGTCCTGGGGCCCAGCCTACTTTGGATCCTAAGTAACTGGGCTGAGTACTACCCCTTTAGCACTTGACTCTCAGTGGTAGCACTGAGTGTCTCCCTGTGCTCCTATGATGACTCATAACATACACTGTCCCCGAGCATTTCCTTGTGCTTTTGTGCATCTTATAGATAATCTGCGCTCGAGATAAGACCCTGCTCTTATTTTTCATCTACAAGTCATATTTACTTCCTGGTGTTCTCTACTTCCGTAGGATCTTCTAGCAAAGTACCACAGGATCGTCTGAAGTTCAAATTTATTTCGTTAGACATGCTGCATCTGCATTAGAGTAATTAACGTTGGAAAATGGATATGTCTTAGTTTCTAAAGACTATACATGAGGATGTGGATGTCTTTCTAAAAAAAAAAGACATTTGTGGCCTAACTGTTTATTTGTTTCTTTTTGCAATAATTGTTCCTTCTTGGGTCTGATATTCATTTTGGCAGTATAGAGTCTTCTTCTTCTTCTGTGGTATCCCCATCCATCTTTAAGCACAACCTGGATAGCTATCAATGGAATGGGAGGAGCGGATAGATATATTTGATAACTGCCTGGAGGCTCTGGATGGTCAAGATTTTCGACCCAGTATAAAACAAAAAAACTATACCTCTGAGTACTTTAGAAAAATAAGAAGGACAACAAACATTTAATTATTTACCTACTAGTCATGACTAATTAGTGATGTGAACAAAGAAGCAAAGAAAAGACTTGAAAGTACGTTCGCCTAACAAACAACCATTATTATGTGTAGGTAAAACAAAATTACACAGAATCTCCAATAGAAGGTGGGTCAGTTAATGAATTTATTGATAGGTTGCATGACTTATCTGTTAAAAGTCAATTTGGGAATATGATGGAGGAATTAATCAATTGATTGTACAATGTAGAAGTAAAAAGATATACATTGGTGTTTGGCAAAACCATTGAAGACCATAACATAATCCTTCAACAAGCCTTGGAAAGATTGTGCAATGCTGGACTTAACCTTTGCAAGGAAAAAGTTAGATTTTTAATTAATGAAGTGGAATACTTAGGATACACCTTGTCTGAAAGGGATGTCAAGCCTAAGTCGGATTTGTGGAAAGCCATAAGCCTTACACCTTCGCCAGGTGATAAAGATCAGTTGAGATCAATTCTTAGACTTACAGAATATTACGGCAAGTTTGTATTGAATCTAGCTAATAAGGCTGAAAGGCTCAGGATACTGCTCAGGAAGGGAAGCAATTTTATGTGGGGTGAGTGTCAACAACGTTTCGAGATGATAAAACATGATATTTGTTCAGCTGGAAATTTGGTAGTGTGACATTAAACAGAAAACAAATTTGACTGTGGATGATAGTGCCACGGGCACTGGGTCATAGTAACTCAACTTCATGATAAATGTGAAAAAAACAAGAAACTGATTTGTGGAGTCCCCCAGGGATCATCCTTTAACCATACTCTGTTCATTGTCTTTATGACCCCACTAGCCAACATCATCAAATCCCAAAACATCACCATCATCTCATATGCTGATAACCCCCAACTCATCCTCTCTGTGACGGATAAGACAACCACCTCCAGATCCAACTGCATGACCATGGTAGCAGACTGGATGAGAGCAAACTGACTGAAACTCAATTCTGACAAGACAGAAGTTCTGATCAAGACCTCCCCATAGGACCTTGTGGTCAGCGGTGCTAGGACCAACACCAACACCCACTGACCACTCAAGACATCTTTATGCACATGCCTTGAGCAAGGCATAGTACAAATATTTACCCAGATGATACATTACATATTATGAGTATATCCACAAGAAACGAGAAACAAATGAGATATTAAATATTTTCATAGTATGTCCAATACACATTGCATGAATATGGTAGATGTCACAATATATCATTAAATCCAGACACAACCTATTGTGTCCAATAGCATTGCATGAATAAGGTAGATGTCACAATACATTATTCAATCTAAACATAGCAAACATAACCTAACAAACATGTGCATTTTTGGAATGTAGACACCTGGGGGAATCCAGGATGGGGTGAATTGTGGAGCTCTCACTGGGTTGTCAACCAGAATCCTTTGCAAACCTCAAAAGTGGGCTGAACAAACACTTTTCCCTCACATTTCGGGGCTGCAAAGTTCTGAAATCTTAGGGGAGCCACAAACGTCCTTCCACCCAGCATTCCCCCAAGTCTCCTGATACATATGGTACCTCACTTGTATGAGTAGACCTAGTGCCCGCAACAGGAAATCCCCAAACCACAACGTGGACACATCACATTTTTCTAATGAAAACAGACGTGTTTTTTGCAAAGTGCCTAGCTGTGGATTTTAGTCTCCAACTCAGCCGGCACTTAGGGAAACCTACCAGACCCACACGTTTCTCAAAATTAGACACCTAGGAGAATCCAGGATGGGGTGACTTGTGGGGCTTTCACCAGGTTCTGTCACCCAGAATCCTTTGCAAACCTCAATATTTGTCTAAAAAACACTTTCTCCTCACATTTCAATAATTCAAAGTTCTGGAATCAGATGGGAGTCACAAACTTCCTTCCACCCAGTATTCTCCCATGTCTCCTGAGAAAAATGGTACCTTACTTGTGTGAGTAGGCCTAGTTCCCACAATAGGAAATGCCCCAAAAACACAATGTGGACACATCAAATGTTTCTAATGAAAATGGACACGTTTTTTGCAAAGTGCCTAGCTGTGGATTTTGGGCTCTAGCTCAGCCGGCATATAGGGAAACCTATAAATGTTTCAAAACTAGACACCTAGGGAATTCTAGAATGGGGTGACTTGTGGGGCTCTCACCACGTTCTGTCACACAGAATACTTTGCAAACCTAAAAATGTGGCTGAAAAAATACTTTTTCCTCACATTTTGGTGATAGAAAGTTCAGGAATTTGAGGGGAGACACAAACGTCCTCCTACCCAGCATTCCCCCAGGTCCCCATGATAAAAACTTTACCTCACTTGTGTACCCGCGACAGGGAAGGTCTCAAAATGTATTGTGGCAATAATGATAACTAAGGGGAGTGTACTAATTTGTTCTGGGATCGGGAACCATTTAGGGAAACCTATCAAACCCAGACATTTCTGAAAAGTAGACATCAAGGGGAGTCCAGGGAGGTACAATTTGTGAGGATTTCCCAAAGATTTCCCTGCAAAGGTAAACCATTGAATAAAAACACTATGGGGGTCATTACAACCCTGGCGGTTGGTGATAAAATGGCAGTAATACCGCCAACAGGCTGGCGGTAAATAGTGCAAAATTATAACCATGGCGGAAACAGCTCAGACAGACAGCCATTTTAACACACCGACCGCCAGGGCAGAAACAACAGACACTACGGTGGTAACTGCCTACAGCCAGGTGGAAGACAATGTTCCCCCCACTGTATTGACAGTCCAATCTGCCACCTTTTCCGGGGCAGTACCAACGACATCAAAAGCCTGGCAGAAACAGAGCTCAGAATTTAAAGGACTCACCTGTGGAGACTCAGGGACGAACCACGCCGCCATGGAGCCCGAGCTGCATGTCTTCCCCATGATCATCTACATGCTGCTCCACTACAAACACCAACGACGGCGAAGACGACGATGGTGAGTACAGCCGCCTAGCACACAGGGGAGGGGAGGAGGAAAAACAGAGTGACACACACATGCAATGCCCCCACCCCAACACCATACACACAAGCAGATGCAGCAACATAACATGTTTACCCCATACCCTTCAGGAATAATGCAAGGACAACTACAATAGATTAAAAATAGTGTAATAAGATCAAATAGTAGCAATACGTGCATCCAAATCAAAAAGTATATACATATTTACAAATGTAGGGACACTGCCCAGTCCTCAATGTTTGTGGGCCACAGGGCCACATTACAAAGTCCAAGGTCCCACTTTACTCCTGCAACAACACAGAGAGAACACTGCAGGGGCATCAGGTTGAAAATAGGCAGGCAACACCACTGGTCATGGAGTGGGCAACATGCCCTGTGCTTGGTCCTGGGGAGTGCAAGGCCACAGTCCCTCAAGTGGGTGACTTGCTCACATGCTCAGGAGGGGCCAACGTGCCCTGTGCTTGGTCCTGGGGAGTGCAAGACAACAGTCTCTCAAGTGGGTGAATACCCCACTGGCCCTGGAGGGGGCATCGTGCCCAGTGAAATTCATCCTCATCGTGCCCAGTGAGCTTCATCCTGGGGAGGATGGTGTGAGTGAATGTCATCTCCACTGGTTCTGGAGGGGGCATCGTGCCCAGTGAGCTTCATCCTGGGGAGGATGGGGTGAGTGGACGGCATCTCCACTGCTTTTGGAGGGGGCATCGTGCCCTGTGATGCAGATCTTGGTGAGTGCATGGTCACAGTCTCTCAGGTGGGTGTCATACCCACTGGATTTGTAGGGGGCAGGCCGCACAACAGCCCATCAATGTAGGTCTACAGAATGTCCGCCGGCAGTGACGGCTGTTCAGTGGTGGCAGTGGTGGTGGTGCTGCTGCTGGTGGTGGGGGGAGGCTCCAGCCCATCCCCTGCAGCCTCGGACGACTGCCCACTGGTGCTGCTGCTACTGGTGGCGGTGGGGGGAAGCTCCAGCCCAACCCCTGCAGCCTTGGACGGCTGCCCACTGGTGCTGGTGGTGGTGCTGCTAGCGGAGCTGGTGGTGGTCGGGGGGAGGCTCCAGCCCATCCCCTGCAGCCTCAGACGGCTGCCCACTGGTGCTGCTGCTGCTGGTGGTGGTGGGGGAAAGCTCCAGCCCACCCCCTGCAGCCTCGGACGGCTGCACCACCATGGTTGGTGGTGGGCTCTCTGACTGAGTCCCAGCACCAGGCCCCTTGCCCTTCCTGCCAGCAGATGGGGATGGCTCCTTGCCCCTTTTGGCAGCAGCTGGGGCTGGCTCCTTGCCCTTCCTTGCAGCACTTGGGGCAGGCATCCTTTCCGTCTGGCTGGCTGGTGGCCGGGATCCTTTCCCCCTGGAGTTGCTGGGGACACTACTGTGCCCGTGGACTGGGTGACTGAGGAGCTTGCCTGGGCTTTGACCACCCTGGCCTGACGTAAAGGACAGGGGGGTAGGGAAGAGGTCAATGGTGGAGAGGAAAAGCTTCTTAGAGACATTGGTGCGGGAAGAGGGAGATGGTTTGGGAGTGGAGGAAGAGGGAGTGGTTGTAGGAGGTGTCAGTCTGCTGTGTTTGGGTGCAGGTGCATGGGCTGGATGCTGTTGTGAGGTGGATGGCTGTTGGGTGTCTGAGTGCTTGCATTTGTGTACTTTCGGAGGAGGGGGCACAGACACAGTGGGATAGGACATAGGGGACGTGTGCATGGATGTGGGGGTGGTGACTGCCAGTGAGGTGTGTGTTCTGATAGGTGTGCTGGTGATGGTGTTAGTGGATGAGGATGTAGTGCATGCAGGTGTGAGTAGAGATGCAACTAGGAGGGAGGTGGACGAGGAGGAGGCCACAGTGGGAAGGTATATGTTGGTACGTCTGCATCTGGATGGTGTTTGTGTGAGTGCCATGTCCACTCTTATGTGTTGTCCTGTGTGCATGCTGGTCTGCCTGTGTGTTTGGGATACGTTGGGGTTGAGGGGAATAAGAATGGGTAGAGGAAGTTGAAGGGGGGTAGAAACAGGGACAATGGCTGCCATCAGAGAGGAGGCCAGAGCCTGGATTGATCTCTGTTGCGCTGCCAAGCCAGTGTGAATGCCCTCCAGAAATGCATTGGCCTGTTGGATTCGGGCTGCCAGCCCCTGGATGGCATTCACAATGGTTGATTTCCCAACAGAGATGGATCTCAGGAAGTCAATAGCCTCCTCACTCAGGGCAGCAGGGCTAACTGGGGCAGGGCCTAAGGTGCCTGGGGTGAAGGAGATGCCTACCCTCCTAGATGAGGGGGCACGGTAAACTTGCTGAGGAGTTGCTGGTTGGGAGGTGCTGGTACGGGGTGGTGGCTGTACCTGTAGCTGGGGTGGTCACAGAGGTGTCCGCCACCACCAGGGAGCTTCCATCGGAGGAGGTATCCGTGTCCAAACTTTCCCCTCCAGTCTCCGCCGTGGTGCTCCCCTCACCCTCCGTCCCACTGGTGCCCTCACCGTCGGTGGACTCGGCCTCCTGGGTCCTGTGGGATGCAGCTCCCTCTGTCGCCGGTGCCTCTGCTCCTCTGCCAGATGATGCTAATGTACATAAGGACAGGATGACAAAACAAAAAGGGGGTAGAGACAAAGGACACACTTGGTCAGTGGCGGCACCAACACCACCGTTGGCATATGCAACACACTCACACACAGGGAACAGCCCTACGCACTAGGCAATGCACTACCAGTTACAATGCTAGTCACCAGGCCATGGGTAGGGACACATACCACCAACTGCAGCATACCTGAGACCCACACAGCCCTGCCCAGTAGTGGATGCCTACTAGCTAGTTTGGAGGAATTTCACATCAGAACCGTGCTCAACATGGGACCTACTCTGCAATGTCAGGCCTGGCCTAGGGGCACCCACAGGCCCACATCCCCCACCCAGAGACCACCCCACCAGGAGTAGGTAGTAATGAAGGGCACGGTACTCACCCCCTTGTTGCTGCTGTGATGCCCCCAAGCGCCCATCCAGCTTCGGATAGGCCACCGCCAGTATGCAGGCCATCAGGGGGTCAGGGTTTGAATGGCACCCCTTCCTCGTTGGGAGGCCATCCCCAGCTGGGCCTTCGCCGTCTTCCATGGCCAGCGTCTCAGGTCCTCCCACCGTTTCCGACAGTGGGTGCTCCGTCTCCTGTAGACCCCCAGGGTCCACACGTCCATGGCGATGGCACACCATATACCCTTCTTTTGATGGGCACTGACCTGCAGAGAAATACACACAGGGAAAGGTATTAATCAGACGGTCCTGTCTGTTACACTCATGGCCCACCATGCCCCTTCCCATCCCCATTAGCACAGACATGGCCCAGCATACATGCTGCATGCTGCCCAGGGCCCATCCACCAATCCCCCCAAACACGAGGCCTTCACAGACAGCACTCCATTCATTCATGCCCGATGCATCGTACTCATAGTGTACTCACCTGTTGATCTGAAGGCCCTTACAGCAGTCGGTACTGGGGTAGGACCCTATCCAGTAATCGCTCCAACTCCGTCGAGGTGAAGGCAGGGGCCCTTTCTCCAGTCACACGTGGTAAGTTCCAGACACAGGTCACAGCAGCACATGCAGTGTAGGTCCTCTCCTGTTGAATGTCAGGTAGCAAGTGAGTGAACAGATAGAAAAGGGCAGTCACGTCCGTGGCGGTGCGTACCGTCACTGCCGGCGTACATAACCATTGGCCACTGTACCCCATAGGGCCCAATGATAACCAATGAGGAGTTGCACAGCAGTTCCCGACCGCCTCCCGCAACGGCGCACAATGTCAGCGGAATTACCTCATTTCCACCTGTCCCTCCATACTGGACAGGCGGACGCCATTTCAGGGGGGGGAGGCCATGGATCCTAACTGCGTCACAGTTCACAATTTCACATTCTGGACATATGCCATCAAAATATTGTAACAACCACAATATGTATTGAACTGTAATGATTACAATGTGCAGATAATGACCAGCTTCTCACTCTTTTGCCTGTAAGATTGCAAGTGCTGCCGATGAATAGGAGATGGAGACATCTTCCCGTGTACAGACCCCTTGTGGACTTGGCAACAATGGAGGACAGGCACATTATCCTCGCCTACAGACTTGACAGGGCCACAATAACAGAGCTGTGTGCCCAATTAGAGCCTGAGCTGATATCTGCTATCCATCACCCCACTGGGATCCCCCCTCTTGTGCAAGTGCTATCAGTGCTCCATTTTTTGGCAACAGGTTCTTTCCAAGTGACAGTGGATATGGCAGCAGGAATTTCACAGCCAATGTTCTCAATGGTGCTGACCAGAGTGTTGTCTGCCCTGATTAAACACATGTGCAGCTACATCGTTTTCCCCTAGGTGGAGGATTTGGCCACCGTGAAGGCTGACTTCTATGCAATGGGACATATCCCCAACATCATTGGTGTGATTGATGGGACACATATTGCATCTATCACCCCTCCCCCGGCAAAATGAACAGGTCTTCAGAAATCGTAACAGTTATCACTCGATGAATGTGTAGATGGTGTGTTTGCGGACCAGTACATCTCCCATGTCAATGCTAAGTATCCAGGCTTGGTGCATGATGCTTTTATCCTGAGGAATAGCAGCATCCCAAGTGTGATGGCCCAACTCCAGAGGCACAGGGTGTGGCTAATAGGTGAGCCCTGGTTCCCACCCAGTGGATGTTGGTGTATGGGTATGGTGTGGGCCATATGGCATAGTGTGTGGCTCTCAGTTGTCCATCGATATTTGCAGGTGACTCTGGTTACCCCAACCTGTCATGGCTACTGACCCCTGTGAGAAATCCCAGGACAAGGGCAGAGGAACGTTACAATGAGGCACATGGGCGAACAAGAAAGATTATTGAACGTACCTTCGGCCTCCTAGAGGCCAGGTTTCGGTGCCTCCATCTAACAAGTGGATCCCTGTGCTATTCCCCCAAGAAGGTCTGCCAGATCATCGTGGCATGCTGTATGTTGCACAACCATGCCTTGCGACGCCATGTGCCTTTTCTGGAGGAGGAGGAGGCTGGAGATGGCCGTGTGGTAGCAGTGGACCCAGTGGACAGTGAAGATGAGGAGGTAGAGGATGAGGATGAGGACAACAGAAGTGCAGTCATTAGTCAATACTTCCAATGACACACAGGTAAGACAGTGTTATTTCACATTTCAATGACAGTTTGATGTGTGACATTGTCACTGGCAGGCTGTGAATTCCTACTTCTATGCTCACTCACTGTACCCTTTGGGATCTCTTTTTGCAGATGTTGGTGCCCCAATATTGCTCCTGGTGTGTTCACTGCCACCAACTACAGGTCTTTCCTATGTAAACATTAGTGTACAGTTGAATTGCAATTTTTGAACCTTGTTTAATGAATACATTTTGAAAACATTTGACATACTCCATACTTGTATTTTTTCAAAGTGTGTTTATTGCAGTGCTCTGAAGAAAAGGGGGAAGTGCAATGGGCTGGGGTGATGATGGAGGAAAGTCCATGTTAGAGTCCAGTCTATTTGTAGCAGAGGTGCATTGTCCAAGGGGGCATGGAAAGGGGAGCAATGGCAGTTCAAGGTGGACAGGGTGACAGAGTGGGACACAAGGGTGAAAATCAGGAGAGTCTCATTTCCTGGCGGTGTCTTGGCAATAGTCTCTGGCTTCTGCCTGGATTGTAGGGAACGTTTGCGTGGTGGTTCTCCTTCTGCAGGGGGAGGGGTGCTGGTGTCCTGTTGGTCCTGTGGTGGGGCCTCCTGTCCATTAGTGGCAGCGGAGGTGGAAGGCTGTTCAAGAGTCTGGCTAGTGTCAGGGGCCTGCTGTTGTGCCACTGCCTCCCTCATACTGTTGGCCAGTATGATCTCCAGGTACTGTCCCTCCTGCAGCCGCATGTTCTTCTGTATCTTGTCCAGGATCTGGCCCAGCATATCCTAGGAATGTTGGTATGCTTCCAGGATCGCTGTGAGTGCCCCCTGGAGAGTCGGTTCTCTGGGCCCATCCAGGCGCACAGCAGTCCTTCCAGCTTCCCTGTTGTCCTGTGCCTCAGTCCCCTAAACAGTGTACCCACTGCCACTGACCTCAGGTCTCTGATTATCCTGGGTTTGTGGTGTACTCTTGGGTCCCTGTGGTGGTGGACACATTGCTGATTGACGTGTCCTGGGGACAGAGGTATGGGCCGCGGGTGCTGTGGTGGTGTTTCCTGAGGGGTGAGGCTCTGTGGTGGTGTAAGACTGTGCCTGGGTAACCCACTGTCCGGAGGTCCCTGATGGGCCAGGTTGGTCAATCCAGATCCAGGTGACCAGAGCTGCTGTCATCACTGTGGGCCTCTTCTGTGGGAGGGCTGGATGTTGCTGGCACCTCTTGTCTGGTGACATTGGCTGGGGTACCTGTGGGGATGTTAATGCAGTGTTATTGTTTCTGTGTATGACATCTTGTGCATGGGTGGGTTGCCGTCTATGGTTGTTATTGCCCTGGCAGCTTTGCCTTGTGTGAGTTTTTATTTGGTGGGCTAGCTGATTGTCTCTAGTGTGCATGCTGTAGTGATGGGTGTCCATGCAGGTCTGTGGGTGATGTCCATGCATTGGTATGGCATGCAGGACTTGGCATTGGGATGAGTGGGTTGCGATCGTGGGATGTGTGGGAGGTGGTGGAGTGATGGGAGTGAGGGTAAGGGTGGGGGTAGGTGATGGCATGCAGGTGGGGGGGCTGATAGCAATTGAGTGTTGACTTTACAGCGTCCAGTCCTCCTGCTACTCCTGCCAGACTCTCAGGATGCATGATTACCAAGACTTGTTCCTCCCATGTTGTTAGTTGTGGGAGAGGAGGTGGGGATCTTGCTGCAATGGAACATACCTTCCCCCGTAGGTCGTTCCACCTCTTCCTGATGTCATTCCTTGTTCTGGAGTGCTGTCCCATCGCGTTGACCCTGTCCACGATTCTCCGCCATAGCTCCATCTTCCTGGCAATGGATATCTGCTACACCAGTGATCCAAATAGCTGTGGCTCTACCTGGATGATTTCTTCCACCATGACCGTTAGCTCCTCCTCAGAGAATCTGGGGTGTCGTTGTGGTGCCATGGGTGTAGTGTGAGTGGTGTGTGTGAGGATGTGTAGGGTGATGTGTTGGGGTGTGTGATGTAAGGGGCGTGGGTGGTGTATAGGTGATGGTGGTATGTGGCTCTGGTAATGTGAGTGCTCTTGCTGTCTCTCTCTTCTGGCAATTATTGGTATTCGTAAATGGTTGTGGGTAGTGTGGGTGTGTGTTTTATAGTGGTGTGGGTGTGGTGTGTGTGAGTGTGGTGTGTGTATGGGTGTCAGGTGTGTGTAGTTTGAATTGGCCAATGTGGTATTGTTTTGTTTGTGTGTGTGTATTTTGAGCACAGCGGTATGTACCGCCAATGGTTTACTTCCATTGAATGTCCGCCGTGGTGATTCGTGGGTCATAAAGCTGTGGGCATAATGGTGTGCGTTTTGATACTACCAGTTTATCACTGACCTTTGGACTGGCGGATTTGTGTGTGTGGCTGAATAGTGACGGATTGGTGTGTTTGTGTCAAAATATAGTTAGCGGATATCCGCTGCGGTATGTTGACAGCAGTCAGCATGGCGGTAAGTAGGATTTACCAACAATGTCATAATGAGGGCCTAAATTTCCCTGCATTTCTATGACGTAAACTATAAGAATATGCAGGGATCCAAAAACTGCTTACCACCCAGTGTTCCCCAACTTGCCCAGATAAAAACACTACTCCACTGGTGTGCCTGGGCTTACTGCCCATGACAGGAATGGATCAAAGGAATGGTAGTCCTTCATGAGGACTAATGTTGACCCTGGGGTGATCCACTCCTGATGCATACACTAGGAACAGGCACACAAGTGGGGTAGCGTTTTTATCAGGACAAGTGGGGAAACACCAGGTGGTAGGAATTTTGGGGATCCCTGTATATTTCTGTAGTTTGCTTGACAGAAATGCGAGGAAAAAACATTTTTATTCAATGTTTCTCCTTTGCAGGGTATTCTGGATAAGAAACTTTGTGGAATCCACATAAACCACACCTCTGTGTACTTCCCCGTGTATCTAGGTTTCAGAAATGTTTGGGTTTTGTAGGTTTCCCTATATGGCCGCTGAGCCCAGGTCCCAAAACGCAGGTGCCCACCTTACAAAAACAGGTTGTTTTGATTATAGATAATTTTGATGTCTCCACAATATGATTTGGGCCCTCCCCTGTCATGGCCCTGTGTGACAATGGGGGTTACCTAAACTGTGTGAGTTGTCCAGCAGGACTGCAAGATGGGTTTCTGCACTAACCCCATTTTGAGCATAAGGCCCAAAACTATCTTCAACTCCAACAGCGAAGTGGGAGTCCCCTGGCTTGCCCTAGAACGGGCCCTAGAGTGCCTCCATGCTCCCCCATAAATTGTTCAGAATGCAAATTTATTTGCTGCACAATTTGCTGAAGGACGTCAACATTGAAAAAGAGATGGACATAGTTAATTGGCAAAAAGTTGGCTGTATCTACTTTACATACAGAGTCACCAGTAAAAGGTGGAATTTGGGGCAGACCTAAATTGGGTGGCTGCCAAGAGAGCACTCTGTCTGTGCTTGCCGCCGCATGCACCTGTTTTCTGGTTTAGGCTAACCCGATGTTGTCCCGCTGCACAGACTGTTCTTGCGAAGGGACAGCATGACTGTCCTCATCGTCTCCCTCAGAATAACTGGAGGAGGTGTTATCGGATGGGACTCCGCCGACTGAAAAATCACTAGCAGATTCTGCTCCATTGTGCTCTCCCTCAGATGCTGTCCCAGTATCTATTGTCTCAGTCTCTGATCCTGCCTCAGAGCTGTCCGCCATACCCCGAGTTACAGCTTCAGCAGCAGTCATCCAATGAGATGCCATTTCTGCTACTGGCTGAACTGTCTCTCTAAAACGCTAGCCTACGTAAATGACAGATATGGTGACAAAATCGCTAGTGTGTGTGTGTGTGTGTGTGTGTGTATGTGTGATGTGTGCAACAGTAAATGTCAGTCACCTCACCTTTGCTTCTTCCATCCATCAGCAGGTTCTCTGAAGACACTGAAAAAAACAAAAAACAAAACACTATTACTTCACCTTGCAGATACCCATCATCACAGCCTTTAGAGCTGGTGGCACCCAGTGCGATAGGCTTTTTTGCCACACCCCTCCCATAACCTCATCCTTGGATTCCCACATTACCACCCAGCAAAATTGCACTTGATCTCTCCATAGCTCCCTTGTACATATATTCAGGCCAGCTGGGCAGTTGCATGGAAAGGCCATTGGAAGTTTATTGAGTCCCTGTACCTGAAACAGAAAGTCTGCCACCTGACCCTTTAAATCACTTCTGAGTCCAGGTTTCAAGGCAAGCAGGTCCAGTCTTCCTCTGGGTTCTTCAGACAACAGGGTGATCCTTATTCTGAGCCCCTCCCCCAGTTCAGGAGTGTTCTGGGGAGGGTACTGGGGATGCCACATTTATGCCTAGTGTCAGCCTGTGGGTAGACATACTCCTGGCCACTCCCTAACCAATGGGGAAAAGGTCCAAGGGGAGAACCAACCCAATTATGCAGTACGTCCTCTGTGTTTTACTGTAAATTATCCCACAGTGCCTCTCTCTACCTGAATCCAACATTCCAGAACCTCTCTCTTCCCCTGGTCAGAGCTCCCTGTGGCCACCCTGTGGTATGGTTATGTTAACAGTTATAGCCTTCCCTGTGGTCTCTACAAATCAGTTTGAGGGAACCCCCAACTCCCACTGGGCTGGGATTAGGACAATGCCAGCACCGCCACACCGTCCTGTGGAGGAAAAGTGGATTGGCATTGGCGGCGGTCCGACCGGCACAGCGACCCTGGCGGTCTTATGACAGCCAGGGTAGTAATGAGGGCCTATGCGTACAATTCATGTAAGTATTCTGGGTATGCCACTGTGAAAAGGATTGCTATCACACTGCCCAAGATGTCTTCACTGTGATAAAGTGTCAATGCTATCAGCTCTAATAATTGCTTGCACCCACCTTTTTCTGTGCTCATGGTCAGGTGGTTAAAAATTTCTTGTTACTTCACTGGTTCATATTTGGTCTACTAAAATAAGCCAGGGCCGATTTATAACCCATAAGTGGGAGAGTGTGCGTGGACGCCACACATGATGGCCGCTTAACTCCGGAGCTAGCGGGCGGCTCTGAAAATCAGACGACAGGGCAGCTTCCTCTGACTTCATTTTGTCAGACGAAGCATATGAGCACACGTTGGAAGTACAGCGCTTTTGCCCCAAGTCTTTTTCATGTATTTATTTCAATATTAAGGAGGAGAATTCCTTTACTCTTTTATCTCAACATCACTATGGCCACCATTTTGAATTCTTCAATATTCTGAGGTAAAATTTTGATACCTCAGTTATTGTTATATGAGTAATTTAAGATAACCCTCATTGCATGCGCTCTTTTGCTATTTCTTGGACTTACAGAGTTTTTTTTAAATAATTCCCTACTTCAGATAGTAATTTATGAGGGAAATTCTTTAATAAAACTCATCTCAAGTGATTGCTGGAATGAGGAATCCTCCTGAAGTATCACGTAAACGGCAATAGATACTTTCATGATTTCTTTGGCAATGGTTGGCAATGGTTAATGCCTGGCGTAAGCAGTTAATTTTCTTTTGCATGTTGCTGCAGAGGAGCTTAAGGTGACATACTAATTTTTTACATTCCTCTTCTTTTCAATTGTGTCACCAATCCTGTTTATTTAGGAGGAAAAATTATGCCTCAACTTACAGGAGATATAAACATCCTCGCTCCTCATGGGCAAACCGCATAATCTGAAATATAGATTTAATTCACCGTCCATTGTTGTCAAGCCTACTATCAGGAAACCTCATCATCAAAAGGACATTTGCCAAAACTATCTTACAGCTATAATGGAGGGAGACTGCGGATGGAAGGAGGCCTCACCGTCACCTATGACAGGGGCCATTTCCAAGAAAATGCCTGGGTCAGTGAAACGTCCCAACAAGGATATAGACTGTGCCTCCAAGTCTCCTTCTCCTTTTACTTAGGAGAATGTCATGGAAGAGATTAGAGCCTTAAAGCCATTTGTTGCTGAAACAAATGCCTCAATTCAGCGTATTGAAGAAAAATGGTCCTCTTATGATCAATGAATTTCAGCTTTTGAGCAAAGAGTCAGGGACGTTGAGGAGTCCCTGCCTAATATGACTCATCTCTTAAAAGAAATATCACAGCTCAAGAAATCAGAAGAAAACAGAAGATATTGGAAAACAGGAATCGCAGGAACGATCTTAGGCTTTATGGCATACCAGAAAATTCAGAAGGTTCTGATATTGTTGCTTTCCTGCAAAATATAATTACTACAATAGTTAACTTACAAAATCGCAATCCTTCAAAAATAATAAGGAAGATTTAGAAAATGATGACTGCGACAAGGATGTCAACTGAAAAAGCATGCAGTACGCTCTTAGAGTTAACACTCGCTATTACGGTGGTAAAAATAAGGCTGGTGCATTACCTGCTAATTATTTGAAAGGAAGAAAAAGACAAAAATATTAAAAGGACCATCGCTAACTCTGCGGGCACCCAATTACTTTGTGACGCCGATATAACAGATTGTTTTGCACAGTATTACAAAACACTTTATGACCCTTCAGAAGCCCTAATAGATTCTTACTTTGTCAACCTTCAAATTTGTAATCCCATCAATTCTGATATGTCATTACTAGAAGCTGTGTTCACTTTAGATGAACTTCAAACAGCGGTTAAATGCTTATTAAAAGGTAAAGCACCTGGCCCAGATGGTTTTACAATTGAATTTTATCTTCAGTTTTCTCAGATTTTATTCCCTCAACTTTTTAAACTTATTAATTACTCCCTTTCTATTAATCCCTCCACTGGTTCCTTCTCAGAAACAATAATTTGTATTATTCCAAAACAGGATCGTGATTTGACCTTATGTAAAAATTATCGTCCTGTGTCTTTGATCAACACCGACTGTAAAATCTGTGCAAAAGCCCTTGCACTTCGACTAATTGATATAGTACCTGATCTCATTTCTTAAGAACAGTCTGGCTTTGTCAAAAATAGGAACATTGCAGACTGTTCACGTGTCTTCTTACATTTCCTCTAGCGGCACTCACTTTAGATGCAAAAAAGGCATTTGATAGAGTTAATTAGCAATTCCTTATGAAATCCTTAAAATGGCATGGATTTGGCCCTAAATTCTTACAATTGATCTCCTTATTGCATTCTTCACTGCGTTCTACAGTAATGGTTAATGGAATCCAATCACCATACTTTCATCTTAAGAGAGGTACAGACAGGGATGCCCCTTGTCACCCCCTTGTCACCCATATTTTTCATATTAGCACTAGAACCCTTCCTCCATCAGCTTAAAACTTCTGACACGTTACATGAATTTCAAGTTAAAGATACTCATTTCAAGTATACTGCATACGCTGGGGATATTCTTCTTTTCATTTCACAACCTGACACATACCTACCATCTTTTTTTTTTAATGAGCTGAGCTGAGATCCTACTCCTCAGTCTTGGGTTCTGAACAAAATTTACAACAGCAGGATTTTCATGTAACCCTGTTAAGATTATGGGTCTCATTACAACCCTAGCGGTCTAATGACCACAAGGGTTGCGGCGGTTCAAGTGCCATAATATGACTGGAGCAGTAGTGCCTCTGTCGGACTGCCAGCACTGGCAGATTATGACCACACAATGGTCTGGCGGTGCTAGCGGTCCTAATTTGCCAGGGCAACACTGCAAGCAGCACTGCCCTGGGGATTACGACCTTCTTCTCCACCAGCGATTTCATGGCAGTAACACCGCCATGAAAAAGCTGGTGGAGACGGGGTGCAGGATGCCCCAGGGGGCCCTTGTACTGTCCATGCAATTGGCATGGGCAGTGCATGGGCCCTCCTGGCCAGCACCTTCACAATGTCTGTTATGAGCCGGAGACAATGCTGTAGGCTGTTTCCCGCTCAGTTTCAACCCGCTGACACTTTTATATTATTAGGAAAACAGTCATATCATTTACTAGTACTTAAGGTAAATACAAATAAAGTTGTATTATTTTAATGAGGAATTGGTGTCATTTTACCCAGCGGGAAACTCATAATGGGCCTGGCAGCAACCTACCTGACTGCCAAAGTCAAAATAAGGCCCTAAGTGTCAGTGTCAGTGGCAGGGAATAAAATCACATAAGGGGAACCGGAGATATGAATTTTTAAAGATTTTTTTTTTTTTTTTGCACCTAGAAACAAAAAGCACCAATCGGGTCATCTGGTTGCTATGTGTACAACTAATGGGTGATTTCTACATTAATCATCACTAATAGTGCTGTTGCTTTGTTTCATATTTTTATGTACAGACATACCTACAGTTAGCACAATGCCTTCAAACTATTACCAGAAACAAATGAAAATATATTCCAAACAGATTAGAGAAAACCTACCCACAGCTACAAAGGAAAATAGTGGGTATTCCAAAAAGAAACATAGTATGGGTTTTAGTACGTTTGCAAACTGAGAAAGCAGTTTTTACTCATAATATTGTTATGCATGTAAAAAAGGTTCCTACAACTGCTAACATGTCTAGAAAACTCACCTTCAAAAACAAATAGGAGGACTATTTTCTGTTGTACAGTTGTACAAGAAGGTAATGCATTAGAAATATTATATGTAAACAGTTGAAAAATAGATATAGATAAATTATATACTTTAGGGGAAAAAATGAATCAGTTAAACTTTTCAAATATATTTGGAGGATGATAAAGACCCACGTCCAGTACTGAACCATACTTTCAGGTAGAGGCTTACTGTACATACACAAATTGGGTCCTATCTGTAAATAATGAAGGATGTTGCTATGAAGTTATGCATGGGTGTGTGGTACAGTTAGAAAAATAAGCAAAAAATGTAGCAGACTATTCAAAACAGGATTTTCAGATGAAAACTACTAAATATCCTGTTTAACAATGGAACTATGCTTCCATATGCGCAATTTATATAAAACCTATCACTTGTTATGCTGTTGAACATGTGATGCTATCTCAAACAGGGTTTAATAACTTCACAGCCAAAGATTTCCTAAACAAGGTGGAAAGCAATGACGAAAACCTGGAATATAACTTAATAAGTATTTTGGCATGTCAGCGAGATACAAAAGAATATTGGTTTCGAACACGTTGAAAACTAAGATATATGTTGAAGAAATTGGGACCACCTATCTGGTTTCTTACTTTGAGTTGTGCAGAATATATATGGGATGATTTATACAGTTTTCTATTAGAAGCTAACAATCTCACAGATGCTGCATTTAAAACATCTGAGGAATTATGTTCTTTAGATCTGCAAACGTTTGCAGATTTTTTTATCACAAATTACAAACTATGCTTAAGTTCGCAACACAGAAAATGAAAAATCTCCTAGGAAAGGGTGTTGATTTCTTTTGGAGAAAAGAGTACCAAGCAAGAGGTGCACCTCATATTCATATGCTGTTATGGATTGAAAAATGTGGATATGACTCACATGAATCTGTTCTTAAGTTTATTGAGCAATATGTTACTTGTGACATACCAAATAAAGAAACAGACCAAAAACTGTTTGAAAAAGTTATTAAATTTCAAAGTCACAAATGAGGATAATAATGCTTATGGAAATTTAAAAACAAATCTAAACAGTATCCTAAATGTTGTTTGGGGTTCCCCAGACCAATTTTAAATAAAGGAAGGGTCAACAATCGTATGTCTTCTGTTACGCATGTAATCAAAAGAAAGTCCCCTGAAAACACATATAATTTAAAAAGAAGAGACTCATCACAGAGGATAAATGACTTCAACAGTACTGCATATGTGGAATGCTAATATCGATATACAATTTGTTGCTCATAATTTGACTGCTGCCACCCATTATGTGACTGCATATATTACTAAAGCTGAAAAAAATAGATACAAAGGAAGTACGAGAGGAGACCTTCTGAGCAATCTTTAACTAAGCGGCTGTATAGATCTAGCCTTTATATGCTATCTCACAGAGAGGTTACAACTTATGAGCCTTGTGACCATTTAAGCTCTTCAAGTTTATATGCGAAAGCTCACACATTTACATGGTTTACATGGCTTAGTTTAGGATTATCGTCCTCTTGAAGAAGAGTTTTCAAACTTTTACCAGAAATTGAATATCTTGACGGTCCTTGAGCCAGCTCCCCCATCACTGTACAGTCAGCAGGCCTTCCTGACTCTGCAGATTGTGTCTCACTGCTGCCATCTGCATTCCCCGCATTGCCGCTCCCTCCTGTGTTTCACGCTCAGCCAGCATTCTGCCATTTTAGCCCTTACCTCAGCCTTTAATCTTTTGCCATTATTTTCACAGTTTAAAGTTTAGCCTTCAGCATTTCAATCATTTATCATTATCTTATTGAATAACAATAAGAGCTTTTGTTGAAACATTATTATCAATTTCTAGTCTTAACTTTTCTGTTGATACATTGTTGCTAACTCTGCCCATATCGCTGTACTTGTCGTTTTTCCCTGAACTGGCCAATCTAGCCGCTTTATTTATTCCTGCTGTTTTTGCCGCTTCCTGCCACCCAGTGGCCCTTCATTCTCCCAGGACCTAGTTAATGGAGGCCGGAGCATGGCTGCACAGCAGACGCATGCCGCTGGTGCACCCAAGCGCACCTGGACCACACCCATCAACAGGAACCCTGTCCCTCTGCTACTTGCAGATACACTGTAGCCAAGATCTGGACCTCAGGCTCCGCAACAACAACTTCTGCCACGCTTCCCCCCAAGCCACGGTAGGACATTTTTCCTGCCTGCACTGTTTCTTCTCCTGCAACACTGGAGAACCCGCACACATGACAACCATCACCTTGCAAACCCTGAACGCTTCATGAGAACTCTGCTGTCTCCAGCTCCATGCACAATCATTCTGCAAGCATGCCACTGAGATGTGGCACACCATCACCTCCCTCACAACCAAAGTCATCTTCCTCATCAAGACCTGATTCAACCCCGCATCTGCACCCGACATCGCCTCAGCAACATCCAATGGCTACAAAATAGCACACCGAGACCATATCAACTAACACGAGGGTGGAATCCCCATCATCCACAAAGAAATCATCCACTGCAGCACCTCCGCTGAGGACACCACCCCGATCATGGAACACCTCAATTTTAACTCTATGGCAATGGCAAACCCACCATCAGAGGCACACTCATGTACAGACCCCCAAGACCTTGCCCCAGCTTCTGCAGCGCCATGCTCAAATTCATCACATCGCTCGCGATTGACTCCAAACTCTACATCTTCCTCGGTGACCTCAATTTTCACCTTGATGACCTTAATGGCACCAACACTGCCAACCTTCTCAAAAACATTGGCCTCACCAAGCTAGTCACCAACTCCACTCATATCGGAAGACACACACTCAACCCTTACTTTACGGCCAGCAACAGAGTCAAGTACAGCCAGGTCACTGAGTTTACCTGGACAGACCACACAATTGTTCACTTCACCATAGCAGGACCCATTGGTACCACCACTGCCACCAAGTCCCCCACCCCCTTATGCCACAGCCGGAACAAAGTATCAAAGAGCCAGTGGACCAATGTCCCTCAACATCGCCCGCCTTGACAACACAACCAACCTAAAACAGGCTGTCAAAAACTTCTCCGCATATGGATCAGCGATTGTACTGACGGAATCACCCCCTTCAAGCTCACCAAATGCAAGAGATCCTCCAAACATGCCAGGTTGTACACCACAGAAGTGAGAATGACCTAATGAAACTGCAAGTGATTCACAAGGAGATGGCACATCAGCAAGGAGCCCACAGACGATGCTTCCTTCAAGACCTCACTCATCTAGTACCTCCAACTCCTGAAAGAGATGAAAAGGAGCACCCTTGCCAACTGCATCACAGCCAGTTCTAACCACAGCAAATAACTCTTAAATGTCATCAGAGAGTTCTTCAACCCATTAGCCACTGAAAACATAATCACCCCTTCCCAGGAACTCTGCGACACCCTGGCTGACTTCTCTCACGACAAGCTCTCCACTATCTACAAAAAATGTAAACCCCAGCTCACCTCCGCTGACACTCTCAGCCTTCTCGCTCCCACAGATACAAATCCTGACCACATGCTCACCACCTGGGACCAGCTCACCACTCAAAACAACTCAGCCATCATGAACTTTATCCACTCAGGAGCACACTTGGACTCCTTTCCCCACCACATGTTCAAGCTCGGGAGCCAGATGATCAGAAACAAGCTCACTCCCATCTTAAATGCATCAATCACCATGTCACTTTTCCAGAAGGATGGAAACATGAAGAAGTCAATGCCCTTCTCAATAAACCTTCCGCTGGCTCCAGCAAACTCAATAACTATCATCCTATCTCCCATACTCCCTTTTCCTGTCAAAGTCCACAAAAAGGCCATTAACTGCCAACTCATAGAACACTGGAAAGAAACAATCTTCTGGACATCTCCCAATCCGGATTCCACACCAACCTTAGCACCCAATCCCTCCTGATTGCTGCCACAGATGACATCAGAACCTTTCTTGACCGTGGCCCTGATACTCCTCAGCCTCTCAGCAGCGTACAACACCCTATCCCACCACACACTTAGCAAGAGGCTTTACCTCATTGGAATTCAAAGAGACACCCTCTAATGTATTGCCTCTTTCCTCATCAGCAGAAACCAGAGAATCCACCTACCTCCTGTCACCTCGGAATCTAAGAACATAATCTGTGGCGTCCCTCAAAGCCCGTCCACAGCCCTACTCTTTTCAACATCTACAAGAACCTTTTGGCCAGCACAGTCAGAACCCATGGACTAAACATCATATCCTAAGGCAACAGCACCCAGCTCATCCTCTCGCTTTCAGAAGACCCCTCCACCACGATGACCAGCTTCCAAAGGTGAATGATGAGCATCACCGACTGGGTGAAAGACAACTGCCTAAAACTCAACACGGACAAAATTGGAGTGCTGATCTTCAGGAACAACACCTCCCTGTGGAGGGAACGGAGTCCAACCTTAGGGACTTTACATTAGTTTGTTGCTTGTTATTTAGTTGGTCAGTATATTTGTCAGGGGAACTCCGATGGCAGATATTGCTTCTTTCATAAGGTGTTATTTTACCTTCTATTTACATGAAAGCTTGACATTAATTTGTTATGCTCCTTGAGAGTACAGCCACTGCCTAGGACCCTGTCTCTGCTGCAACTACCCTGTAAGTCCTACCAAACCATGTATCAGAGAACACAGAAACACATTTCAACGGTATGAACTGACAGTAAGTATGCTGTGAAATAGGTTGTGCTGTAAATCTATCTCTAAATGTAATAGTACCACAAAACACTAGGCTGGTAATTTGCCTGCAGCACGAACATTCTGGAACCCTGCTAAGCAGTGGAGTATTATTATGGGGCACAAACATCCTAAACGCAGCACCCAAAAGCTAAACATGCTCTGTTAGCAACAGAGCGTATGTGCTCTCAAAAATCAACAGGCTGCATTGGGCTGCGATTATAATACAATAGACTGAGCAAGCAAACCAGACCTTTGGTTAATTGAACTACCCAGTAGAGGCATTTCAAATTGTTAGAAACTGGGGTCTCTAGTTGGCAGAGATATACACCCTTGACAAGCAGGGTCCATAATCCTAGGAGTTGCATAATTTTTCAGGCGCGCAGTCGTAGTTTCTCACTGTGATGCAGGGATATTTTGACGCCCAGGGACAATGCGTTGAAAATCCTTGGCACACTGGTAGAAGGAGCAGGCGCTCCGTCGATCTGGTAGACGATGCATCTAATTCTATGTCACACGGCAAGAGCTGCATCAAATTTCTCATTGGGAAGTCGTTGCTGCATTGTTCCAGTCAGGGGTGCGGCTATTTACCAGCAGCATGCAGGCATTGCATCGAGTTCTGTAGGCATTGCATTGATTTTCAATGCACTAGGATTTTCTTGAAGAGATGAAGTCTTTGTTGGCCGTGAGACTTCAGGAACAGGAGGCAAACTCAATCCAAGCCCTTGGAGAGCACTTCAGGAGGAAGGCAGAGTCCTTCCAGCAGAGTTAAAGGCCTGCAGGGAAGGAGGGCAACAAGCAGGGCAGTAGCCCTTCTCAGCAAAGCAGTCCAGATGAGTCCTTTGGGCAGCCAGGCAGTTTCTCTGACAGAGTGCAGGTGTAGGTCCAGAAGTGTCTGATTCGGTAGTGTCAGAGACCCAGTTTATATACCCCAAAATGCCTTTGAAGTGGGGGAAACTTCAAAGTGTGGTTTTGAAGTGCACAAGTTCCCCTTTCAGCCCAGTCCTGTATGCCAGGGTCCCTGTGGGGGGTTATCAGTCATTTGTTTGAGGGCAGGCCTCACAGTAGTGGAAAACAAGTTTATGAGTTTTTCACTACCAGGACATGTAAAACACATAAGTACATGTCCTGCCTTTTACCTACATAGCACCCTGCCTTATAGGTTAAAATAGGGCCTATCTTAGGGGTGATTTAGATGTAGAAAAAGGGGAGTTTAAAGCTTGGCAGGCCTGAGACATGGTTAAAGGGCTACTTATGTGGGTGACACAATCAGTGCTGCAGATCCACTAGTAGCATTTCATTTACAGGCACTGGGCACATGTAGTGCACTTTACTAGGGACTTACAGGTAAATTTAATATGCCAATTGGGTAGGAACCAAAGTTACCATGTTTAGGGGAGAGAGCATATGCACTTTAGCACTGGACATCACTGGTAGAGTGCTCAGAGTCCTAAAACCAGCAACTACAGGGTCAGAAAAATGGAGGGAAGCAGGCAAAAAGTTGGGGGATGGTCACCCTAAGGTTGTCGGGTCTAACACAAATGAATATATTTTTAAAATGTTTACAATTACACTTCTGGGTTGGAAGTTCCTGAACTTGTGTTTGCATTAAAAAGTCCACAATTATTTTACTGAATTCTTCTAGGAAGACCAAATGTAGATTGTGTTCATCCTCTGGCATCACATGCAACTTTGAATCTTTAATCTGCTGGTCAATAAATTCTGGTTGGGAACATTGGATCATAGCATCCTTCTGGCGATGCAGGATTAATATCGGGCACTTGATAAGCGGCAGCAAATGACGGCAAATGTTACCACTGAAATTCCTAGTAAACTAAAAAATTATTTTCACAACTGTGTCAATACATTTAACCAAGTACTCTCTGCTGTAAATTTCCTCCATAACTTCCTTGCATTTTCACTCCACTTAGAAATGTCTAATGTAGTTTCTATAAGCTTTAAGTCATTTTCTGTGACATAGGAAATTTACCCTCGCCACCAACAACCAATTTATGGACAAGACCAGGGTATTTTGTAGCTGTTATCATGGCTGATATGCCCCCATTACTCCACCCAAGAAATGAAAACTTCTTGAAGTACAAAGCCTGCATCAGAACTAGCACACCGTCTGCATCTCTTTCACAGAAATCTGGTGGAAAATGCCTGCTGGGAGGGATGGAACTTTTTTGGATCAAAGACCACCACTGTGAACAGTGCTTTATTCAAAGACTTGAGCTGTGGGCCAAAATCTTTCTGTCCACTGCCAATAAACCCCAGAAGTAGAAGGATGCCTTGATTTCCTTGCTCTGTGAGCTGACAGTGTAGATTGACACCAATCAATATTTGTAGAGAGTGGCTTATCATCCACGGGGTCTCAAGGAGCTGTTGTGGGCGTGCTGATCACTCGAATAGACAGGTCTTGAGCTCCTTCCTGAATTGCTTCAGTGATGCGGCCTGTCTGAGGTTGAGTGAGAGAGCATTCATGTCCTGGCATTCACTTCAACTTTTGCAGAGGTCACAGGCGAGCAATAAGAAACAGATGGCTTGATTGAAATCTGTGTCACAGTGTTAATCAGCCGAGAAAGGCAGTGTTGAGGGGTCACTTCCCTCCAATGGGCCATGATCACTTTGATGAAGTCCAAGGGTTATTGACGAAAGGCAACGCGCTTAGTTAGCTCCAGAGAAAAGTGATCAAAAATCAAAATCCTTTTGAGCCAAACCCTTAAATTAAATTAAGTGAGGCAACCCACCCCTTTCGTGATTTCAATCACTCTTTAGAAATTAATACCTTCTTGTCTTTGTATAAGTCTATAATAATATCGTCAAGAGAGTTAGCTGCAGAATTACGAAAAGTAAACCTATGCTTCATTTATATATTTACCTTGACAATGAGGTGGTAATTGATTACCCCGGAGCTGATCCATGAGTATGTCGATATTAATGACCTATATATTTTAACACTCAATCTATCTCCTTTATGTCATTTATTCTGTAGTTATTGCTGTTCTCTTTCCACTTGCAGATAGTAAAAAGGCATAAGTTCGCCAGTAGGATGATAAACCTTGAATTTTAGGCACGTTCCTTGGAAAACTCTCTTGCTAATTAACAAAACCAAATCAGCATCGTTGAGAAATCCATCTTATATTATTTCACTTCCCAAAAAACAATGGGAATCCTAGCATCACTCCTTATCAAGCATCTGGCTATACAATTTACTCCTTAAACAAATGCATTTTCTACCATAAGACTCTAGTAAGAGATACTCACGTTATCTCTTCCCTACCTGTTCTACGTTTCTGAGACGAAATTGCTGCTCAAACCACAACCAGTCATTGGTTTTGATTCTGAGGTATAAGGGTAGTGGCGTCATCTATTAGTGTTGAGTATGGTCTCTTAAAGAGATGTCTGAAGACTACTTGTGAATACATTTTACACAGAACCTGGAATGTAAGGAAGTGTTAGAATGGATATAAAAGAACCAAATACAAACCAGTAAGATATGCAACCTTAGAGGCAGAAGCACTAGAGAGGAGCCACGCCTTGATGGCTCTTCTGAATAGCATTATTGGTGCTAGATCTGATTCTAGCACAAGCAAACGAGGTTGCACAGTACGCAGTATCTCTTGAATCTGTTCTTGGCAGTAGCAAAAAGTGGAGACAATAAAATAAAAGCGGCATAACATAACTGGCATTATAAAGTAGTGGTCACATCAACAATCACTCTTTCCTATTTAACTTTATTTCCAGTTTCCCTTTATATTCCTTTCATCCAGTTGTTCTTGCTTAAAACTCTCTTACAAACGAACAGTATTCCCTTTCCCACCCCCGTCCTCCAAGGGTATTTTGTCATTCCATGACCTTTACCATCATTCTCCATGTCGCCACCCTTGCCTTCTGTTCCTTGTTCATCTAGACATTTCTAAACCTGGGCAGCTACACTTGTGCTTCTCAGTGTGCTCCTCACTGCACAATTTGCCTCTTACCATACTCAATCTAGAACACGTAATTTATCCTTGCATCTCCTGTGGCAACCTTGCTAAATCGCCTCACTTCCCACTCCAAGGCGTCAACTTGCAGAGCTTCCGTGACTTACCTAAGCAGGCTGTCTTTCAGCCACCACACGGTACTTCTGCCTCCAGTGTTGAAGTTAGTTCACTAGTAACCGTTACACGGCAGTTACTTTGTGTCTATCGCTGACATCATCACCGCTGAGAGCAGACCGTCTAATTTAAATCATTTAAGATTTTTCCTGTCATTTGCACATGCAGCGAAGGTTGCAAGGTGAGGTCATTCCCTAACAAACCTTAATTTAGTTTTTCCCTTTAGATTATCCCAACTCCCTTTATCCCTAACTGTAACACCAAGCATTTGCAATGCAATGGGTCTCGCGTTTGCTCGAGTTAGAGCTCTTAGCGTTGTACATTCCTAACTGGAGTTTTCTTGCCACATAAATTGAAAATGAAGAGTAAAACAGTTGACATAAGCAAGCCAATTCAAAGGGCCAACGGCCGACATGAGCGCGAACGAGAGACACAAAAGGAAAAAAAAGTTAGCTCGCAGTCAAACGTATCAGCAAACGTGTAGTTATCCATGTAACAGGGTCGATGGCCAAGGCGGTAACAAAACTGCCCCAAGGAGGGTCAAACGTAAAGCATTTACCAATGATAACAAAGGATTTTTGAAAGGCAAGCCCATGAATGAGTGATCTTGATGGGCATTTGGTGGGCGTGGTTAAAAGCCCACAGATAGACTACAACATGTCAGAAGGCTTGCATGCTCGACCTAAAAAAATTAAAACGGGAAAAGAGAATTACAAAATAACAAGGGACACCTGCATAAAAACGTTGTGAAGAAGAAAAGGCAAGTTGGTGAAGACTGAATCATCCACAACCCTATGAGATACTCAACAATGCCAACCTCCGAGGAGTTTAGCAATAATGACTCCACTCTTCTCCCTACAGCTTTGCAGCTAAAAAGCAATTAATGACACCATTGCCAAAATCCAATCAAACAAAGCACTGGACAAGTTAGTGTACATCTGGCACTCTTTTTACCCCACCTTCCCCACCGCCACGCTGCAGTTCCAGAGATCACTGAGTTACACCACAAGTCCCTTTTAATCAGAAGCACCTATATGAAGCCTTTCCTAAATTCAAGTGAAGATCCTCTTCTAGTATATCTCTCTGGAAGAGAGCACAGCGTTGTACTGAAAAAAATGCTCGTGCTTCCCCCAAGGCCCCAATTTAGGAGGTTGATGAGGATGTAGTTGATGATATGGAGGATAATGCCTTCTCCTGTTCCTCGCTGTCCAGCAGTGGTAATTGTCAGATCCCGCTTAGTGGGAAGGGGACAAACAGGAGCTACTGGCCCACAACTGGGCTAAAAGGCCAAAACTGTGGGGGCTGATGTAATTTGCCTCTTCTGTCCGGTGGTCTGTTCTACTATGGCTCAGCAAGCTGGGTCAGGTGCAACCCTATGAACACTTGACTCTCAGAACAATACTACACACTACAATCATGCTAGATACACAGCTTGTAGGTACGAGTCTCAGGATCTTCAAAGTGGGGTCCCAGTCTAGGCACTTTATCCACCCCCTTCCTCTCCCTCTGTCCCTACAGCCTTACAGTTTCTTGTGGCACATAATCTGTGGCTTCAGGTGCAGGGCTCCCCTATTTCTCTCAGTATATAATCTCTTCTTGGTGCTCGGGTCCGGATAATCCCTCATTCATTTCCTTCTTGTGCTGTAGGGCTCCGGCCTTCCAGCAGGCTGTGGCTTCACTAGTGGTAGGCAGGACCATTGTGCAAGGCACAAGGCAATCCTGCAGAAGATATTAAGCTGCTGTCTGCATAGCGAGTCTCTGGAGGGTCATGGCAGGCATGGGTGCTTCTGGCATTGGCCCCTTCTGGGCTCCAGCAGGTGGTTGGTATCGGTGGGCTTGTGAGTTCAGTGACAAAGCAGGAGGTCTATTTCAGCTTCAGTTAAGATGGCCAATCGGGCAGACTTGACACAACTGCCTTTGCGGTGATGACAAGGATAGCTCAGTTGGAAATGGTGAAACTCATCCTATGGTTGCAAAGGCAGATTGGCGTCCTGATCATGCCAATCACACAGTCTGTGACTCTCTAGTGGGTGGACCCCTGCACCAGGGTCAACTATTTTAGCCCCTTCCAACTGTCAGTTCCTCTTGCGAGGTTGGCACACTCTTTCCCTCTCAGTCAGACAGAGCTTTTTGGTTCCTAGGACAAATCAGCATCTCTTTCTCCAGATCAGACTCCACGTGATGTCTTCTCATCTCTGGAGAGCTGGCTCTCAGGCAGACACCAGTTCTGGTTACTCTAGGAGCACCCTTCCTTGGTTGAAAAGAGCCTGGACCAAGAAGGTTAGCAGCCTCTATCCATAGACAGAGTTGGGAGACAGGAGATGTGGGGCCAGATGTACCAAAGGATTTTACCCATTCTGTGTCTATGGGAAAAAGCTTTAGTACATATGGCCTGTGGTTCCTTATTTGACTTTGGAGAATTAGCTTGGGTCAGTGATCTTTTTAATTGTCCTTCTCAGACTATCTTCTAAACTCAGCCTTTGTGCTCTTTACAACAGTGATGTCTCCAGCTTTGAGCACCCATAGCAGAGGCACAAAGAGATGTGAGTAGTCTCCACCTCACTGAAACACTGTCTTCTCTTTTCCACTTCACTATTTGCGCTCCCTTGAGTCTCAGGAATGTCAGCAATACACTTCCACTGCCTGAGAAAAGAAGCTAATCTCCATGTTAAGCCCATGAACAAGCCAGAAACTTCCACAAACAGGCCTGTGTCACTCAGGTACTCATGCATGCGTACCAACTCCACTAGAGTAGGTGGCACTATGATTGGGGATTCAGTGATATAACGACTATAAAACAAAGAATACTGCCACCACTGCATTACACACATAAAACCCATGACTGGTACAGTAATCCTGCTGCCACTATGATAGCTCTGTTGGTGCACTCCATCAGATCCAGGACAATTCAAGAGACCATTGTGATTCAAGAGCAGCCCTAGCACCAGCGGCATGTGTTTCATTATCTATCTAGATAATGTTGTTCTGATGCATTAGCTTCAACATTTGACAGTATTGCTGCACCAGTTATGGCTTCCATGTAATTCTGAAAAATCCTACTGCACACAGTCGCAGCCAGACTTCCTAGGAGTCACCATTGACACTATCACCTATACTCTCAAACTTCACAACAAGACGTTGTCCCGTCCCTTATCATATGTGAATTCCATTAGTATTCAATTTTTCATCAATTTGCTCCCTTCCCGAGAGACTTCTGTTTGTGAGACATTTTCTCTGGAAAATGACTGTGATCACTCCTAACTGGCCGTCTCTAGCCTGGATTCCCCGACTGCTGGATCTAGCCATAGATTCTCTACTCCTTCTCCCCTTCTTCACCTTGCTTCTCCAGGAACCAGAGAACTGGCCTTCCAATCTCATCTTGAGGGACAATATTCATCTCCTAGTTTCTGAGGATCCTCAAGATCATCTCCTGGTCCCTGATGGCCTTGAGATGGACATATATTTTAGATGTCACTGCAGACCTAGTCAACGAGTCCTGGGTGCTAGGGACTCAATAGCCCTAAAACTTTGCTTGCAAAGCCTGCCATTGGATTAATACCTGCAGTTTTCTCTCAACGTTCTTCTCCAAAGGTCCTTCTTATTGAGCCATCAGCATCTACCTTTCTGCTTTCAAGGGTTACCTCCAGTTGATAAACACTGTCTCACTGTGCAAACATTTCCCCCGTGTATTACATCATGAAAAGTATGCACCTGAGGAGACCCATTTTGTCCTGATATTCCACTGCCTTGGATGTAGCCATTATTCTTACTTTTTAAACCTCAAAATTCCAGAACTCTAGTCTCTCCTTGAAAGACCTCTCACTCTAGCTGGCATTCTTCTTATGTCTTATCTACATTAGAAAGGTGTCAGATGCCTGTGCCTCCATTTTTCCTGAATAGGCAATGTTCTACATTTCAGCCTGACTGAGGTGGGCTCTCAGTCTGTCCCTTATACTTTGTCTTCTGTAGGCATCGATACCTACTCAGTAGGAGTCCTTGCTACTCGTGGTGCTATAGCGTCAAAGGCTCCACACTTGGGGATATTCTCAAAGCCACTGATTAGTCTTGAGCGACAAGCTTTATCAAGTTTTACTTTAAACCAACTGAACACATGGCAAATTCAGTCTTCTCCAAGCTTTGAACTTGCATATTATAATGCCTCATTTGTCATGTAATAAAAAAGGGATTTCCTAGCTTCTGTGAAGAGGACATCTAGGATTTTATTAAAGACAAAGAGGTATGGGTGCTATCACCCTTTTCTGTAATGAGTCTCTGATCCTTGCAAAATGATTTATGCTTACTGTTGTAACTTATGAGTTTGATGAGTATGATGACACTATAAATATTTTATACTAATTGCTTCCCTTACCCCTCCATGTACCTTTTTGTCAGATTTAGCATGAGTTCAACACCTCTCAAGTCCTTCAATGCTGTTGGAATCTGTCCATGTTCACATTACGCCCGGTTAAAGTATTTGGATGGCTTTCTACTTTGTCTACCGCAAGTTTGCAGTAACTCTTTGCTTCTTGTTTACAGCATCATTACGCTTTAAGAGAGGCTGATTTCTGATGTGCCTACTACTTTATGCCAACAATGCCATATTGCCTTTATTTTGTCATTTTCCCTTATTGCTGCTGCCATAAAAATATGCCTCATTGTCTTTGATAAAATCTTAGATTTCTCTTTTCACCGAAGCTAGAAAAGCGTAGATTTTCCACAGCTTGGTGGGCAGAAAATGTGGATTTTATTAAAGACACAGAGGCTAAGATTGTGCAATCTCGTATTATTGTCAACTCACAGCAGCAACAATAGAGAGAACTTAGAACATCGCAAACATTCCAATAAAGTATAAAGTTCAGCAACACGCAGCCATCTTCCTTCTTTAAACGCTATCAGCAAGATATATTCAGACACAAACATTTAGGAATCCAAAGTCGATTGCACCAATCACACCATTCTCGTCAATCCAGAATATGATTTCAGAAGCCTTTTCAGGATGAAAGAAAACAGTATGTATTTAGTTTGTCTGGTTGGTTAAAAAGTGGTGAGATACTCTTAGCCTCTGTGTATTTAATAAAATCCTGATTTTATGCCCAACAGGCTGTGGAAAATCTACATTTTATGGCATGGCACAGAGGCTAATATTATGCAAGCTTAAAGTGCTGTTAAAACATTATCAATAGCATTCACAACAGGCCTAAAATAGCAAGCTTTGAACATGTTCTCATTCGACCAATCTGCAGCTCTTAAGACATCTTGCAGGCTGCAACCCAGGACAAAAGCTTTAGAGGCTGGTGCAAATCTAATCGAATGTGTATCAAATATCCGAGCATCCACTCCTTCTCTCATGACCTCTTTCACCCATCTTGCCAAAGTCTGGGCTGAGACCGCTTTATGAGACCATCTGTCAGAAATTAGGAATTGAGCAACATTGTTTCTCAAAGTTTCAGTTCTCTTCATATATTCTTTCAAACATTTAACCATGTAAAGTCTCACATTTAATACAAAATAAGTTAAGAAAATAGATGGAGATAAAGTTTTTGTTCTCCTCTTAATGTAGAACCAAACACCATCTGCTTGAGAGGCTCTAATTGTAACATCCAAAGCCCTTACCTCCGACGTCCTCCTGAAGGATACCAGACAAAGCAAAACTGTCAGTTTGTAAGACATATGTTTTGGAGATAGGGTAGAGTTATCTCCCAACTCACGAATATCCATAATACCTGACCAACATCCCACAGTGAAGAATACTTCGGAGTCGGAGGATTGAGGATTCACATACTACGCATAATCTTTCTAGGGAGTATATTCTGTCTTCAGGCACACCGTCTGCTAAGGAATGGCCAGCTGCTCTCACTGATGTATAGACATTCACTCTCCTGTGACAGTACAGATCCAAACAATTTAGTCATGTAATTAATCACAAGGCCTCTATCCATTGAAACAGGATCATAAATTCGTCACACACCAACAAACTCATTTCTTCCAAGCCAGTCTACATACTTTCCTTGTTCCTGACTCCCAGGATTCTGATGTAAGTCTAAAAGCTTCTGCTGAAAGACCCGGCTTTCTCAATGTCTTCTGAAATCTTCCAGGCCATCAAGTCCAGAATTCTCTGTTCTATTAGAGAGTGATACTCTCCTTCTGATCCTAGTATTACCTCTCTGAAAGTTGGTATCAGAACGGAAAAGTCAATTACCATATCAATCAAGATTGGGAACCATGCTTGTGACCTCCAAATTGGGGTTCTTATCACAGCTGTTTCCGTGCATTTGCATATTTGTAGAAGAACTATCTGTATCATAGCAAATGGAGGAAAAGCATAAGGAACTAGACCCCTCCAGTCCTGCAGAAAAGCATCTGTTCCCCAAGATTCTGGGTCTGGTCTCCAACTGAAATATTTCGTAATTTATGAGTTCAGTCTGTCTGCAGAGAGATCTATACGAAAAGGGCCCATCTTTCCGCAGTACTCAGGAATATCTCCCTGTTAATCCTCCAGATGCTTGAATCTTTGAAATTCCTGGTGAACCAATTCACCACACTATTGTTTAGGCCAGGAATATGTTCCACCACTATGGAAATTCCTTGCTCAAACAATATTCTGCAGGTAAAACGAGAGCAAGATTAGGCAAACAACCACAACAGTGTTATAACATAACCCATGTCATTATTAACCTCTATTCACAAATGCCATAAAGTATATTGTCAATCGAATGTAAGGGGGAGGATAGGACTTATCTTATGAGCAGCAGCAACAAAAGAAGGGCGAGGACTCCAAGTTGCTTAACCTCATACTTTATTGGAATGCTTACAATGTTCTAAGTTCTCTCTAGTGTTGCAACAGTGAGCGGGCAATAAAAGGAGATTGCATAATACAAACCTCTATCATGCCATAAAATCCTCATTTTCTTTGGCAATGTGTTCCATAGTTTGAATGTCTGCACTAAAAAACAGACACCTCATATGTTCCACATTTCACCCTGAGTCCCACACAGATTTACTACTCTTCGTTCACAAACTGAAGTTGTGCACTCATAAAAGATTTCTTGCACTGCGCCAAAAATACTGACCTGTTTTCAAAATTATGTATTAGCCAAAAGTTTACTATTTTACCTTCACCACTTTCCACACTAACTTAATCTTCTCACTCCTTTGTCTAACACACTCTTCTTTGAGGTTACGACTTCACTCTGCTTCTATATTTCTGTAACATAATGGTTTGCTTTCTTATTGTATTTCCTTTCTGGGACAGCTGAGTGCAACACCCACACTACATCACTTAATTCTACCAAACAGCTGAAATAAAATAAAGTTCAGTATTTTGGCTTTGGCATTGCAATTGTAGGGCATTCCGATTGGCTTTACAAATGCTGGCATATCTTACTATAGGCTTAATATACCAAGTACAGCCTTATGCAAATGGCATGAAACTAAATTCAACAAACTAAACGGACCTGGGTCCAGCTGAATAAGTCTCTAGAAAGAATGAAGGATAAAAAAGCAGGACTGCCCTGGAAAGCAATGACCTCCCTGCAAGTGGAAAGGAAGAATGAGACACTGGACTGATAACATCTCTGGGGAAGCGAGGCTTGTCTGTGAGGGGGGTGGAGGTGAATGATTCTCTGCCTAGAGGTGATAATAGAGAAGCAGATCTAACCTAAACAGAACAGAAATTATCAGGAAGGAAACAAAAGAAAAGCAGAACTGCCCTGAGCAGGACTAATAAGCTCTATGAAAGAGGAAGAGAAAGGAGCAGCACGGGCCTAGGTAGGACTGATAATCATTTTGAAGAAGTCGTGTTGATCCGGAAAGCACTGGTTAATTTTTAGTTGGAATGACATAAGAAAGGTTTCCCTTTCCCTCACTTGTCTTCTTTCTCTCCCAAACGTCCTGGCTCTCTTCCTGTCCCTTCTCTGGTTGCCTTTTTAGAGAGTGCCCACTCACTATATGGCACCAGAGACTAATCTCAACTTTTTCAACAGCAGTGAAACCATCATGGGCACTTCCTAGTTAAACAGTCCTGCAGCTTATGTCTGCGTCCTGTCTCTGGCAGAAGGTTGTAATCGATGGGCATGCAAGAAGAGAGTGTTTCTTACTGAAAAGCTGGGCTGTGTGGCTATCTCTGAGGAAGTCAAAACAGGATTGGTCCCTCATATTCTACAGAAACACAGCTCCCAAATCTGACTCCGGCTATGACGCAAGTGATACTCGGATAAGGACAACTACATAATTACTACACACATTTAAACAGGTTTCTGCAAGACATTTTTCGTACGTGGTTATTTTGTTATCCTTCCTTTCACATTTTCTTATTGTTATCCTCCTATTCATCTCCCTCACTCTCCTGCGCTGTCTCTCTGCACTTTCTCCCTATTCCACCCCTTTCTCTCACTTCTCTGGCTGCTCCCAGGCTCGTCCCTTGTTAGACTGGACAGTGAACTTTCATCCTTTGGCTAAGACGTGGAAAACACAGCCCAATGCAGCATAATTTATACATGTCAAAAGACCCGATTCTGGCGGGAGACTCCCGATTTTTAAAGAAAAAAATGCTTTATTTTGGCTGTCTCCTACCCGAAACTGCCTCTGTAGTTATGTACAATAGAAGTCAATGGGAGAAATACACCCTCCCGATCTTTTTTTTAAATTTCATCCTTACTACTTCTAAAATGTTGGCATATAACTGAGCGAATCTCATGCCAGCTTAACCCACTCAAAAGAGATCACTTCACTCAGGCCACCAAATCCCAAATCCTGCAGTGAAATTCAGCTCACCTAGTCTGGTCTGATAAGGCAAACCTGAACACACCTCTCCTACTCTCCACCGACACTTTCAGCCACCCAGCTCCACCACTAGATACTGGTGTCTCGTGTGGGAGTTGACTAAGTAGATGCTCACTATATGGATGAAGAGTGCTCTGCATGGACAAACCACACAGTACCGATGTTGTTTAATACTAGGTAACCCAGGTAAAAACGTGTATTCCCTTCCCGTCGAAGCTCATCCCCACTGGAGAAGTCTGGCAGGCTGGCAGTGCCTTTGAAGGGACGCCCATTCAAGAAGAGACGAACCTCAGGCCTGCCTGACATGGGCAGACAGAAGCAATAGCATTCCGAGCTGCGGCTGTCAATAGCCCCATCACGGGCCTGATCGGACACCGCGCCAGGCCGGGTATCCTTCAAGCACCGAGCGGGGTCGGTTCGTTTCTCTTGCCAACTCGGAATTGACTACAGGCATTCTCACCTACATACAAGAATTCAAAATAAACGAAGAAAATTATACCTGGAGAAGAAAATGGAAATAAATGAACATGAGGGGAAGAGGATGGAAGGGCAGGAAAGAGCAGAAGTTGGCAGGAAGCATTGAGAGGGAAGCGAGGTAAGGATGCGAGAACGAGAGTAAACACGAGGGGAAAATGGTGGGAGCAGACATTTGGGGCTTTACAAAATAAAACGTTTCTAAGCTTCATTAAGGAACTGCACAGGTATAGATTGACAATAGTAGCACAAGCAAAAAAGGGCAAATATGCGCCAGGTGGCCCCAAGTTGTGAGAGACAGAGGTAGTAAGCGAGCCAACAAATTATTATGGACAGCCGGAGCCAAGCCAAGGGTTTGGTGTGACTCTAAGTCAGTGACAAGCTAAGCCATGAAAAATGTGGGCATGTAAACTACCCAACCAATGAAACAATCTCTTAAAAATTCAACAAAGTTTATTTCTTCAATGTGCTGACCCGTACATCAGATTGTGTTACTGCATTGAGAGGATATTTTTTTTATTTGACATTTTTTAAATATTAGTTTCAGAACTTTCCTGTCCCCTGCATTTTGTGATAACAATGACAAGAGAACCGAGACTGCAATATTGTTATTATAGATGGGGCTTCATTATATTCTATTAGATCAAACGCAAGAGGTTTTTATTCAGCGAAATTCCTGAACTCATGTAATAAAAGATATGTAAATGTGATAATGAAAATAAAGAAGGCTTGATTAAATAAAATATTTGCCTAGGATCGCACAATTTGGTCAATCGGGAAAGCAGAGATTGATCACAGGTTTTTGGCTTTACATTGTGCAATTCAGACATTAGACTGGTATCTTTTTTTCTCGTTGTTTTACATAAACGGGGTAATGCGCTGTTTTTAGGGTCGAGCCTGTGTCACATGCGCTTGCGCATCCATATCGCTAGCGAGACGCTTTAGGAATTAGAAAAGGGCTCGGAGCCCCGTCCACGTGACGTCAGTGTCTTTCATTGGTTTGTGGGCTTGCCTGTTAAAATCTGCTTGCTTTCATTAGCGGAAGGCATGCATACCTCATGCCTTTTCCGGTGGTTAGCCCTCCTCAAGCGCAGTGACCAAGTACTGAAAACATGCAAGGCTCGCTGTTTCCCGTCAAATTTGTGGACTACTTTTTCTCTATTTTCGCAGCACGATCTTGCTTGGCAGAAGTCGAGCGCTTTGCATAATATCGACCCTGTTACACTGTTAATTGCACTTTTGCCGGTTACTTACATAATTGCACTTTTGCCGAGAGGTTTCATTATGAGTGAACTGTAGCAGCACGATCGCGCTGTTTTTTTCTTTTAACGTGGCAAGAAAAATCCGGTTGGGAGTTTACATAGCTGTAACTCGGACAAATGCGAGACCCTACCGCATTGCAAATGCTTGTTAATTCTTGGCACTTGAGTTTAGAGAATGGGTGACAGGTGGAAGCCACATGGAAGCTCTACTTCCTTGGGGTTGAGTTTCCAAGAAGGTTTAGAGCTGAGCCAGGTATATTAGTGACTTCCCACCTCTAGTGAAACCTTCTGCCAGCCCATCTTTATAGCCAACAAGTTGCATTGTGGGACTCGTGGGTATCTCTTTTACATTGATAATATGACAACAAAAATCCCAGTGCTGTAGGTTAAAAAGTCAGCACTGGCTGAGGGTAGAGGCGAGTAATTCAAATAAGCATAGCTGGCAAGATTTCTGATTGCTCTTGTGTGACATTGCCATGTTTTCAGTGTGTATGCGAGTGACAGTTCAATGACTTCTCTGTGACACTTTACTTCGAGTAAACCATCGCTGTTATGACCTTGTAATGAGATAATTGTTATGCAGTGTCAGGCCAGCAGGGACATGTAAAGCTTACTGCATCGCAAGGGGGTGGCTTTGGCTTGCAGCAGCGTTAAGTCAAGCCAAGGCAGGATCATGATAAACTGCTGTTGCAGCCAAAACGAGCCCTTCCTTCATGTATGATGCATTGGCTCAGCACTGGATTTATTGGAAATAGTAAATTACAATGGGTGTTTGTTTTTTTTGCTTTTTTTACACGGACTTTGGCTAGAAAGCCCGAAATCCTCGAACGTGTATCACCCTTATATCAGCAGGAAGAGCAACAGAAAGGACGAATGAATAGCAACCTCGTGACACTTATGCAGAGTTGCATTATCACCAACATATACTTTCCAGTCAATATAAAGTTTTTTTTGTTTAGAAAATACAATCATATACTCATGTTCTTTTGGTGGGTCAGGGCAGAGCAGCCTCGCCAAACATTGCCACCCATGGAGCACAGGTTATTAACTTCTTGTCTTAGTGCAGGCTGTGGTTGTGGATATTAGGATGTTTCATGTGTTTGGTGGTGTGGAACACACATAAGTGCGAAGACTCTCTTTATGTCTCCCTGAGCTTATGCAACATGATAGGAGTTTGCCTCACTCCACAACCAGTCTGTCTTTTACCACAGTGCGGCTGCTCGTTGTCTGGTTCATATGCTACCAATAGGGGTATGTAAATGTCTAGGAAAAAGAACATTTTTTTTTACTTTGGTTGGAGCCATGTCACAAACACTAGCCGTACTCAAATCAAGCACATCTAGTGTTCTAACATTGTTAGAACTTAGGATACATGCTTGTCTTTTTCCTTTTTATACATTTCTTCCCCCTCACACTCCTCACGGGCCAGGGCCTCATCTTTCTAGATGCCTGATTTGGGGTGGACAAGCACGTCTTCTTGCTTCCATTGTGTACTTGCCCCTGAGAGGCAGTATCAGCACTAACTCCCTGCAACTATTCCTCTGCATTGTTTAATGCCAACATTCATATCTTTCATGTGTCCTTAGTTGGGGCAGACAAGCAGCACAGTGAAACCTTCATATGGTGGCCATCATGTTCTATGTATAAATAGCAAGACAGCTATTTGAGTCCCTCTTTTCTTTCACATGGTTCAGCAGCATTTTCAGTAATGTCTATGTTGCGAGCAAAAGCCTGGGGTTTTGCTTCAACTCTTTGCACAGTGTACCTCATTTTGATACACTATATAAAGAGCCAGCATCCTACACTCCGATGTCATCTGTAGCTGCAATGAGGGCAGACATGGTGCTGTGGTTGCTGCCGTATCTCGACTGGGAGGCATTGAGTAGATCTTGTAGCTCGAAGTGAGTGATGAGTTGGTTTGTTCAGGGACTTTTCCAGTGCTTAAGCCGAGAAGGTGAGTATGGAGATTGGTCGGTACTTCTTGAGTTGGTTGGAGTTGGCTAATAGTTTCTTGAGTAAGGACTTGATCTCAACGTGCTTCCAGTTTTCTGGGAACAGGCCTGTGGTAAAGGAGGTGTTGAGCAGGGAAGTGAGCTCTTGGCTGATTTTGTTTCTTCTGAGGTTGAAGATGTGGTGTGGGCAGGGGTCATTTGGTGCTCTTGAGTGGATGGAGTTCATGAGGGTGGTGGTTTCCTGGGTGGTGAGGTCGTTCCAGGTTGTTAGTCTGGGTTCTGTGCCAGAGGTGGTTGGGCTGTGTGAGTTGAGGAAGTCGGTGGGCTCGGGTTGGGGTTTGAACGTCTGGTAGATGGTGGAGATTTTGTTCATTCAAGGAGGTTGGTGGTGTTGGAGACACTGTGGTCTTTGAGGTGGATATTTAGGTCACCAAGGAAGCTTTAGTCATTGGAGTTGATGTCAAGGGATGCAACAACATCTATGATGGAGTTGCAGAAGCTGGGGCAAGGACCCGGTGGCCAGTAGGCAAGTCTGCCTCTGATGGTCGTCTTGCCGTTGGGTTGCAGTCTGAAATTGAGATGTTCCTTAGTTGGGGTGAGAGCATCTGTGGTGGTGGTGCATTGGATGGCTTCTTTGTGGATATAGTGACTCCTCCCGGTTTGTTGGTGCAGTCCTTGTGGATGCTTTTGTATACTTCCGGTACTGCTGTGGTGATGTCAGGGTGTGGGTGAAGGTTTGAGCCCTGAGTCGGAGAGGAAGGTGACATCAGGTGCTAGGCTGGATATAAGGTCCCATATGTTGCTGGCATGTTTGTATAGAGAGCGCAGGTTGAGGAGGATGCAGACAAGCTGGTGGTGGGATGCTGCAGAAGCGTGGGGGGAGGTGAGTACTGTTGTGGGAGGTCTGCATGGTACTGTAGGGTAGGCTGGTGACTCTGTTGAGGCAGATGAATCTGCAGTGGGTGCAGGATTAAGGGCCTCAAAAGGTTGTGGAGGAGATCAGAATCAGTGGCCCTTGCACTGGGTGCAATCTAGGCTTGTACAGGCTCAGACTGGCTTGTCTTTGCATGCCTTCAGCATGGCCGCTGCACAGATGCGCTGCCACCTCCTTTAAGTAGGTCCTGAGAGGAAGGTGGCACGGGGGTGAGGTGGGTAGGGCTAGCAGGAAAAAAAAGCAGGAGAAGCACGCAGGACGGCAAGTAAGGAGCGGGATTAAGAGTGAGGAGGAAAGGGGGAAAGGGGCTGGGGTGGGCAAGGCCGTAAGAGATAGGAGTGAGAGCAAATGGTCAGAAAATGGCAAGGCAAGTGAGAGAGTAAAAACAAAGAGTGAAACGGTCAGAAAATGGCAAAAAGGCAGAGAGATGGCAAGGCAAGTGAGAGTGTAGAACAGAGAGTGAAAGGTAGGAAAATGGCAAAAGTCAAAGAAATGGCAAGGCACGAGAGAGTGTGGAACAAAGAACGAAAAGGTCAGAAAAGGCAACAAAAAAAAAAAAAATGGAGAGGAAAACAGCGCAGAAGCAACGTAGGGAGAAGAGAACAGCAGCTGCTTGAAGCTGGGTCTGAAAGTGCTTTGACTGATCGGAGGACCAGTCCAGGTGAGTGGGGAGCCTGGGCACCTGCTCGATGGGGTTGAGCTGCGGCCGCCACTAAGTACATCATGGGAGGAGAGAGGGGTGCGGGGTTCAGGTGGATGGGGCTAGCAGAGGTGGGAAAGAAGAGGCGAGAGAAGCATGTAGGAGAGCAGATAAGGATTGGGGATGGAGAGGGTAGGAAGAGGAAAAGGTGCTGTGGCAGGAATGAGAAAGTGAGCGTGAGAGATTAGAAAACGGCAAGGCAAAAGAAGGAACAAGGCAAGTGAGAGAGTGGAAACAAAGATTTACATTGTTAAAAAGGCAGAGGGAGGCAAGACGAGTGAGAGTGTGGAACAAAGAGTGAAAGGTTGGAAAAGAGCAAAGGGCACAATAAATGGCAAATGATAGCATGAAACAAAGAGCAAAAGGGCAGAAAACAGCAAAAGGCAGAAGAAATGGCAAATGAGAGTGTGAAACGAAGAGAGAAATGTTGGGGAATGGCAAAAGTCAAAAGTAATGGCAAGGCGAGTGAGAGTGTGAAACAAAGAGCAAAAAGGTCAGAAAAGGCAAAAAGACAAACAAAACGGATAAACATCTCTGTACCCTAAGCAAACAACTCTTTGCCATCAGCAAAAGGCACACCTTTGATATATTAGTGGCTCTCCTAAGAGCACCATCACGAACTGAGGGGAAGGCTGCTAGAAACAGGGCTCACATGGTGTATAGACAAACAAATATGGCCTTATGTATCCACACTTTTCCTCATAGATGCAGAATGGAGAAAAAACTTTGATACATTAGGCCTTAAGTGCCTTTAGCATGAGCCTGCGCACACTTGGATACTAGTGTCCTCTAAACATATTCAAATTACATGTCATAAAATTCTCTCACTGAAAATGCTGAATAGTTTAGCATTTAAATAGTCAGGCAGCACATTATGAGGGGTGTGAAATCAGCAGTGGTTTTTTTCAAACTTTTTTTATTTTTTTCGTGATTGGTAGTGCCATCATGAAAGAGGAAATGACACAGTGAAAGAAATAGATATTACGTACAAGATGACCCAAAACAAGGTCAATGTAGCAGGGCTTTCAAATCTATGATAAATGCCTGACCCATTGGGCCAGTAAGGACTGTAGCCGCTCCACAGTCCCCTGCCTGATGCTGACAGCTCCTTCCGCATTCCTGAGTGTGATTGCAACAGCTCCATCTGCATTCCTGAGCATGATTGTGACAGCTCCACCTGCATTCCTAAGCCTGATTGTGACAGGTCCACCCATATTCCTGAGCCTGATTGCAACAGCTCCACCCACATTCCTGAGCCTGATTGCAACAGCTCTGCTCACATTCCTGTGCCTGATTGCATGTGCTGATGCCCCTGCTGATGCTTCTTTTGGGCCACTGTCGCTCTCACCCTCCCTCCTCCCGCCCCAGCCCCTCCCACCTCCCACCTCCAAGGACCTATAATGGAGGCTGCAACATGGCTGTGCGCACCGGACACACCAAAGGCGTGCCAAAGGTAAGCCCACCTGTGCCAATCTGTGGGTGGACTGCATCCAGCACCAGGGCCTCTGGTCCTCCCACCGCTAGATGACCAAGGAGCTCCAGGCTCTGAACGTTGAACACCCCATAAACAGCTGCTTCACGGCAACCAAAGAAGACTTCTCCTGCCCACACTGCCATTTCTCCTGCATAGCGGGCCCACCTGAGACACTAATGCCTGCACTGCACCTATGCAGAAGATTACGAGCTACCAAACACCACTCCTGCTAAACACCTGCTCAATACGCAAACACGCCACAGAAATCTGGGACACCATCGGCACCCATGACCCAGAAGTTGCCTGCATCACAAAAACATGGCTAACACCCTCCTCAAAACCAGGCATCCCCATGGCCACCCCTGATGGCTACCAGATGATACACCGAGACCGCACCAACAAACATAGCAGGGGCATCGCCATCATCTTCAAGGAAATCATCCAATGCACCATCAATGATGATGATCCAAGGCCCTTCATGGAGCACCTCAACTTCCGACTCCAGACTGATGCCAACACCATGATGCGAGGCACCATCGCATACAAATCACTGGAACAATGCACAGCCTTCTGCTACACCACCGCAAACCTCATCACCTCCTTGCCATTGACTCCCTCCACTACGTCTTACTCCGCAAACTTAATTTCCACTAAACCAACCCCAACAACACCAACCCCACTTCTCTCATAGAGACCTCAGCAACATCAGCCTCACCCAAAGGGTTACTAAACCCATGCAAAAAGCCGAACACACACTGGATGTCATCTTCATTTCTAGAAACAGAATCGATTTCACACACATGACTGAACTCACCTGGACTGATAATGTCATTGTCCACTTTACCATCTCCAATTCCTAGCACTTCACCTCTAAGCACCTCAGCACCCCCCCCCCCACCGAAGCTGGGGGCAAGGTAACCAAGACCATATGGGCACAGGCCTTAGGAACTGCACAACAGCCCACAGGCTATTAAAACTTCACCACCTGGATCACAAATTCTGCTGACAGTCGACCGGCTGAAACCATCTAAAACAACAGCACCTCCAAGCCAGCAAGATGGTACACTCCGGAGCTCAGAAACTCCAAACGTGACTGCCACCACTCGAGAAACAATGGCGTGTGACCAAGGATCCCTCCGACACAGCCATCTACAAAGCAACCCTCAATAACTACCACCACTTCAAGGCAGCAAAATGAGCAGCAATCACTGCCTGCAGCAATACCGTAGCCAACTACACGAAAGAACTCTTCAGAATCATAAAGGAATTCTCTAACGTGATAGCCACAGAGACCACTCTTCTCAGTAACTCTGCAACACCCTCTCAGACTACTTCCACAGCAAGATAACAACCATATACAACAATTTCGACCCCCAATCCTCCAGCCTAGACAACATCTCTCAAGCAGCAAACACCAGCCATACGATAACCTCCAAGCCCCCGATTACCACACAGACCACTGCAACCATGATGTCATACATCCACACTGTGGCACCCACCGACCCCTGCCCTCACCGGCTTTTCAACCTCAGAACCAACACTATTAGCACAGAACTAACCTGTATCCTCAACACCTACAAGTCCATGGCAGCCTTTCCAGATGAATTGAAGCACACAGAGGTCTGACCCCCTCCTCCTAAAGAAACACTTCGCCGACCCCAGCAACCTCAAAAAGTACAGACTAATCTCCCTGCTCCCCTTCCCAGCTAAAGTGCTCGAGAAAGCCATTAACCAACAGCTCACTGACTACCTTGAATGAAACCACCTTCTTGACACCTCACAGTCTGGGTTCCAGGCCAACCACAGCATGGAGACTGCACTGATTGCTGTCACAGACATCAGGACCCTCCTCAAAAAATGAGAGTCAGCAGCTCTGATCCTTCTGGACTTCTCCACAGTGTTCAATACAGTCTATCACCACTCTCTCCTCAACAGACTCCACAACATAGGCATTCAACAAAACACCCTTAAGTGGTTTGCCTCTTTCCTCTCAGGTCACACACAGAGCATCCGCCTTCCTCCCTTCACTTCTACACCCAAGAACATCGTCTGCGGCACACCCCAAGGATCCTCCCTCAGCCCAACCCTGTTCAACATCTACATGACCCCCCTCACTGACATTGTCATGTCTTACGGACTCAATATATTCTCCTATGCTGATGACACTCAACTAATCCTCTCACTCACTGAAGATCCCCACAATGCCAAAGCCAACTTCTGCAAAACCATGACCAACGTAGAAACATGGATGAAAAACAGCTGCCTCAAACTGAACACTGACAAAACAGAAGTTCTTCGGGAAGAATACCTCCATATGGGACCACAGCTGGTGGACAGCAGAGCTAGGACCAACTCCCTCTCCATCAGACCATGCCTGGAACCTCAGCATAATCCTCAACTATCCATGAATGGGCAAATAAACTCAGTTGCCTTCTCCTGCTTCTACATCCTCCGTCCGTATGCTCAGCCAAATCTTCAAATGGATCCCTACTAACACCAAAAAGACAGTCATGCATGTCCTGGTCACCAGCTGCCTCGACTATGGCAACGTTTTTTACATTGGACTGTCCTACCAGCTACTTAAAAGACTCCAGACTCTACAGAACACCACAGCCAGACTCATCCTCAGCCTCCCCAAGTGCTCAAGCATCACCGAAACCTAAGGTACCTCCACTGGCTCCCCGTCCAGAAGAGATACCAATCAATATCCTCACACTCGCATACAAGGCTCTCCATAACCTAGGACTGTCCTACATCAACTAAGGTTCACTACTACAGCAAAACAACGATGCTCTGCCTCGCTAAACCTCACACCATTGCAGCTGCAGTGGAAGCCACGCTTTCTCTTACACAGCCACCAAGTCCCGGAACAACCTGCCCCCCTGAACAGTTCCTGCCCTTGCAGACTTCAGAAGGAGAGTCTTTTTGACAGAGATATGGCACCCTCATCGGCCAGGTACCATTAGGGGTGATAGTGCTGCGCTTTACAAATGCTATGATTGATTGATTGTATGCTCATAGTCAATCATAAACAATGTCAACCACATTGCAGAAACAAAAAGAAGACATAAAACAAACAATAGCATAATGAAGGTGACTAAAACAAAATGTCCACTGCCATTCCCACCCCACAGATCAGGTGCGTACAGAGGGGGGTGGGGATAAGGAGAAAAGAAAGAATACAAGAAATAAGGCGATGAGGTGCCCGGGTCTTGAAATTCGCCTGACCCTCCCTCCCAACTCTCAAGCAGCCTCTAAGGAAGGTATGTTTCGATTTTGGCTTCTAGAGAGCCCAGGAGTTGTGGACATGATTCCAGCAATATTCCTCTGATGGTATCCCAGCATTCCCCAATTTTATAACATTTCTTCTGGCACCCACTGGCAATGTATTTAGGATACTCCACACCCATGCAGTGATCTAACCCCTCTTTCCAGGTTTCCAGCAAGGGAGTGGTCGGTGCCTTCCATGCCCTGGAGATGTCTCTCTTAGCAACCATGAAGCACAAATCAGTAGTGTTTTGAAATGGAACCTACCATAAGGAAGTTGGGCATTTTATTACATGGAATAACAAAACTGTCTTAGTCACCTGCGGTAAAGATCACTTCCTAAAGTATAGCTAGTTCACATGCATTTATTTTATATTTAGTTTTTTCCTTTAGAGTTATTTTATCTAATTTCTTCTGTATTCTTTGTTTTCCTATGTATTAAAGGGTAAAACACAAAGGGCCTGATTTAAGAAAAGTGGCACTGCACCCAGTGCAGCACACTTTTCTTGCTCCACTTTGCCCCCCCAACACCACCACGTGTGTGCCACCTCTAAGACACAGCACATCATGTTGGTAGTTAGGGGACTAGCATCAAAATGTTGACGCTAGTTCCGAGCTTCGCAGGATTAGCGTAAATATTTTTGATGCTAATCCTGCAAAGCCCATTGAGGGCCATTGTAAGCAGTGGTGTGCTTCTTTTTAACACCTGCTCTTAGATTTGTTTGCACCATTTTTTTGGCCCCCCTAATGGGGGAATGCCCCCTTTGCATACATTATGCCTGGTGCAAAGGGTTACAAAGAGGCACAATGCATGCACTTTGTAAATTTGGAGCTGCGATTTTTATCCTCGTTGGGCTACATTAGCATTTTTTTTTAAATGACGCTAATGTGGCAAAATGAGGCGCTAGGGGCTCTTAAATCTGCCTCATAATGCGTTCCAAGTCCTGCAAAGAACACAGTGGCCACTTGCATTATTCACAGAAAAACATACAAACAACAGATAGATTGCCTTCAGTAAAAGACTAATTTTTATTTTTACTGTAATATTGTTTACTTTTTATTATTTGTTTCACTTTAAATGCCTACTACATTTGTGTGCACAAAAATAGAACACATAATTTAAAAAATCACAGGTTTGCTAAGATCAGACCTATTGGCTTTGCAACACTTGTTCATTTATTGAACAGGGTGTGTTGTATTGCACCAAATGTCATCTTCCACTTCAGAGTGCGTGCTGGCAAAACTTTAACTTGCAGTGATGTAACAAGGATGCAGAGGGCCCTAAAATGTATGGCAGTAAATGGCCCCAGTCCCCTTGTTTGATGGCAAAAATAACCACAAGTTGGGGTGCAGTGCCTCTCATATCCCTGGGTCCTATGCCACTTCTCCTGCTGCACAATTGATAGCTGTACCCATGGCTTTAAGAGTCTTGTCCCTTCGCCTGTCGGTCTGTACTTTATCTTAGCCTTCCTGGGTCTTGGGCAGCTTAGTACATTTAGAGTGCAGTCATCCAAGCAGCTGAGACTCTGGGGTAAACACATACACAGGGCAGCTCTGGGACCATGGTATCACACATGGTTGAATGAGTTAGTAACAGGCTTCTTCTAGAGCGTGGGCTGTGATATCTTGGCATGTATGGGCCCGTTTATGGTTGTGAAAAGCTCAAAACTTCAGGATTACAACTTCTTCTTCAGAGGAGTGCACTCTGATGTCAGCCAAGGGCTCAGGTCCTTTGGATGCCCCTCTTGGTGCTCAGGAACTCACTGTAGCAGAGACTAGCAGGACTGAGACAGGTCCAGTTGCAGGTTCAGGCAGGTCCAGCTGCAGCAGGTCAGCTGGGCAGGTGTAGGAAGTCCTCTGGAGCTTGTTGTGTTCCTGTAGCTCAGCCGGTGGGTCAGACAACTGAGCTTCTTTGTGAGTGCAAGAGGGGAGCCTTGTTGAAGTGCAAGTGTGGTAGGTGACAGTTCCGCCCCCACCCATCTCATCAGGATGGCTCATCTTGCCAACACTCAGCCCCCCTTTGTGATACTGCCTGGGGGAAACACACAAAGGACAACTGCCAACTACACCAAGTCACGTGACGCAGGACACAGGCTGCAGGCACCAAATGACTGGGACAAGAAAATGCTAACTTTCTAAAAGTGGCATTTTAAGAATTCTGACTCAAAATCCAACTTTACTATCAAGGAGGATTTTAAACTACAGTTTCTTAGATACCAAACATGATAATTTGAGCTGCTCCCAAAGAAAAATTATCACTTATTAAATGTAATAAGGCAACCCAATGTTATCCTATAGGGGAGGCAGGCCTCACGGTAGTGAAAAACAAATGTGTGAGTTTTTCACTATCACAACATGTAAAATTTAAAAGTACATGTCCAACTGTTTTAAATACAAGGCACCTTGCCCTACAGGCTGTTTAGGCCCACCACCATCTGCCTTACCCTCTGAACTCTACCTTCTTAGAAATTTTTCTTAAAATTTCTTCTAAGTCCAAAGGTAAGTGAAGACCAGGTCCAATCCACTTGGTTCTTCCAAAGCACCCCTCATTGCTGTCGACCATAACTTTCGACTTTGCCCTGGGCCCATGCGACCAGATGCCCTTTGTTGGCGCTTTGATCATTTATTCTCTATTTTTCGCTTTAAACTTTAAAAATTCATAACTCTGGTCCTACTGATTGGATTTTTGTCTTTTTGGTGTCAAATAATTTATTAAAATGTACTCTATTTTTCCTGATTATTGTGGGATTTGTCTTGAGTTGTGTTTTCATTTTATTGCTGTTAAAGTGCTTCATATATACTTTATCCATTGCCTTTGAGTTAAGCATGACTGCTTTTGTGCCAAGCTACCAGAGGGTTAAACACAGGTTAATTTAGTGATTCTTGTGGTTACACCTGACAAGGATTGTGGTGATTGCTTGAGTAGGGTTTCACTCCCTCAACCAACAATCCAGTTGCTCATACAATGTGATGTTATTTACCCATTTTGAATTCATGATACTAAGCAACCACCCACTATTCCTATTTCTCTCACTTTAACCATTCAATGCATTAGTGAAGATTCTGCTGCTTGGGAAGTACAGATTCTCTACAAGTTAATAACTATTAACATGCTAGTATACAAACTGCAACCTTAGTGTCCCCAAGTCAGTGAGGTTTTCGCCTTTTTAGCCACAACCACAATGGCAATCCCAAAAGTTGAACAAATGTTACATAATGCAACACTAAAAAGGAAGACTGACCCCCACGCAACATAAGGTATTTGGTACTAGTATTGATGCCAGAAAAAAAAAAAAATACAATTTGCTATTCAGAAAAGGCCAAGAGCTAGTAATTAAAAAATGTGTCTAAAATGCTGTGTTCATTTGTCACGTTTAATTACGACTCTGATTGTTTAATAATCATTTACACAGCTCTAAAATTTTTAAGTAATTTTTTGTATCTTCTGGTTTACACTTATATTTAACCCCTAGGGTGCCTTGGACGAGGTGATCTCGTCCAAGGCACCGGTTCCCAGGTGCCTTGGACGAGATCACCTCGTCCTGCACCCGGGAACTGGGGGGAGCGCTAGCGCTCCCCCCACCCCCCTGTGCTCCCCACCCACCCCCCCAAGGCAGGGATGGAAGGGGAAGCCCTTCCCCTTCCACCCCCCCGATCCCCCCACTCCACCTGTGACGTCAGCGCGTGATCGCGCGCTGATTTGTCACAGGGCCTCCTCCCATCGCGCTGGAAGCTCAGCTTCCAGTGTGATCGGAAGAGAAATGCTTTGCATTTCTCTTCTGATCACGTGGGGGAGGCCGAGAGAGGCTTCAAAGGGAAGGAAAGTTATTTCCTTCCCTTTGAAGTCTCTCTCTGCGTTTTGGCAGCCGGATTGAAAGCAATCCGGCTGTTAAAACACCCACTAGACCCCAGGGATTTTCTTTTTTCTTTTTGAAACTGTCATAAGGGAGCAACCCCTTGGGCAAGTGCCGCTCCCAGGGGGGGCATTTTTTTGGAAGGGCTTTTCTGCCCCCCCTGGGGGCAGATCGGCCTATTATTAGGCCGATCTGCCCCCAGGGGGGCAACAACCTCTAGGCACCAGGGATAATTTTTTTTGTTTTTTTCCTTTTTGTGTTGTTCTGTATTTTTGGAGGTGGGGAGCGACCCCTTAGGCAAGGGTCGCTCCCCTAGGGGGCAAATTATATTTAGGCCATTTCTGATTGGCCAATTTTTATGAGGCCAATCTGCCCCCAAGGGGGACAGAAACCACTAGACACCAGGGAGTTTTTTTTTTTAATGTGAATTTCACGCAACAGGAGCTACCCCTTAGGCAAGGGTTGTTTCCCTGGGGGGCAAATTTATTATAGGCCATTTCTGCCCCGGCAGATCAGCCTATTTTGATTAGGCCGATCTGCCCCCAAGGGGGGCAGAAACCACTAGGCACGGGGGATTTTTTATTTATTTTTGTTTTACAGATGGGGAGCGACCCCTTGGACAAGGGTCGCTCCCCTGGAGGGGAAAATTGTATTTAGGCCATTTCGGCCCCCTTTGGGGGCAGATCGGCCGATTTTTGCTACGCCAATCTGCCCCCAAGGAGGGCAGAAACCACTAGGCACCTGGGATTTTTTTTTTGCGCCAATGTCACGCAGGGGGAGCAACCCCGTAGGCAAGGGTCGCTCCCGGGTGAGGGTTGAGGGGGGTGGGTGGTCAAATTTATTTTAGGCCATTTCTGCCCCCCCGGGGGCAGATCGGCCTATTGTTATTAGGCCGATTTTTTAGAGATGGGGAGCGACCCATTAGGCAAGGGTCGCTCCCCTGGGGGGCAAATTGTATTTAGACCATTTCTGCCCCCCTTGGGGGCAGATCGGCCGATTTTAGGTCAATCTGCCCCCAAGGGGGCAGAAACCACTAGGCACCGGGGATTTTTTTTTTTTGGGCCAATGTCACGCAAGGGAAGCGACCCTGTATGCAAGGGTAGCTCCAGTGGGGGGGCTGGTGGGGGGGGATTTATTTTAGGCCATTTCTGCCCCCCCGGGGGCAGATCAGCCGATTTTAGGTAAATCTGCCCCTTAGGGGGCAGAAACCATTAGGCACTGGGGACATTGGCGCAAAAAAAAAAAATCCCAGGTGCCTAGTGGTTTCTGCCCCCCATGGGGGCAGATTGGCGTAGCAAAAATCGGCCGATCTGCCCCCAAAGAGGGGGGGTTGTTGGGGGGGGTAAATTTATTTTAGGCCATTACAGACTATTTTTAGGCCGATCTGCCCCCAGGTGGGCAGAAATCTCTAGGCGCCAGGGCAAATTTTATTTTTGTGTTTTTTGGTTGTTGTTGTTTTTTTAGAGATGGGAAGCGACCCATTAGGCAAGGGTCGCTCCCCTGGGGGCCAAAATGTATTTAGACCGTTTCTGCCCCCCTTGGGGGCAGATCGGCCGATTTTATGTCCGAAACCACTAGGCACCGGGGATTTTTTTTTGCGCCAATGTCACGCAAGGGGAGCGACCCCGTAGGCAAGGGTCGCTCCCGGTGGGGGGTTGGGGGGCCAAATTTATTTTAGGCCATTTCTGTCCCCCCTAGGGGCAGAAAACTTTTAGGCGCCAGGGCAAAAAAAAAATGTTGTGTTTTTTTTTTTGTTTGTTTGTTTTTTTAGAGATGGGGAGCGACCCATTAGGCACGGGTCGCTCCCCTGGAGGGCAAATTGTATTTAGACCATTTCTGCCCCCCTTGGGGGCAGATCTGCCGATTTTAGGTCAATCTGCCCCCAAGGGGGCAGAAACCACTAGGCACCGGGGATTTTTTTTTTTGGGCCAATGTCACGCAAGGGAAGCGACCCCGTATGCAAGGGTAGCTCCGGTGGTGGGGCTGGTGGGGGGCGGAATTTATTTTAGGCCATTTCTGCCCCCCTTGATCGGACGATTTTAGGTAAATCTGCCCCCAAGGGGGCAGAAACCATTAGGCACCGGAGACATTGGCGCAAAAAAAAAAAAATCCCAGGTGCCTAGTGGTTTCTGCCCCCCTTGGGGGCAGATTGGCGTAGCAAAAATCGGCCGATCTGCCCCCAAAGGGGGCAGAAATGGCCTAAATACAATTTCCCCCTCCAGGCGACCCCGTAGGCAAGGGTCGCTTCCAGAGGGGGGGTGTTGGGGGAGTAAATTTATTTTAGGCCATTTCGGACTATTTTTAGGCCAATCTGCCGCCAGGGGGGCAGAAATCTCTAGGCGCCAGGGCAAATTTTATTTTTGTGTTTTTTTGTTGTTGTTTTTTTAGAGATGGGGAGCGACCCATTAGGCAAGGGTCGCTCCCCTGGGGGGCAAAATGTATTTAGACCATTTCTGCCCCCCTTGGGGGCAGATCGGCCGATTTTAGGTCAGAAACCACTAGGCACCGGGGATTTTATTTTTGGCGCCAATGTCACGCAGGGGGAGCGAACCCGTAGGCAAGGGTCGCTCCCGGGGGAGGGTTGGGGGGTGGGGGGGAATATATTTTAGGCCATTTCTGCTCCCCGGGGGCAGATCAGCCTATTGTTATTAGGCCGATCTGCCCCCATGGGGGGCAGAAACCTCTAGGCGCCAGGGCAAATATTTCTTTTTTTGTGTTTCTTTTTTGTTTGTTTGTTTTTTTAGAGATGGGGAGCGACAAACTAGGCAAGGGTCGCTCCCCTGAGGGGCAAATTGTATTTAGACCATTTCTGCCCCCCTTGGGGGCAGATCAGCCGATTTTAGGTCAATCTGCCCCCAAGGGGGCAGAAACCACTAGGCACCGGGGATTTTTTTTTTTGCGCCAATGTCACAGAAGGGGAGCGACCCCGTAGGCAAGGGTCGCTCCCGGTGAGGGGGTGGGGGGGCACGCTGGGTGGCTCCTCTCAGATTCCAGAACTATCTGTCACCAAAATGAGAGGAAAAAGTGTTTGTTTGGCCAAATTTTGAGGTTTGCAAAGGATTCTGAGTAACAGAACCTAGTCAGAGCCCCACAAGTCACCCCATCTTGGATTCCCCTAGGTTTCTAGTTTTTAAAAATGTGCTGGTTTGCTAGGTATCCCCAGGTGCCGGCTGAGCTAGAGGCCAAAATCCATAGGTAGGCACTGTTTTCTGTGAAAAAATGTGATGTGTCCACGTTGTGTTTTGGGCCAATTCCTTTTGTGGGCGCTAGGTACCATTTTTATCAAGAGACTTGGGGGGACGCTGGGTGGAAGGAAATTTGTGGCTCCTCTCAGATTACAGAACTTTCTGTCACCGAAATGAGTGGAAAATGTGTTTTTTTAGCCAAATTTTGAGGTTTGCAACCTGGTCAGAGACCCACAAGTCACCCCATCGCGGATTCCCCATGGTCTGTAGTTTAAAAAAATGCACAGGTTTGGTAGGTTTCCCTAGGTGCCGGCTGAGCTAGAGGCCAAAATCTACAGGTAGGCACTTTGCAAAAAACACCTCTGTTTTTGGTCAAAAAATTTGATGTGTCCACGTTGTGTTTTGGGGCTTTTCCTGTCACGGGCGCTAGGCCTACTCACACAAGTGAGGTATCATTTTTATCGGGAGACTTGGGGGAACGCTGGGTGGAAGGGAATTTGTGGCTTCTCTCAGATTCCAGAACTTTCTGTCACCGAAATGTGAGGAAAACGTGTTTTTTTAGCCAAATTCTGAAGTTTGCAAAGGATTCTGGGTAACAGAACCTGGTCAGAGCCCCACAAGTCACCCCATCTTGGATTCCCCATGGTCTCTAGTTTTCAGAAATGCATGGGTTTGGTAGGTTTCCCTAGGTGCCGGCTGAGCTAGAGGCCAAAATCTACAGGTAGGCACTTTGCAAAAAACACCTCTGTTTTCTTTAAAAAAAATGTGATGTGTCCATGTTGTGTTTTGGGGCATTTCCTGTCACGGGTGCTAGGCCTACCCACACAAGTGAGCCATCATTTTTATCAGGAGACTTGGGGGAACGCTGGGTGGAAGGAAATTTGTGGCTCCTCTCAGATTCCAGAACTTTCTGTCACCGAAATGTGAGGAAAACGTGTTTTTTAGCCAAATTTTGAAGTTTGCAAAGGATTCTGGGTAACAGAACCTGGTCAGAGCCCCACAAGTCACCCCATCGCGGATTCCCCATGGTCTGTAGTTTTAAAAAATGCACAGGTTTGGTAGGTTTCCCTAGGTGCCGGCTGAGCTAGAGGCCAAAATCTACAGGTAGGCACTTTGCAAAAAACACCTCTGTTTTCTTTCAAAACATTTGATGTGTCCACGTTGTGTTTTGGGGCATTTCCTGTCATGGGCGCTAGGCCTACCCACACAAGTGAGGTATCATTTTTATCGGGAGACTTGGGGGAACGCTGGGTGGAAGCAAATTTGTGGCTCCTCTCAGATTCCAGAACTTTCTGTCAACGAAATGTGAGGAAAATGTGTGCTTTTTAGCCACATTTTGAGGTTAGCAAAGGATTCTGGATAACAGAACCTGGTCAGAGCCCCACAAGTCACCCCATCTTGGATTTCCCTAGGTCTCTAGTTTTCAAAAATGCACAGGTTTGGTAGGTTTCCCTAGGTGCCGGCTGAGCTAGAGGCCAAAATCTACAGGTAGGCACTTTGCAAAAAACACCTCTGTTTTCTGTCAAAAATTGTGATGTGTCCACGTTGTGTTTTGGGGCATTTCCTGTCACGGACGCTAGGCCTACCCACACAAGGGAGGTATAATTTGTATCGGGAGACTTGGGGGAACATAGAATAGCAAAACAAGTGTTATTACCCCTTGTCTTTCTCTACTTTTTTTCCTTCCAAATATAAGAGGGTGTGTAAAAAAGACGTCTATTTGAGAAATGCCCTGTAATTCACATGCTAGTATGGTCACCCCGGAATTCAGAGATGTGCAAATAACCACTGCTCCTCAACACCTTATCTTGTGCCAATTTTGGAAATACAAAGGTTTTCTTGACAGCTATTTTTCACTCTTTATATTTCAGCAAATTAATTGCTGTATACCCGGTATAGAATGAAAATGCACTGAAGGGTGCAGCTCATTTATTGGCTCTGGGTACCTAGGATTCTTGATGAACCTACAAGCCCTATATATCCCCGCAACCAGAAGAGTCCAGCAGACGTAACGGTATATTGCTTAAAAAAATCTGACATTGCTGGAAAAAGTTACAGAGTAAAACGTAGAGAAAAATTGCAGTTTTTTTCACCTTAATTTCAATATTTTTCTTTTTCAGTTGTTATTTTCTGTAGGAAACCCTTGTAGGATCTACACAAATTACCCTTTGCTGAATTCAGAATTTTTTCTACTTTTCAGAAATGTTTAGGTTTCTGGGATCCAGCATTAGTTTCATGCCCATTTCTGTCACTGACTGGAAGAAGGCTAAAAGCACAAAAAATAGTAAAAATGGGGTATGTCCCAGTAAAATGCCAAATTTGTGTCGAAAAATTGGGTTTTCTGATTCAAGTCTGCCTGTCTCTGAAAGCTGAGAAGCTGGTGATTTCAGCACAGCAAACCCTTTGTTGATGCCATTTTCAGGGAAAAAACCACAAGGCTTCTTCTGCAGCCACTTTTTCCCATTTTTTTGAAAACAATGAAATGTTCACTGTATTTTGGCTAATTTATTGGCCTCCTTCAGGGAAACCCACAAAGTCTGGGTACCTATAAAATCCCTAGGATGTTGGAAAAAAAGGACGCAAATTTGGCTTGGCTAGCTTATATGGACAAAAAGTTATGAGGGACTAAGCGGGAACTGTCCCAAATAGCCAAAAAAAGGCCTGGCACAGGAGGGGGAAAAGGCCTGGCAGCGAAGGGGTTAAAACAGAAAACAGATGCAGGATTTTATTACTTTTACAATTGTTTTATTGGCATGGACATATAAACTCAGGTCCGTTTGGTACAATGCCAGTGTGCTTCTCTATGCACTTTTAAATATGCACTACTATTGCACTTAGAGAACCATTTCAGTGTTTGTAAAGAAAGCATTGTGAAATGTTCATTAGATCAAATTTAGAACTTTTTATTTTTTGTTTTAGTCTCTTGCTTTTTCTCATTCCTCTTTTCTTTTCTTTCGCCATTTACTCTTTCACCCCTCTTGACGTTGCTTTTTTCCCCGCTGGTGTTTTTTCCTCCCTTTCATTGGTTCTCTTTTCTCTTTCATTCTCTCCCCTGACACTGCATTTTTAGGGGCGAGCGCAAAGTGCTCCATCCCCTTTTGTAATCTCTCTTTGGGCTTCTAACCACGCCCATGTCACATCAGTTACTTTCATTGGTTTGTGGGCTTGCCTTTTAAAATCCGCTTGTTTTTATTAGTGAAAGGCATGCACACGTCATGCCTTTTCCGGTATTCAGCCCTCCTTGAGCGCATCGACTAACTACTGAAAACATACGAGGCGCAATGTTTTCCGTCTGGTTTCTGGACTACTTTTTCTCTTTATTTCGCAGCGCAATCTCGCTGGGCAGGAGTCAAGCGCTTTGCATGACATCGATCCTGTTACATAGTCAACTGCACTTTGCCAGCTACATGAATAATTGCACTTTTGCCAATAGGTTTCACTGCAAGCGAACTTTTATTTCTCTTTGTGTGTCCGCTTTGCGCTGATGGCGGCCGTCGGCTCGCTTATGTGAAACTTTTACTTTTCAGTTTATATGGCAAGGAAAGTCTGGTTAGTTATGTGAAACTGTTTTACTTTTCATTTTCAATTTATGTGCAAGAAAAGTCCGATCAGGAGTTTACAATGCTAATAGCTCTAACACAAGCAAACGCGAGACCCATTGCATTGCAAATGCTTGTTTTAATTACATGATCAAATTTCGCTTCAGAAAGTATTTTCCTTTCATTCACTATTTTCTTTGCCTGTAGGCTTTCCATTACTTTTCCTTTTTTTCACATTTATTCACTGCAGCAGTGTCTTGATGCAGCATTAGACAATTGAAGTTTGAGTCGAGTTTGGTACCCCATAAAATCATGTATCCTTTCCAGCAGCACTGAGAAGTGATCAGCTGCTCTCTCTGTTCCTGTCAGGCAGGTGTTTATTTTCCGCAGGAAGCTGAAGGGCAAGGAATACACACCCAAGGGGATAACAAATATTACACAACACAAACTTTAGGCAGTGTGACTGGTGCCACCGCACCCGCCACCATCATCGAGGGGAGTGCCCTGTGCATGACAGGCTGAAGCGAGATTAAGAGCACCCCGAAGAGATCTTGTGTGTCTAGCATTTTTTAAGGGATAATAACAATGACATGATGACTTTGATGGTTAATGCACTTAATAGAGAGATCTGTGATTTTTGTAGTCGCAGTTTGATTCATGTTAAAGTAGCGTACATGGTTAATGTTCCCATTGAAAAGCACAATGTGTAACATGCAAATCAAATACTTATATTTTATGTACATAGCTTAGAGGGTTACTGCTTACATCACAGACATCTCTTTGTTACTTGAAGTTTATAAGGTACAACCCTTCTAATATATCATGAGTTAAGAACTAGCATCAAAGCTCTGCAAGCAAATTGCAAGCATAGGAGTAAATCTTTCCTTATTTTAAGATTGCTAAAACAATTCCTTTAGGTAGTAATATAACTGTATTAGTATAACACCTCCCACTCATTGTGTTGCATTTCAAATCCCGAGTTTATAGGGGAGACTTACTAACATATGGGACCTGGATTGCATCACAAAACCTGGTGCAAAGTGTTGTTTTCAGGTTTACTTCCCAGCACAAATCATGAATTGTGTTGGAAAGTTGCCCTAAAGTGACACAAAGCAGCACTGTGCACTATTGTATGTCAAGGAGGCGTACCATGAGTTATACATGGATGCTACCATGCATCCATGAATAGATTTTGATGCTAATCCTTACCTACTAACTTTGGTAGAAAGGGATTTGCATAAAAAAAAAATTGCACCTTCTAGAGGCAGGTGTAAATTTAAAAACACAATGTATTTTCTCCAATCCTTTTCAACTTTGCATGCATGCTGCACTGAGCAACACTAGTACAATGTGGTAAAGTGTTATACTTTGTCAAAGCACAGAATTTTGTGTCGGAAGGGTATCCTTCCAGTATAAAATCTATGCTTGACATCATGCACAAACCCTTGCACGTTGTTGCAAGGGTGTGTGCATTGGTGTAAGAAGACTAAGGTATGTTAGGACTAGAGAATAGAGCAACAGTAACATATCTCAGTAGATATGCTGTTGTCATGCTCTTTCCTTTTCACGCAGCACAGCAAGTTTAGTTACTACGTTGTGTAAAATCTGCCTCCTCGTTTCTCCAGACCAAGCACTAACATATAATGCCTAGCAGTATGGATGAAATGTTATTCCTATATCTTGTAGTCCCCACTGTTTTAAGTAACATTACTTATACATCGATTTACGTACTTGTATGACTCTTTGTCTCTGTATGATATGTTTATGATGCAAAGCACTCTGACACTGTACTTTGGGATAAGTAGCACTATGAAACAAATAAATGTGGGAGAGAGGCTAAAGAGAGGTGGGGGTCATTACTGGAGGGAGTTATTGAGGGAATCTGTGAAGGAGGTCATTGCAGGGGAAGGTGTTGGTGCCAACAAAAATTGTCGCACCGAGCACCAACTACGCTAATGCCGTGTCTGCATAGTAGACCATCTAAAGCTAACTGGCAATAAGGGAGAAAGAAACCTCAACAGCTATCATCTATGACTGTTAGGCACTAAAAGGTGGGCTCGGACATGGTTTCTATAATCTGTAACATTGTTAGGCCATGTATAGACAGCAGCAAATCAACTACGTTTTTATTCTGTTTATGTTTGAACTTTCCATTTTTTCACTGTGCCCTCATGTTAGACTGGATTGCATAGAGTGGGCATTTCTAATATAATGGAAGGGCCTTGTGCTAATCCTAAACCAGTTTTAACTAAAAAGGTAGCTCGCTTGTTTTTTTTCTGAAACGAATCATGGTGGTGCATTTCTTATTATGAGTTTCTGAGATACAGTTTGCTTAGAAATTTTAGTAGTTAGATATATGGGTGCTTGATGGTTTAGGCAGTATGTGGAGGACCTTAAAAAATGATGCAGTCTTATACAAGTAAGCAAGGTAGTACTCAATGAACCTTTGAGATGTTTTGTTTTCTCTCCAAATATGGCTTGAGCGGCGGCAAACTGAGCCCTTCAAAGTCTAGTAGGTAAGCTCTTGGCTGGACCTGAGTATACGCATCGTCACTGGAATTCTGCAACTCTGTGGCTGTGCCATTTTCCGCATAAGTAAAGATTTGCCACATTTGCTACATACTCCGTCATCTTCTATATAATCTGCAAATATTAAAAAAAAGAATATTTATAGCTGAAAAGTTTCAAAAGTTACAAAAAACATGGCCACAGTAGAAGGCCCTTTGTAAAGGGTGACTGACACCTTACACTGGCAAATTGTACTGATTTATGTTGAAAGGCAGACAGTGTTAACTTTGTTGAAATGCCATATTAATGAAATAATACTATCACAATAATACGGTCTATTACACTGCATAATTTGCCTTTTCTTGCCCCATAGTTTAGTCAACACTTCTGCATAATTTGGTCCACCACTGCTGCATATTTCCTGTGGCCCTGAGTATAATGGATTGACAGTGGCACCCAGTATTACAGCCCAATTGTTATAGTAGGAGTAAAGGGAGGATGAGTTTGAGAATCTTGATATAAAAGGATCTTCTGGTTATTGTATTACTTCGTGGTTGTAGGGAAACGTCTGCATTTAATATAACGTTCAAGTTATATGTGTACCACTAGGTTGCATTTTATTTTGAGTAGAAGAAGGCATATATGTTCATGTAATGAGAGATTTCACAAATGACACCCCTTTTTGCCACTTAATTATCTAGAAGTAGTCTCAGAACAGCTGCAATGCTCCGTAGTGCAAATACAAGGTCAATAAACCACTTCAGTTACCTAAAAGGTGAATCCTGGAAACATTTGTAGGACATGATGAACTATACATAAATATAGGAAACGTGGAGCTGGCCCACGCTGGCACATGGCCTAGAATGTCAAATGTCTCCTTGAGATTTGCCTTAGTAAGAACTTAGGCTGTTAACTAGGAAGGAGGTCACTCTTGACAACTAAATAAACCCACTCTCACTAGGTCAATATACAGTTCTAGTTCTGAGAGAATCTTTGTTCAACTCCTGTGTCTATGGCACAGTCAGCAGACAATCCCCTGAGAGGTGCATGCTAAATTCAAGCCGTACCAACAACTTAAAGTAAAGTGCACAACATACTAACATTTCCATACCACTTTATCAAAAACAGTGAAGCAGTTAATGAGCAAAAATACACCAAGATCAAACTAGATTAAAGGGAAGCAGGGGTATGACATGTATGAAATTGCAAGGTAAAAGGTACCTAGAAAAAGTGAAGCATTGTAGAAAAACAATAGTTTGTGGTGGACTGATACCTCAGTGCAATTTCAGTCTGACCTATATGAAGTGGAGTTCAGATAAACCAAGCCGCTTGTCCCAGTCAAAGTTTTTCACTTCATACAGTCTCCAACTGCTGGGAAATCCTCTTCTAGTCAATCCCGCAGCCCCTAGTTCCTCAGATACATAGGTCTCTTTTTTGGGCTGATTCATTCATTTATACTGATCCATTAGATTAGACCCATCTAGTCCTGGGGGTCATCTGTCCATGGTGTTGCTGCTGTCACCGTCCATGATCTTACTCTTCCTTTAGGTTCTGAGGATGCCTCTTTTATGTCCAATGTCAGCCTGGAGGTGGGGACTCCTCTTTGTCTAACCCTAAAACTGATTCTGTTCAGTTGTTCTTCCCTTTCCTCTAGTCTAGAGAGTGAAACAAAGGCAGGGCCAGGCCTTGTGTCAGGTTCCTTTGTGTGTGCTGTAGAGGATCCATTTGAAGTGGAAGCAGGGCACATCTCCTCAGTAATCTTGTCAAGAAAACCCACTCCCCTCTCCACTCAGGTCCCTTTGTCCACTCTCTGGCCCCAGTACACATTTCCCATTGGGAAAGCCATTACCAGCCCAGGCAGCTGGCTACTCACAGCATGGCCTCAGAAACATTATGCAGGAAAACACCAACTTTATGTGGCATTTCCACATAATAATTTAAAGTCTGACTTTCCTATTAAAGATGATTTTACATTTAAATTAGAATGAGGGGTTATCCTGGGGTGTGGTAAAGATGGTGGAGCGCTAGGACGTTCCTTTTTGCGCTCCACCGCCTTGGCCCGAAAAACTGACTCGGGCCAGTCTGGGGGAGGCCTGGAGGCTTCCCCCGTATAGCGCTTCTCCCTCCAGGTGTCCCGGGCGCGGCGGCGTCGGTCGGAGCCGGGTTGCGCCGCTCCTGCTTGAGGAGCGGGGTGCGGCCTGGCAGTTGGGGTGTGGCCGCTGCGCGGCACGAGGTGCGGCCTCGGCTGCCGGACGGGCCTTCCCCCTGAGTGTTCCTGGTGACCGGGGCACCGGGGATTGAGGGCCGAGGGGCCTTCCTGGGGCCCCCTGATACCTGGTGAGAGCTGTGGGGCCCGGCGCCTTGTGGAGGAGGTGCCTGAAGAGTAAGAGGTGCTTCTGGGTGCCATCTTGAAGCGGTGATGACTGGCAGAGCTTCCTTGCCCTGGTGATTTGGAGCGAGGTCGGTGTGGCGCAGGGCCCTGGTGGATAGCAGGGACCCAGATACCTGGATTCCGGGGGGCACACCTCGGTGAAGGCATATTTGGCTGGCCTGCAGTCCTGCGAGTGGGCAAGGGGAGCGGACCACTGTTCGTGGTGGCGGCTGGGAGCTGGGCCTTGGCGCGGTTCCGGAAAGAGCGGTGCGCGCCGGCCGGCCTCGGAAAAGCGATTTTGGAGGATTTACGGTGCTGAGCTGGTGAGGTGAGGGATATGTTGGTTGGGGCGCGCTCTGCACCTGGGTCTATGTTGGAGGACTTACCTGAGACGAGGGCCTTGAAAAGTCGAGTTGAGACGGAGCCGGATGAGAGCTCTTCCCCGACAAAGGGCTTTTTGACCTCTTTGTTTGAGTCGCTCCGAGGCGATATCCAGGAGCTGCGTAGGGACATCTCACGGGAGGTGAAGGAGATACGTGGAGAGGTTACCTCCTTGGGTGAACGTGTATCGCAGCTAGAGGACAGTGAGATCCCTCGCGGCGAAGAGGTCGTGGGCCTGCAACAAAAGGTAGTTCGCCTTCGAGAGCAACAGGACCTTCTTCATATGGCGGTTGAGGACTTGGAAAATCGCTTGAGGAGACAAAATATTCGTATACGAGGGGCCCCGGTGGGTGCTGAGAAAGGGGACATCGGGGGCTACGTGGTGGATTTGTTTCGCTCCCTGCTTGGCACAGAAGAGACACAGAAGGTGGTCTTGAACCGGATGCACCTAGCTGGGCGTGCTGGGGGTCCTGGAGATCGCCCTCCAGATATTTTAGCCTGTTTCCACAGTTTTGTCCTCAAAGAAAAGATTCTGCAGTGGGCCCGCAACCTCCAGTCTGTCCTCTTCTGTGGGCATGAACTTCAGCTCTTTCACGATTTATCTGTGCAGACTTTGCAGAGACGGAGAGAGTTTACGCTGGTCACAGATCACCTGAGGGCAAATAATGTGTCCTACTCTTGGGGCCATCCATTCCGCCTGGTCTTCCGTTGGGAGGACAAGCTTCGGCAGGTGAAATCGGTTATGGAGGCTGGCTGCGTCCTGGGCCTTGAGGACACAGGCCAGGAGGCGAATGAGGGGGCGGCCCTATCGGCGGGGGGTCCTCCTCGGTGGCAGAGAAAAGAGAAGAAAAGGAAGGTGCAACGCCCATCGCTCTTGGAGCTGCGATCGGAAAGAGAAGCCGCCTTGAGCAGTGTGGCGGCTGGCATCTCGGCCTAGTCTGGACACCCGGAGGCGCCCTGCAATTCTGCAGGCCACAGTCGCAATAATATGTTGATTGTTGCAGAGGGTCGGTTTGGCGGGGGCAATAGATCGGGTTACTGATATGGCGGAATATACAGCCCCGTGGAGATTTTACCTCGTGAAGATGGACGATCGAGGACTTTTGTGTCATATGCACCTGTTGTGCTTTTTGGTTATCTTGTTATTGGTTTCCCTGTGATGTTGGTCTTCTGAGAAGACATCCTCAGGCCTGCTTGCATTGGGCGGCTTAGATAATACTGTGGGTGGTAGTCCTAGGCTGTGCTTTGTCTCCCCTGCTTGCTTTCTTCAGTATAAGCTATGACCATCAAATGTATAAGCTTAAATGTTAGCGGGTTAAACAACCCTACTAAAAGGCTAGCCATCCTCTCAGCGTTAGAGGGATCCAGGAGTCATGTATGTCTTCTGCAAGAGACGCACCTTGTCCTTAAAGATACCTCCCGCATGCGATCCAAGTGGTTTCCCAGGCAGTTCTGGTCCTCCCTCCCGTCAAAGTATGCAGGGGTGGCTATACTTTTATCACGCACTTTCCCGGGGGAATTCATATCCAAATTGCATGAGGTCCTGGGGAGGCTCTTGGCCTTGCGGATCCGATTGAGGGTTTTACTATCATAATCGCTTCCCTTTATGCACCCAACTCCCAACAGGAAGCCTTCTTGAGACAGTCTCTGACTCCGATTCTACAGTCCCCTGATGGTGCTGTGTTGCTGGGGGGTGATTTTAATTTGGTGATGGATGGGGACCTAGATCGCTCAGGTCAACGGTATGGTCAGACTGGGTCCTTGTCGGATTCTGGGCGGCTGTGGCTTCATGAGTGTGGCCTGGTGGATGGGTGGAGGAGCGCGCACCCTACGTTAAGGGACTATTCCTTCTACTTGTCGGCAACCAAAACATACGCTAGATTAGACATGTTTCTGGCATCTCGGTAGCTTCTCCCCAGGGTTAGAGACCCAGTGGTTGAGGACATGGAGAGGGTTAGTCCATCGGGATGGCGATTTAGAGATTCAATGCTTCAGAACGACGCAACAGTAAAGACGATTCGAAGGGCAATAATAGACTATCATAGCTTTAATGATAACGGGACAACAAGCATTGCAACACTGTGGGAGGCACTGAAGGCTGTCTTGAGGGGTGAGGTGATGTCGCTTTCTTCTAGGGATAACAAGGCAAGGACTCGGGTCCGGGAGGATTTGGAGCAGCGAGTAAGGGCACTAGAGCGCTCACATAAACGCACCGGTGCTCCTAGAATATGGCGAGAGCTTGAGAAAGTTCGGAAGCAACTGAGGAGGTTGGACTGGGACAGGGCAGATTATGCGGTAGTCCGACTCAAGCAAAAGTATTATGTAGGAAGCAATAAGTGCGGCAAGCTACTGGCGCATAGGTTGAGAGCACAGCGCGCAGCGTCACTGATAAAAATGTTTAGATTTCCTTCTGGGGAGGATGCACATACGAGCGACCAAATAGCTCAGGCTTTTGCGGAAGTCTATCGAAGTCTGTATATAGCTGAGAAGCCTGGTGACTTAGCCCCAGAATCTTTCTTAGAGGACATAGCAATCACGCCTATGTAGGGGATGGAATCAGCCTCGTTGGATCAACCTATAAGGGCTGAGGAGGTTATATCTGCAATTGCTCGCTTGCAGACGGGGAAGTCACCTGGGCCCGACGGTTTTTCTGCGCTTTTTTATAAATCCTTCTGTGCGGAACTCGTTCCCATTCTTGTGCGACTTCTTAACTCTTTTTGTCAAACGGGTGTGCTCTCACCTAGTATGTTAGACGCTACTATTGTTGTTATCCCGAAACCAGGGAAGGATCCAGAGGAATGCGCCTCGTATAGGCCGATCTCCCTCCTGAATATCGATGCCAAACTGTTTACTGGCATTTTGGCACATCGCTCAACTATTATATGCCGGGTCTTGTGGATCCCGACCTGTCGGGATTTATACTTCATAGACAGTGTAGCGATAACTCCAAGCGATTGCTCCATCTTTTGGATAAAACTGAACGTTCCCGTGGGGCGGCACTTTTCCTGTCTGTGGACGCTGAGAAAGCCTTTGATAGGGTCCACTAGCCATACCGGTTCAGGGTGCTCGAACGCTTTGGACTGGGTTCAGGTTTTATAACGTGAATTCATTGCATCTATCGAGAGCCTCGGGCATCGGTCCGTGTTAATGGGACGCTCTCTTTGCCATTCGTCGTCCAAAGAGGCACCAGGCAAGGGTGTCCCCTTTTGCCCCTCCTGTTTGCGCTTTGCATGGAGCCACTCGCGCAGAAGCTCCGAGACAACCCTCAAATCACGGGCATCAGGTTCGGGGGGGATGAGCATCTCATTTCGCCAAATGCGGATGACGTCATGTTTACTTTGGCGGAGCCCATGAACTCACTGCCGGCACTAATGGTTGTTATTGAGGAATTTGGGCAGGTTTCGGGGTTCTGAATGAATATGCTTAAATCGCAGGCTCTGGGCAAGTTTATCACAGCAGAGCATGAAAGGGACTTGAAGGCCCGTTTCCATTTTACATGGACCTCTTCGGGCCTCCCATATATGGGGATTGAGTTGGGCACTACGGTCGCCAGTACAGTGAAGTTGAACTATTTGAAACTAACGCCAGAGGTGCAGCGTGACTTGGGGTCATGGGGGAGGCTTAAACTGTCCTGGCTCGGCAGAGTTGCGGCGGTGAAGATGACCATCCTACCACGTATACTTCATCTGTTCCAGGTGCTCCCACTGGAGCCCCGCGAACGATAGCGTCCCTTCAAGCGGCTGTCCTTAGATTTATTTGGGAAGGGAAGGCGGCGCGGATATCACTGCAGGTTCTGTACCGTCCTAAGAGGGAGGGGGGGCTGGCGGTTCCCTGCCTCATGCGATATTTTCAGGCAGCACAGTTGCGTTTCCTTCTGGAATGGAGCCAGCCCTCTTTGGAGAAGCATTGGTGTTTCATGGACCAAGCAGTGGCGGGCTCTCATACATGGAATGAACCCTGGCTTAGGCGCCGCCACAGGGCGCAAGGGTTGTATATATCACCAATTACGGAGGTTACGATGAGAGTGTGGGATCGGGTGGCCGGCAGGGCGGGTTTGACGACCTTCCCGTCCCCAATGACTCCACTGGGTGCGAATCCTGATTTTGGCCCTTGCTTACAGCCGGAGGCATTACGCAGGTGGTATGAGAGGGGATGCAAAAGGGTAGGATACCTATTTGATGGGCCGGGGGTAATCCCATTTGACCAATTGAGGGAGCAATATGACCTGACTGAGGCCGATAGGATGATGTACTACCAAAGAATACACTGGGCACTGCTTCCGGCCAATAGAATGTTAGTCGATAGGCCGCTAACCCCATTTGAAAAATGGATTCTAATGAAAAAGGACGATAAGCGGGTGGTCTCAGAACTCTATGCCCTCCTGCGGGGAGAGACCCGCTCAATCAAAACTAAGGGTCAATTGAGATGGGAGAAGGAGCTTGAGAGGGAGCTTTCGGAGGATGAGTGGGAGAGTGTTTTTTATAGGGTGCACCACACAGCTTATAACTCAGCAGGTACAGAGACAGCCTATAAAGTAGCCTCCTCTTGGTATTACACCCCTAACAGGATCCATGCTTGGAATCATGATAAATCTAGTCGCTGCTGGAAGGGTGTGGGGGGGGGCACACTTGTGCATCTATCTGTGGCATTGTCCCAAGCTATACCGGTATTGGAAGGATGTAATAGACACTGTGGATAGGGTCTTTGACACTCAGATCCCTAGATTTCCTGCGTACATTTTGCTTGGTCTCCCCAATCCGCTCACATTTCCCCTAAGATCTTTGAAGGGTCGGCAGATGGCTTTGGCTTTGAATGCTGCCGTACAACTTTTGCTATCTGTGTGGGGGACAGAGCAGATCCCGTCAACAGTCTCTTGGCTGTACAAGCTATGGTTTATCCTCGCCATGGAGAAGCTCTCCCTGGCCTCACAGCTATGGGTGGGAGACTTTAGGGAACTTTGGCAACCGTTTTTACGTATCCTATCTGGGGAGTTTTCAGAGCTGACGTGCCCAACCTACCAGAGGGTCCTGAACTTGAATTGATTGCCTGGGAGGTCAGCTACGATGTGATATAATACTGGATCAGAATTACATGGTACTAGAGCCGGAGATCATTTGATTAATGCATTTCCAACTTGCTGTGGGGAAACATAGTTGTGCTAACTGTATAATTTTTTCTTTTTCCTTTTATTGTTTCGCATTGAATAGGCTAACTATGTGCCTGTTCGCAATATTGTGATGTAGTATACATGTATGTGCGATGTTCTAAAGTTGAAAATTTAATAAACAGATTTGATCTATAAAATTAGAATGAGTAGAAAAAGTATTTCTTTAACTGCTACCAATCCCTAATTTAGTATTAAATAATTGTAACAATGAAGCCCAATAATTCCCTGGCGCAGCAGCCATACTTGCTGCAGTTAAAATCGTTTATTGCTGATAATTCACTATAAGGACATGTTCAACATTATTTCCTACATGTCCTATTTTTAAATACCATGCACCCTGCCTTTGTGAGCTATAAGATCTAAATATGGGTGACTTATTAATATTTAAAAGGAAAGTTCAGGCTCCAGAAAAAGGGTATTTTGACATTTTGAAGGTTACCTGTGTGCAACTACAGTGCTGTGCACAACTGAAGTCTCTGATGTGCAGCCTACACTTGTGCATGCACGTGTTCACCTGTAGCCATCCCAGCGCCCTTACCCTAGCTGCCTTGTCGCAGCCTTATCTTAAAAGGTGGACACTGGCAGTAAACATACATTCCAATTACTATGAATCTACCATGAGTTACACTCAGGTAATGAAACTCACCCATTATAAAGGTCCAAAAAGCAGTTATTGATATATTGATATTGAAGGAATTTACTGAGCACATAGCTGCCCGACATAGGCTTCCCAATGCTTGCAGACTGATGAGATTGAAGGATTTAGTGGTTCACAGGTTTTGGAACAGCCAAGCCTTTAGAGCTTTTATGAGCACTTTTTCATCAGAAGAATGACAAATGGTTTAATGGAGGGAATTCCAAAGTATTTTACAAGCCAAGAAGGCAAAGCAGTGCCCCTTTTTCTCAATTTATAAATCCTGGGGATTGTGCCTAGAAACAAAAAGGAAGATCTTTCAGCTCTGGAATGAGTGTAGTGTAGATGTAAGTCCAGGTCTAAGGAAAACCGGACCTGAATTGGAAAAAGTAGAATAGTGACACAGACTACTTTAAAATGTACTCTCTTCTCATTAGGTGGCTAGTGGAAAATTGAGAGGGAAGAGGCCACCGACTCCTACCTCGGAACCCAGAGGTGTAATCGAGCTGCTTCACTCTGGATTATCTGTAGTCTGTTTAGCATGGCCCTTCTGGCTCCTCGATGTAGTGCATTTCCATAGTCTAGTCATGATATGAGTATCGCTTGAACAGCGGTTTTCTGCATGCCAAATAGGAGGTTTGTAAAATCTGTCACAGAGCTCCACATTAGCGTAATTTTTTATGATGCTAATGTGGCTCAACGAGGCCAGATTTGGCATGCCATATTTACAAAGTGGTGCAGTACATGCATTGCTCCTCTTTGTAACCCCTTGCACCACATTATGCATGTGTCAAGCATAATGGGGATGATTATGAGTTTGGCGGTCCCATGATCGCTATGTTGGCGGTGGCGGTCCGACCGCCAACAGGCGGATGAAGTGGACTGCCATATAATGAGTTTGGCGGTTGAGGCAACAAAAGACCACCAGAGGTCCGGCGCCACCGCCAGCCAGACCAGACCACCACAGTCTGTCAGAGCAGCAAACAGACCGGCGGAGACCATATTTGCTCCGGACCCATTGCGAGGTAGCACACCACCAATGTGACTGCCGTGGTCCAACCGCCCACAGATCAGGAGGCAGAAACAAAGAGCACAAAGGGAGACACTCATGTCCAGGAAGCCGGACATGTCTGGAGCCAACATGGATCCACACCTAGAGGTCATCCCGCTGCTCCTGGTCACAAAAAGACTAAGGAATCTACACAGACGACAACAACTGTAAGTAAACACACACTCACCTGTGTCAACTGTGAAATGTTAAAAATTGTTATGTAACAAACTATAACGCAGGGAGGGGGGTGCGAGGGGCAGTGTTGGACTTTTTCCCTTATACAGGGTCATCCCCAATCTTTTTGCCTCCTGCCTCCTATTTTTTCTGACCTGTTTTTGTTGGCTTTAGAACTCTGAGCACTTTACCACTGCTAACCAGTGCTAAAGTGCATATGCTCTCTGTGTCAATTATATGGTTGATTGGTTTATCCATGATTGGCATATTTGATTTACTGGTAAGTCCCTAGTACAGTGCACTAGAGGTACCCGGAGCCTGTAAATCAAATGATACTAGTGGGCCTGCAGCACTGGTTGTGCCACCCACATTAGTAGCTCTGCAATCATGGCTCAGACCTGCCACTGCAGTGTCTGTGTGTGCAGTTTTAAACTGCTAATTCGACTTGGCAAGTGTACCCACTTGCGAGGCCTAAACCTTCCTTTTTCTTACATGTAAGACACCCCTAAGGTAGGCCTTGGGTAGCCCATGGGCAGGGTGCAGTGTATGTTTAAGGTAGGACATATACCAATGTGTTTTATATGTCCTAACAGTGAAATACTGCTAAATGTGGTTTTCACTGTTGCAAGGCCGATCCTTTTCATAGCTTAGCACGGGGGCTGCCTTTAAATATGATTAAAGTGTAGATTCCCTTTGGGAGTGGATGGACATGTTTGGGGTCTCTTAGCTCACAATTTAAAACTACATCTTTTAGTAAAGTTGGTTTTAAGATTGTCCGTTTGAAAATGCCACTTTTAGAAAGTGGGCATTTTCTTGCTTAACCCATTCTGTGATTCTGCCTGTTTGTGGATCCCCTGTCTGGGTTAGTTTGACAGTTGGGCTGTTTGCACCTCTCTCTAGACAGTGACACAAAGGGAACATGGGTGTAGCCTGCATATCCTGATGAGCCATCTGTGGAAGGAGGGAGGGGAGGAGTGGTCAGTCACACCTGAAAGGGCTGTGCCTGCCCTCACACAATGCAGTCTCCAACACCCTGGTGTGTGTCTGGGGCCTGGCCTACTTCAAAGGCCAAAATGGTTATAAGAAGGGCACCCAAAACCACAGACTTTAGATCACTTCTGGACATCAAGAGGAACCTCTGCCTGGAGAAGAGCTGAGGAGAAGTGCTGCCCTGTCTGTGACTGTGCTTTGTGGAGCTATCCTGTAGTTGCTGCTTCTGCCTGGTGAAAGGGCGGACAAAGAATGGACTTTGTTGTGCATTCCTGCTTGTGAAGAAATCTCCAAGGGGTTGTCCCGAGCTTGCCTCCTGTTGTTGAAGTCTCAGGGCCATCAAAGACTTCCCCTGCCAGCACCTGGACTCTCTGCTGAGACTCCTGCCCTGCCAAGTGGTGCCCTATCCAGTTCCTGGGCCTTGACAGGTGAAGCTGGCAGACCACGACTGAAAATCCACGCACAGACTACCATGTGGGGACATTTTCGGTGCAACCTCCTGAGCGCGGCTGAGAAACAACACGCTGCCGGCTTCGCGGCTGAAATTAATGCTCTGCTTGCAGTGTGGCTGGAAGATCGACACACGCGGCTGGAGAAACAAAGCACAACACCTCTGGCGGAGGCTGATAGTTCACAACCCACATGGGCCAGTTTTTCAGATACTGTTCGGCCGGATTTTCGAAGCAAACCTTGCTGGGCGTGGAAAAACAATGCAAAGCCTGCCCGGACCCGAGTGCTGCCCAGATCGACGCATCGCTCTCCTGCAGAGAGAAAAACTGATGCATGCCGACCTGACCGGACAAGGAGAAACGAAGCACGATCTCGCTTGCCGGTGATAAATCGAAGCACCGCTTACCTTTTTCGACACACACTCGCCCGTGCATGTTATTTTGACGCAATCCAGGTACTTTTCAATGCTAACAGTAATTTACCTGTTTACAAAAGGATTTAAGACTCTTTTCCTTTTAAAATTAATAACTTGACTTGTGTATGTTGGCTTTTTGGCATTTTGGTCTTGTTTTGTTTAGATAAATATTTCCTATTTTTCTAAACCTGTGTTGTGTAATTTTGTAGTGTTTTCATTAAGTTACTGTGGGGGTGATTCTAACCCTGGCGGTCGGTGATAAAGCGGCGGCCAAACCGCCAACAGGCCGGCGGTCCAAAAAATGGAATTCTGACCCTGGCGGGAACCGCCAACACAGCCCGCCACTTTAACACTCCGACCGCCACGGCGGGACCGACAAACAGCGCGGCGGTCACCGCCAACAGCCAGGCGGCAGACAATGTACCGCCCACACTATCACAACTCACCAATCCGCCACCTTTTCCGGGGCGGGAGCACCGCCGATAAAAACACGGCGGAAACAGACTACGAATGGGAAAACGCTCACCTCTACGCACTCCACGAGTACGGAGGACAGCATGGAACCCGAATTAAACATCCTACCTGCTCTCGTCTACCTTCTCATCTACCACGAGTACGAAGTCCGGCCCAGACGACAACGGTGAGTACTGCACCTACGACACACGGGAGGGGGGAGGAGGAAAGGTTACGGGCACACACATATGCGACCCCCACCCCCCCCAAGATGTACACACCAATGCAGAGCAACAACTCACAGTGACACCACCCAAACACCTGTAAAAAATACAATGACATAACCAAATTGAGAATAAATATTTATGTACAAAATAGCTTCAGAAAAGTCTTATTCAACCATCAAAAAATATTTCATTAAAAAAAAGTATTTACACAGCAGTGGATAACTGAAGCAAGTAGTCCTGCACATCTTACGAATTCATCATGTCCGTGGGCCAAAGTGTAGCGAAACAAGGGCAAAGCCCACACAGGAGACCTGAGTCCTTTGGAGAGAACACTGCAGGGGCATCTGGTGACAAAACTACAGGCACCTCAGGGGGAAGGGAAGGGGGGGCACCACAGCCACATGAGTCCACGGCGCCAGATCCACGAAGGGCCCACCATGCCCACTGACATATCCTGGGGAGTGCAAAGCCACAGTCTCTCAAAGTCTCTACAGTGGGTGGCTTGCCCACTGTGCCATCGTGGGGAGTGCAAAGCCACAGTCCATCAGGTGGATAACAGAGTCCACTGGTCATGGAGGATGCATGGTGGGCACAGTGAACCGTGAACAGTGCTTGACAGGAAGGGCCCAGCGGAGCGGTGCTTGAGACGGCGGGGCCCAGCGGAGCGGTGCTTGACAGGAAGGGCCCAGCGGAGCGGTGCGTGAGACGGCGGGGCCCAGCGGAGCGGTGCTTGACAGGAAGGGCCCAGCGGAGCGGTGCTTGAGACGGTGGGGCCCAGTGGAGCGGTGCTTGACAGGAAGGGCCCAGCGGAGCGGTGCGTGAGACGGCGGGGCCCAGCGGAGCGGTGCTTGACAGGAAGGGCCCAGCGGAGCGGTGCTTGAGACGGCGGGGCCCAGCGGAGCGGTGCTTGACAGGAAGGGCCCAGCGGAGCGGTGCTTGAGACGGCGGGGCCCAGCGGAGCGGTGCTTGACAGGAAGGGCCCAGCGGAGCGGTGCTTGAGACGGCGGGGCCCAGCGGAGCGGTGCTTGACAGGAAGGGCCCAGCGGAGCGGTGTTGAGACGGCGGGGCCCTGTTCAGCGGTGCTCTTCTGCACGGCGGGGCCCTGTTCAGCGGTGCTCTTCTGCACGGCGGGCCCTGTTCAGCGGTGCTCTTCTGCAAGGCGGGGCCCTGTTCAGCGGTGCTTGTCTTCATGGCGGGGCCCTGTTCAGCGGTGCTCTTCTGCACGGCGGGGCCCTGTTCAGCGGTGCTCTTCTGCACGGCGGGGCCCTGTTCAGCGGGGCTTGTCTTCATGGCGGGCCCTGTTCAGCGGTGCTCCTCTGCACGGCGGGGCCCTGTTCAGCGGTGCTTGTCTTCATGGCGGGGCCCTGTTCAGCGGTGCTCTTCTGCACGGCGGGACCCTGTTCAGCGGTGCTCCTCTGCACGGCGGGGCCCTGTTCAGTGGTGCTCCTCTGCACGGCGGGGCCCTGTTCAGCGGTGCTTGTCTTCATGGCGGGGCCCTGTTCAGCGGTGCTCTTCTGCACGGCGGAGCCCTGTTCAGCGGTGCTCTTCTGCACGGCGGGGCCCTGTTCAGCGGTGCTTGTCTTCATGGCGGGGCCCTGTTCAGCGGTGCTCCTCTGCACGGCGGGGCCCTGTTCAGCGGTGCTTTTCTTCATGGCGGGGCCCTGTTCAGCAGTGCTCTTCTGCACGGCGGGGCCCTGTTCAGCGGTGCTTGTCTTCATGGCGGGGCCCTGTTCAGCGGTGCTCCTCTGCACGGCGGGGCCCTGTTCAGCGGTGCTTGTCTTCATGGCGGGGCCCTGTTCAGCGGTGCTCTTCTGCACGGCGGGGCCCTGTTCAGCGGTGCTCTTCTGCACGGCGGGGCCCTGTTCAGCGGTGCTTGTCTTCATGGCGGGGCCCTGTTCAGTGGTGCTCTTCTGCACGGCGGGGCCCTGTTCAGCGGTGCTTGTCTTCATGGCGGGGCCCTGTTCAGCGGTGCTCTTCTGCACGGCGGGGCCCTGTTCAGCGGTGCTTGTCTTCATGGCGGGGCCCTGTTCAGCGGTGCTCTTCTGCACGGCGGGGCCCTGTTCAGCGGTGCTTGTCTTCATGGCGGGGCCCTGTTCAGCGGTGCTCTTCTGCACGGCGGGGCCCTGTTCAGCGGTGCTCTTCTGCACGGCGGGGCCCTGTTCAGCGGTGCTTGTCTTCATGGCGGGGCCCTGTTCAGCGGTGCTTGTCTTCATGGCGGGGCCCTGTTCAGCGGTGCTCTTCTGCACGGCGGGGCCCTGTTCAGCGGTGCTCTTCTGCACGGCGGGGCCCTGTTCAGCGGTGCTTGTCTTCATGGCAGGGCCCTGTTCAGCGGTGCTCTTCCAGTCAGTGTAGGGAGTCAGACCTGGCCTTGACAACCTGCTCACTCGCCCTCCGAACGTGCAGTGTCAGGCCCCTTCGGAGACGGAGTCCTGGGCCCTTTGGTGTCGTCCCTTGCAGGCGGGATGGGGCGTGTGGGGCCCTCCTGCTCCGCGCTCCTGCTGGCTGGCCTCTCCGCCCTGCTGCCCTTCCGCTCCTTAGATGGGGCTCGCGGGCCCTTGCCTCCCCTGGCTGTTGTGGCAGGTGAAGTGGCCGGAGTTACCTCCTTGGGGGCAGCCGTCTCAGTCCGCTCACGGCGGCCCTTCACTTTCCGGGTCCTCTTGCCTGGGGGGGGGGCTGGCAGTCCCCTTGCTGCTCAGTGAAGTGTCACTGCCGCCAAAGGGTGGGCTCCATAATCCATGCACCACTTGTACCTTAGCAGCTGGGCTGGTGGTGGCTGAGGTGCCTTTGGGACTTTTCCCAGATGGAGGGGGTGGGTCAGGGGAGGGAAAGAGGTTAAGATTGGAGAGGTAATATTTCTTTGGACCAAGGTAAAGGGTAGGAGTAGTGGTGATAGAAGTGGAGGAAGAGGATGTGGTTGCAGGAGAGTCAGGTGTGCTGTCCTTGGGTGCAGGTGACTGGGACGTAGGCTGTCGTGAGGTGGTTGGCTGTTGCTTGGGTGGCTGCCTGCGTTTATGTGTCTTGGAAGAGGGGGTGACAGACACAGTGGGAGAGGACACAGGGGACGTGTAGATGGCAGTGGGGGTGGTGACTGCACGTGTGAGGACTGTAGTGGAGGGTGTGCTGGTGATGGAAGAACTGGCTGATGTTGGTGTGCACGCAGGTGTGAGTGTAGACGTCACAGGGAGGGAGGAGGGAGACGAGGAGGTGGGGGACACAGAGGTGGTAGTGAATGTTGGTATGTCTGCATCTGGGTGTTGCTTGGGTGAATGCTTGTGTGTTCTGTGGTGCTTATGTTTGGATGAGCTGGCCTTGGGTGTTGAGGTGTGTGCAGGCTGGTCTGATGGTGTGGATGGGATAGGCTGAGGAACAGGAGACAGAGAAAGGGTGGAGGCAGTTAGAAGAGGGAGACTGGAGACAGGGACAATGGCTGCCGTCAGTTCTGAGGCCAGAGAAGTGAACGCTCGTTGATGGGCAGCCTGACCCGAATGAATGCCCTCCAGGTAGGCATTGCTTTGTTGCACCTCCCTTTGCACCCCCTGGATGGCATTCAAAAGGGTAGTCTGCCCAACAATGAGCGTCCTCACCAGGTCAATGAGCTCCGCACTGAGGGCAGCAGGGGTAACAGAGGCAGGGGCTGAGGTGCCTGGGGCGAAGGAGACGCGTGCCTTCCTTGGCGAACGGGCACAGAGCGAAGACTGAGGGGCTGCTGGGAGGGCGGTGCTGGTGCGCTGGGTGGCGGCTGTACCTGTTGTTGCGGGGGGCACAGATGTTGCCGCCCCCGCTAGGGAGCTCCCAAACGAGGACGTGTCCGTGTCGCTGGTGTCTCCACCGGCCCCCGTTGTGGTGCTCCCCTCGCCCTCCGGATCACTGGTGCCCTCGGTGTCTGTGTCAGTGCCCACCGGGGCCTGGTGACCTGCAGCTCCCTCGTGCTCCGACGCCAATTCTCCTCCGCCTGATGATGCTAATGCACAAGAAAACAAAGAATAAGGGTGGGGGGAGAAATAAAACAACGTTGAGTGTATGCCTTGTCAATACCCTTGGCGGAGAGGACAGACACAGGTGCCTCGTGCACTAAGCCGCAAACTTGGGGTATACTACTCAGTACTTCTGACTAGGCCAACAGGTCTAGGGACAACAGACGCGCACATGGGTGATGGAGGACCATGGATAGCTGCACTTGGCACCCTACAGAGGTGGGGGGCGGGGGCACAGGGCCATGTCTAAGGGAGGGGACTACACTACGGAAAGCGCCCTGGCCTACTGTCACACACAGGCCTCCTCCCTCACCCAGACGCCTCAACTGCGCGTAAGGATAGCAGAATGTGCTGATACTCACCCCCTTGTGTCTGCTGTGCTGTCCTCAAGCGCCCATCCAACTCAGGGTAGGCCACCGCCAGGATCCGGGACATCAGGGGGGTCAGGGTACGACTGGCACCCCTCCTAGGTCGGGAGGCCATCCCCAGCAGTGTCTCTGCGGTCTTACGGGTTCCGCGGCGGATGTCCTCCCACCTCTTCCGACAGTGGGTGCCCCGTCTGGTGTAGACCCCCAGGGCCCGGACTTCCTTGGCGATGGCACGCCAAATATCGATTTTCTGATGGGCGCTCACCTGTTTGACATGTACAGGGTGGGAAAGAGAAAACCTCACATTTCTGCATGTATGGAGTAAATGCCCCCCCCTCCCCAACCTTGCCATGTGGCCCATTCTCACATCTGTTGTGCGTTGCACTCCTCATTTTCTCCCCACCCCACCAACTGACAGCCACCCCACTCCACACAGGCATAGACCATTCAAGGAGCACTCAGTGTACTCACCTGTTGGTCTGGAGGACCGTAGAGTAGCGCATACTGGGGGAGGACCCCATCCACAAGTTTCTCCAACTCTTCAGACGTGAAGGCAGGGGCCCTTTCCCCAGTCGCAGCAGCCATTGTCACTTCCAGACCGAGTTCACAGCAGCACTTGCAGTATAGGTCCTCTCCTGTGGATGATCAGGTCTCGAGTGATTAATCAGATAGAAAATGGCGGTCACGCCCGCGGCGGTGCGTACCCCGGCGGTGCGTACCGCGACCGCCGGCGCACATCGTCATTGGCTCCTGAATCCCATAGGGTTCAATGTTAACCAATACGACTTCGTACAGCGGTCTTCGACCGCCTACCGCCACGGTGTGCCACGCCAGCGCATTGACCTCACATCCCATTGTCCCACTTCACAGGTCAGGCAGCCGCCATTTCAAGGGCCCACATGGCTTAAATTTGACTGCGTCACACAGGCCTAGGCCTTGCATTGCCACACATACACACCTTTCAATGCATTGCGATTCTTTAACTGTGCAAGCTGTGTGAACGTACCTGTGGTTTGCCTGACTCGGTGCTCCATGTTGTCCTTCCTAGGCACCGTCCGCTGGGACTTCCGAGGAGAAGGATGAATCCTCGCGTGTACCGTCCGCTGGTGGACCTGTTGACAATGGAAGAACGCCATATAATACTACGCTACAGACTTGACCGTGCCACTATACATGAACTGTGTGCCCAGCTGCAGCCAGCCCTGATGTCCCCCATCCGCCAACCCACAGGCATTCCCGCTCTGGTGCAGGTTCTGTCAGTCCTCCATTTTTTGGCAAGTGGGTCATTCCAGACAACAGTGGCCATGTCATCTGGAATGTCTCAGCCTATGTTTTCCAAGATTTTGTCCAGAGTGTTGTCTGCCCTGATGAAACTCATGCGGAGCTACATCATTTTCCCAGAGGAGGGTGATTTGCCTACAGTGAAGGGTGATTTCTATGCCCTTGGACATATCCCCAACATCATTGGTGCCATTGATGGGACCCATGTGGCTTTGGTTCCCCCCCACAGGAGTGAACAGGTGTACAGAAACAGGAAGAGTTATCATTCGATGAATGTGCAGATGGTGTGTTTGGCAGACCAGTACATCTCCCATGTTAATGCCAAGTTCCCTGGCTCAGTGCATGACGCGTACATCATGCGAAATAGCAGCATCCCTTACGTGATAGCTCAACTCCAGAGGCACCGTGTGTGGCTAATTGGTGACTCTGGTTACCCCAACCTGTCATGGCTACTGACCCCAGTGAGGAATCCCAGGACAAGGGCAGAGGAACGGTACAATGAGGCCCATGGGCGAACTAGGAGGATCATAGAAAGGACCTTTGGCCTCCTGAAGGCCAGGTTTAGGTGCCTGCATATGACAGGGGGATCCCTGATGTACTCACCAAAGAAGGTGTGCCATATCATCGTGGCCTGCTGTATGCTTCACAACCTGGCTTTGCGACGACAGGTGCCTTTTCTGCAGGAGGATGATCCAGATGGTGGTGTTGTAGCAGCTGTGGAGCCTGTGGAGAGTGAAGACGAGGAAGCCGAAGAAGACGACATAGACAACAGGAACACAGTAATACAGCAGTATTTCCAATGACACACAGGTAAGAATACACACCGGCATATTACATATACTTAAACACTACTACCTCTCTACTGTCTGTCCTTTTCACCCAGTGTATGGTAACTGAGTTGTGACTTTCCCTTCCGATTTCAGAGATGTGGGCCCCACTGTGTGACATCTGCTTTGTTTCCCCATGGACTACAGCTGTGTGACATTGGTATGTTGGCATCACAATGTAAATAAGCATTTTGGCACGGTAATGTCTAATACATTTGTTCAAAATCACAGCCAGACTCCTGATTGTTTTGTGCAATAACTGTGTTTATTACAGTGCTCTATATTGGTGGGTGGTTGCAAATCGGTGAGGGGTGATGGTGGAGGAATGTCCATGGCAGAGTCCAGACTATTTGTATCACAGGTGCATTGTCCCAATGCCTGTGGAAAGTGGAGCAGGGGCAGTTTAAGGATGGACAGGGTGACAATGTGGGACAGTGGGATGACAATCAGGGAGGTATCCGTTCCTGGCGGGGGTCTTGGCATCTTACTGTGTCTTCTTCCTGGATCTCAGGGACCGCTTGCGGGGTAGTTCTCCTTCTGCAGGGGGTGGGGTGCTGGTGGCCTGTTGGTCCTGTGTTGGGGCCTCCTGTCCACTAGCGCCGGCAGAGGTGGTAGGCAGTTCTTGGTCCATGCTAGTGTCAGGGGCCCTCTGTGGTGCCACAGTGTCCCGCAATGTGGTGACTACCAGATTCAGAGCCCCTACAATGGTGCCCAGGGTGGAACTGATGGTTCGTAGTTCCTCCCTGAACCCCAAATACTGTTCCTCCTGCAGGAGCTGGATCTCCTGAAACCTGGCCAGTACCGTCGCCATCGTCTCCTGGGAATGATGGTAGGCTCCCATGATGGAGGAGAGAGCCTCGTGGAGAGTGGGTTCCCTGGGCCTGTCCCCCCCTTGTCGCACAGCAGCCCTCCCAGTTCCCCTGTTTCCCTGGGCCTCTGTCCCCTGGACCGTGTGCCCACTACCACTGCCCCCAGGTCCCTGTTGTTGTTGGGGTGGTGGGTTAACCTGGGTGCCCTGTAGTGGTGGAGACACCGCTGAATGACGTGTCCTGGGGACAGAGGGATGGGCCCGCTGGGTGGGTGCTGTGCTGGTGTTCACAGAGGGGGGAAGGCCTGTGGCTGTCTGAGGGGAACCGACTGTCCAGAGGTCCCCAATGGGCCGGGCTGGCCATCTAGATCCAGGTCGACAGAGGTGCTGTCATCACTGTGGGCCTCTTCTGGGGGTGGAGTGGACATTTGTGGACCCTCCTGCGCGGTGACGTGGCGTTCGGGTCCTGCAGGGGTATAAAACCATGATTATTGCATCTGTGTGTGCCATAGTGTGCAATGGGTGGGTGCCCGTGTACCCCAGTGCTTGCATTCCTGTGTGGGGGCTTTTGTGATGGTGGTTTGGGGGGGGATGGTGATGTGCAGTGGGCATGCTTTGGTGATGGGTGTCCATGCTTTGTGGTCGCATACAGGGCTTGGGGTTGGGATGGGTGGGTTGTGATGGTGAGACATTTGCAAGGAGTAGGTGTGATGGGGGTGAGGGTGAGGGTGGGGGTATGAGTTGGCATGCTGGTGGGGGGGATGAAGTAGTGAAGATGAGACTTACCAGAGTCCATTCCTCCAGATACTCCTGCGAGGCCCTCAGGATGCAAGATCGCCAAGACCTGCTCCTCCCATGTTGTAACTTCTGGGGGAGGAGGTGGTGGTCTGCCGCCAGTCCGCTGAACCGCGATGTTGTACCTGGATACCGTTGAACGCACCTTCCCCCGTAGGTCGTTCCCACGCTTCCTGATGTCATCCCTATTTCTTGGGTGCTGTCCCACCGCGTTGACCCTGTCGACTATTCTGCTCCATAGCTCCATCTTCCTGGCAATGGAGGTGTGCTGCACCTGTGTCCGAAGAGCTGTGGCTCTATCCGTACGATTTCCTCCACCATGACCCTGAGTTCATCCTCAGAAAACCTGGAGTGTCTTTCCGGTGCCATGGGGTGGTGTGGGTGATGTGTGGGGTGGATTGTGTGGTGCTAAGTGTGGTGATGTGTATTGGTGTGTTGTGTGAAGTGCGTGGTAATATTGCTGGGTGATGGTAATATGCGCGTCTGGGTGCTCGGATCTCTGTGCGTGGTCCCGATTCTCTAGGAGTGGAGGTTTGTGGGTGATGTGGGTGTGTGTTTTATATTTAATTGGGTGTGTGGGAGTGGTGTTTGTATGTGTATCAGGTGTGTGTATTTTGAATTGTCCAATGTGGCTGTGTTTGTAAATGTGTGTGTATTTTGAGCGCAGCGGTGTGTACCGCCAATAGAATACCGCGGTTGAAAGACCGCTGCGTGGATTTGTGTGTCGTGATAGTGTGGGCGTATTTCTGTTGGCGTGACGGTATCGGTTTGGTTATCGCCAGTTTCTCGCTGGCCTTTGGTGTGGCGGACTTTTGTGGATGTCTGTATTCTGGCGGTTTGCGTGTTGTGGGTCAGAATGACTGTGGCGGTTTACCGCGGCGGTATGTTGGCGGTCTTCTGACAGCGGTATCCGCCTTTTAACGCCAAGGTTGTAATGACCCCCATAATATTTTTTTCTTAATTGGTTTTGGATTTTTTAACTGTTTCCTGTGTTTTATTTAATTACTGTTTTGTGATATTTGAATGCTTTACACTCGGGCCCCCATTCCAACATTGACGGGCGGCGGAGGCCGCCCGCTAATGTTGCGCGGCAGAAATACCGCTCCGCGGTCCAGAGACCGCGGAGGGTATTCCAAGTTTTCCCCTGGGCTGGCGGGCGGCCGCCGAAAGGCCGCCCGCCAGCCCAGGGGAAAACAACCTTCCCACGATGAAGCCGGCTCGTAATCGAGCCGGCGGAGTGGGAAGGTGCGACGGGTGCTACTGCTCCCCTCGCGTATTTCACTGTCTGCTATGCAGACAGTGAAATACAAGCGGGGCCCTCTTACGGGGGCCCCGCGACACCCCCTACCGCCATCCTGTTCCTGGCGGTTCGCAGATGGCGGTAGGGGGTGTCAGAATCCCCAAGGCGGCGCAGCAAGCTGCGCCGCCTTGGAGGATTCCAACGGGCAGCGGAAAACCGGCGGGAGACCGCCGGTTTTCCTGCACTGACCACGGCCAAAGCGCCGCGGTCAGAATGCCCTGCGGGGCATCGCCGGGCTGTCGGCGGTGCTCCCGCCAACCGCGAGCCTGGCGGTCACAGACCGCCAGGCTCGTAATGAGGGCCTCTGTCTCCTAAGTTAAGCCTGGCCGCTCGTTGCCAAGCTACCAAGGGTTGAGCTGGGTTTAATTTACTGAGACCTAACTGGACCCAAGTGGAGGTTAGTGGCCTATTGCTAAGTGTAGGTACCTACCTGCCCTTACCAATAACCCATTTTCCAACAGCTATGAATATAGCACACTTAACAAGGGAAATATGCCTGCAACAGTTGACAAAAGTGTATCTCTGCAAATCATGTAACATTTATGTTGGACACAAATGCATCACATAAAGCTGAGACTCATCAGTGAGCCACATTTAAGCTAGATTCCTTGCCCATTTCTGCATCACACACTCACACATACATATCATATGATACATAATAGTGGACTGTGTGCTAGAACCTATCCACCTTCCTACAGTAACAATAGGGATGATCTACCTGTTTGTGTGAGGTTACACCCACCTGGGGAGTTACAGCTGATCATGCTAAGACAATACAATTTCAGATGATAGCAATGCTGTAGTAAAGGACTGAGGGGAATACATGGAAAGTACCAGGTCCAGGGCTCGAATGGAAGAGGACACATCTTGACAATACATGATCCAACTACACCTGTGTTGGCACAGAACAACTGAGACACATGATACTTCCCATACACTCAGATGTAGCATTCAGTCTCTCACTCATTCACCTGGAAGTGGCCAAACATGAGCTAGGACTGCACTTACCCCCTTGTGGCTGCTGTGCTGCCTTTAAACACCTATCCAACTCAGGATAGGCCACTGCCAGTATGCGGGCCATTAGGGGTTCTGGTCCAAGGGGCACCCCGTCCTCGTTGGGAGGACATCACCCGCTGGGCCTCTGCGATCTTCTGGGCGAAGCGCCTTAGGTCCTCCCACCTCTTTCAACAGTGGTTGCTCCGCCGGCTATGGACCCCCAGGGTCTGCACCTTCTGGGCTATGGCATGCCAAATCCCCTTCTTCTGATGGGCATTGACCTGAAGGGATGCTAAAGTCAAGAAAGGAGATCATGTTAACAAGTCCCACAAAAGAACAGCCTGTGTCATTTACAACAAATGTCAACAAGTCAATGAGAACCTATCCAGAACGTCCTGTATACCACTGGCACAAAGTAGTCATTGAATAATGGGAAATCACTGCACACACTCTCCATAAGGGTACCCATCACACACCTTAGCTACACATGTGTATCATTTCCATGGTGGGTCAGAAAACACTCATTGTACACTTTGCATGTTGCGTCTGGCCTCCAAACCTGTCACCTCATGTAGTTACATGCACAGTAACCCTACTATGTATGCGCACTGGTAGCATCTTCAGGGATCACATGACATAACATTTAACCCAAACACCAGGGCAAGACTAACTAATGTTGCAGCTGAGCAATTGTAACAGATCTGCACATGGTGCTCTTACCCGCCCCTCTGGTGTACCATAGACCTCTCCATACAGGGAAAGGACCTCCTCCACAAGCTTCTCCAGCTCTTCTTGTGAGAAGGTGGGTGCCCTTTCACCTGTAGGACATGGCAGGTTTGCTCCCAGAGGCAGTACACAGCAGCTCAGGTTGTGGAGGTCTTGCTGGCAGCAGTGTCAGGAGTCAAGTGAATGATTCTGCAGGAGATGGCGGTCACATCTGCCACGTACTCAACAGTAAATGCTGGAGGACACTGTCATTGACGTAGGGCCGGCATAGGCAGCAATGTTATACAATGGTTATGTCCACCGTGGTAGCAGCCGTCTACCGCCATGACAACTTCTGCCGGCAGTCGCAGTCATTTCACATTGTCCAGTGGAGTCGGTCAGGCAGTCACCATTTTAATGCCTTTACATGGTGGTAATATGGAATATCTGATGCGTCACAACATGTTAAACAGTACTATATCCTCCACATTTGTGTTCGCCATGACTACAAATATGTGTCTTAACAGATATGCTCTATCTGCATTGTTGAAACACCTGGACAGCTACATCAGTTTTTCTAAACATGAGGCTTTTGTCCATGTGAAGGCAGAGTTTATGGTTTGTCACCAATCCCACATGTAATGGGATCTATAGATGCTACCCATGTAGCCTTAGTTCCTCCACATGGCAATGAACAGGTATTTCAGGACAGGAAAAACATGTATTCTATTTATGTCTAGTTAGTCTGGTTGGCGGACCCCTACATCTCCCGAGTATCTGAATGGTACCCTGTGTCAGTCCATGATGCCTTCATCATGTGGAACAGCGCTTTTCCGTAGTTGATGACTCAACTGTGCCCAGAGAGGGCCTGGCTCTTTGGTGAGTCACATATATCATGTCTGCTTGTATGCTATGTCTACTACCACATCTGATGATGCCCTGAACTTACGTTTGTACCCATGTTGCATTCCCTTACAGGGGACTCTGCATACCCAAATCATCCATGGTTGTTGACACCAGTGAGGAACCCAACCATGCCAGGGGAAGTCCGCTTCAACGAGACTCCTGGAAGGACAAGGCGAGTCGTGGAACTGGCTTTTGGGTGGCTGGTTGAACCCTCCGCTACTCACCTGCTAAAGTGTGTAAAAGCATTATGGCCTGCTGCATGCTCCACAACCTTGCCCTGAGGCAACAGACACCATACATACCAGATGAGGGGGAGCTAGCAGTGCCACCGGGTGAGATTGCAGATATGCCAAGTGAGAATGACAGTGATGTAGATGAAGGTGGAGACATGAGGGCTGATCTATGATTTAACTGATTCCTAGGGATACTATGGGGGTCATGATTGTACGTGAAGGATCTCTGTTTGATCATCTGACAGGTCATTTGATGCTATGCAGTATGCAGCAGAAGTGTTCTAGGTTTCACTGACTTGCACTTGTGACTTTCATGAGGAACACCTTAGTTTGGGGCATTGCAAAGCACAGTCTGAGTTAACAAACAATTTGTCATGCAAACGTGTAGGTCATGTAAGCCTTCACCTGGCTAACATTCTGGTGTTACACTTTATCCTTCCAGGTCTCTTCACTTTGGCATCCTCATGTGGACATATCTGAGTTGTGTCATTGGAAGAAGGATGGACCTGGTCTGATATGTGAAGTGGACATGGATTGATGCAAGTACTGTATTCTAACAAAATAGGATTTATGAGTGCCATGCCCACGCTGCCAGGACAGTGGGAGGGCATAGACCTGTGCTAGACAATGGATTTGTTTGGCATGGTAAGTGAGTACAATAGGGTTACTCTTTGTGAATTTGTGTCTCTATCACATGGAATCCAGTGCAAACCATTCCCTCTTCTTTCACACTGTGTTAAGATATTTCATGCGTGACAGGTGTGTAATTGTCACTGTGTTCCCTCACTGCAGCCCATAGTGGCTGTGGCACAACACTGACATAGATGTGTCACATGCCCACAGATGTCTGGTCATTGTAAGTGGAACGGTCTCTGACTAGGGACTGCTATACTGTTCTCTGTCTGTATAATGGGGTATGTAGTTTTGATAGACATGTGATAAAGGTGAAGCTGATGACAATTCCAATCATTCTGTTAATCTATTCAGTCAGACACAGCCTGACATGTCCATGACTTCAGTGACCATTGGGATGGTACTCACAGACACAGGAGCAAAAGTCGACATGATATGGACAGACTTGACTATGACAGAATCGACAATTATGTTGCCTGTGTGCTGCACAATGTAATGAAGATGGTTTAAAGACATTTTCGACTTTGGTATTTGTGTTGTAAGGGATCCTCCGCATGGCATTACCTGTAACATGTCCATCCTGACATTCACCTACTTATATTTCAATCAGAAGCATGTGACACATTTAACAAACATCCACTCAAATTAGAGAAAAATGCTCACTCTACATAGATGGTGTTTTAGTACTGTTTATTTTGTTGTGCACAGGATATTGGGCTGATTGTGTGAGAAACAAAAAAGGACAAATAGTAAAGGGATCAGTAATGGCGGATGTGGACACCACAGTAGAAGCCACAACATTTGTTGTCTCAAGTCCAGTGTCCCACTATCATGGAAAATGGAACGTTTCTTAGGAAACGTCAACACTGTGCATCTGTGGCAGACAACTGGGTTCCATCAGTCAGAGGATACTTCCTGGCAGTAGTTGGTGTCTTGGCACCTGCACCTCCTGGTTGTTTTGGTGGATGTCCATGCTTGCGGGGGTTCTCCTGCTACAAAGCTAGGGGTGTCTGAGGCAAATCCTTCCCCTGGCAGGGCCTTCCTTCCTCTTGTTACTACAGAGGTAGTAGGAGCTGATGTAACTTGGTCAATGGGAGGGGTGTGCTGTTGTTGTGTATCCCTGCTCAGGGTGTTGTCCATGTCACTCAGCACCCATGTGAGTGAGGCGATGTGGCCACTGAGGGAAGACCACTGTTGCATAACCTCCTGGTGGTTGTCCCTCTACATCTCTTTGATCTCCCCCAGCATGCCAAATACCTGGTCCATCATGCCTTGGGATTGTTGGTAAGCACCCAAGACTTTAGAGATGTTGTCCCGCCTAGAACTGTCCCTATTAGCCTCATGGCACTGATCCAAAACATCCCTCCCATGCCCCTTACCCCCACGTGCTGGTGCCCTTGGTACAGTCTGGCCACTGTCACTACTGCCAGGTCCATCATTGCCAAGGATTTGGAGTTGTGACTCTGGTACCTGGACTGGTGGGAACAAGATGGTGGTAGCTGTTCTCTGGGCACAGGATTGGATGTGTCTAGTTGCCTGTGATGTTGATGCAACAGGGCTAGTGGGAGTGGATGAGGGCAGGGTGAGGCTGAGAGTTGTCATCTGACCAGGTTCCCTACATGGGGCAGATTCATCCTTAATGTCCACACAGCCAGGAGTGGTGTTGTCAATGAGGTCTTCATCCAGGTGGGAAGTGGCAGTCTCAGGAGTGGATTGAATGGTCCCAGTGGCTGGCAGACTTGCTGAAGAAGTGAAACAGGCTGTTATTGGTTGTGACCTTTGGGGTTTCTGAGGATTTATTTTCAGGTCACCCTGCTACAGGATGTCTGGGTCTCTTGCTACTTCTCTGACTGTGTATAGACCCATATCTTGGCAGCAGTGGAGCATCATCGGTTTCATGGTACCTCACAGTAGGATAAACAAGATATAGAGTCTCCCATTGCATTAAGACATTCTTCTGTTTGCAGTTGCTTACTGTATTTGCTGATCATGACAAACTCTGTAAACTCTGTTTTCATGGAATTTAGCTTCAAACTGGCCTTTGACAACCAGTCTGAACACTGCAGATGTGTCAATGGCCTGTGGTGAGGGTGTGCAGTAAGTCAATGATTTAGAAAAGAGTAAATCAGTACTCCTCTTTCTGAGGTTAGGTATGTGGGAGAGAGGAAAGAGGAAAGAAAGAAAACACAGTACATATGTGAATGGCTTGTACTACCAGCAGATGAGAAGTCTCTGTTAAAAACATTCTGTGGTTCACACCTTTTGACATAGATTCATGAGTGTCATGTGCATCATGTTCAATTGTGAAGTATGGGTCATGTTGGGAAATATTTAAAAGCATAACACACACTTAGAGAGGATTCTGATCTCACTCTATCTATTACAACAACTCTGTCTGTGTAAAAAGAAGGCCTCTTTAATTATTGCTATAATCTCTGCTAACAGAGAGATAACTGCTCAGGACATCTACACTGGCACAGAACTTATTTTTCCATCTTCACTCCCCTGTTTAAATTAATTTTCACCAGGCAGGGACCATTTTCTTGAAGCTATAGCACACTCCAAATCTGACACACCTCTTGACTCCTGCTTATTTCATATTCGATATTTCCCCTAGTATTTCTACTCACTATTTTTAAGTATTAATTCCTCTCCCACTTAAGGTATTGTCTCTCAGCAATTTGGGGAAGGGTCATTCTCCAAAATGCCCTCAACTCCCCACCAACACCTCCTCAGACACTGAACAAGCCATCAAAAACATCACCTACTGGATCTCCGACAGTGCTGATAGAGTTGCCCCCAGCAAATTTCTAAATCCAACAGACCTGCCAAACAAGCCAGCTGGTACAGCCCGGAACTAAGAATCTCGAAACTCAACTGCAAACAGCTGGAAAGGAGATGCTGCACTACCAAGGGGCCCACAGACTGGACCGCCTTTAAGAACTCACTTGCCGGCATCACAGACTCCTGAGAGACACCAAAAACAACACCCTAGCCAAATGCATCCAAGCCAAAGAACTCTTCAGCCTTGTCAAGGAATTCTTCAATCCCTAAGCACTGGAAAATAGCATCACCCCTTCTCAGAACCTCTGCCGACTGTCTTCATGACAAGATCCACCATCCAGAGAAACTTTGCGCCCCAACCTGTCACCACTGACACTCTCAGCCTCCTAGACCTTACAGATACCCCCGGCAGCCACAAGATCACCAGTTGGAACCCGCTCACCACCCAAAACACTGCCAACATCATGCACTCCCTCCACTCAGGATCTCCCACAGACCCCTGCCCTCACCTCATATTCAACCTCGGAATCAACACAATCAGCAACAAACCTACCAACATCTTCAGCGCATCCATCACTTCATCCACCTACCCGGACGAATAGAGACATGCCCCTCCACAAGACACCTTCTGCCAAACTCAACAAGCTTAAAAACTATTGACCAATTTCCCTACTCCCCATTGTTGTCAAAGTCCTCGAGAAACCTATCAACAAGCAGCTCATTGAATACATAGAGAATAACAATCTTCTGGGCAATACCCAAACAGATTTCTGCTCCAACCACAGCACTGAAACTGCCCTCATTGCTGGCATGGATGACATCAGAACCCTCCTGTACCAAGGAGAATTGGCTGTCCTTATCCTCCTCAACCCCTCAGCAGCTTCAACACCATCTCACACTGCACCCTAATCAAGAGGCTCCACCAGATCGGCATCCAAGATGACGCCCTCAAATGGATTACAACCTTCCTATCTGACAGAATTCAAAGAGTCCTCCTACCTCCCTTCTCATCTAAGCCCGAAAACATAATCTGCAGAATCCCCCAAGGCTCATCCCTCATCTCCAATGCCTTGTCAATGCCTACATGACACCCTGGGCCAACATGCGCAGGAACCACGGACTCAACATCGAATCATACGCTGCTGACACTCAGCTCATCTTCTCGATATCTAAGGACCCCTCCACCACGAAGGCCAACTTTCACCTCTGCATGACCAGCATTGCCAGCTGGATGTAAGACAACTGCCTCAGACTCAACACAGAGAAAACTGAAGTCATGATCTTCAGGAAGACCATCTCACCATGGGATGACTGCTGGTGGACCGCCAACCAGAGAACCCCTCCTAGCCCCATGAACCAAGCCCGAAACCTCAGAATTATCCTGGTCAACAAACTCATCATGAAGAGCAAGATCAACACAGTCTACTTCCTCACCCTACGCAAGCTATGCAAGATCTTCAAGTGTCTCCTGATTTCCACCAGACACACTGTCACACAAGCCCTCATTACCATCCACCTGGGATGTGGCAATGCTCTGTACGCCGTATTCACACCACACCTCACGAAGAGACTACAAATCATACAGAACTCAGCGGATAGACTCATTCTGAACCTCCTTAGGCGGCCCCACATCACCCCCACCTCACGAAACTACACTGGCTCCCAGTACACGAAGTATGGCAATTCAAGATGCTGACCAATACAGACAAAGCCCTTCACAACCAAGGACCAGCATTCCTCAACCATTGCCTCAGCTTCCACCTTCCCTCAAGACCCCTGTGCTCCACCTCTCTTTCCTTTGCTCACATGCCCCTGATCTGCAGCTGAAATAGTGGAGGCCGCTACTTCTCCTACCTCACCACAAAGTCCCGGAACAGCCTCCGCATCCATCTCAGAACAGTTTTCACCCTCCAGGAATTCAGGAAAGGGCTCCCAAGACATGGCTCTTCAACTGATACACCTAGCTGTCAGACCCAGCACCTGGATACCCTCACGAGTAATTAGTGCACTCTACAAATCCTGTTTGATTGTTTCATTGAGTTGCATTCATAAAGAAGACAGTTTTGAATCCTACCTTACTAGCTATCTGCTGAGGTAAAATTATTAGCTTGTTTACAGCGGGAACAAGATAATGGCTCCACAACATTTACAGGATCAAAATTGGACTTGCAACATAGATTCCTACTGAGAGACTTGATTGCTACTGAGGAGTAAATAAAAAAAGGGTTTTGCTGACCTGGGATAAAACTAGAAGTATGCTGGTGCTGGATGCAGAACAGACATGAACGGGCTCAGACTTTCTTGACTTTGGCTCTCCAGCAGCACGTCTGCTGTGTGCGTCTGCTGTGATTCTGTGGGCTTCCTTATAACCATTTAGCTCCCTCTTGGTCCCCGCCTCTATTTAAACAGTTAGACCGGACAATCAAAATGGTAACAGAAAGCGGGTCAACAATGGCTTCCAGAGAACTCTAATCCCAAAAACTAAACAGGGAAAGAGTGATATTAAAAAGTAATTAACCTCATAAAAATCATCCAGTTCATCCAAAACGATAAAACAATTTTAGGACCAAAGACTTGAATTTAAAAAGTGCCCCAGAATATAAACAGTAAAAAATTAGGTAAAATAGTAACAACAAAATCACAGATTCTTCCCAATGTGCAGAATTGTGAGTATAGCAGCACTAGAAAGACAAGAATACTTTGTTCCTTATAACCATTAATGAACAAACATGACTGTGTTTAACTGTGCGCTGCAGAAATGACGAATAGCAAAATGTTCAGGGGAAGACTTCCATTTTGGAAAACATGGCCGATAGATCTAGATTGAGGCCTAGTTAACGAGGGTCTGGAAAAAAACACTTTTACATGTCATAAGAAATTTGTTGTAAAAATAATAGCTCAATATCAATGGTTACATGTGTAATCAAGAGTAAAACTACGCAAAGAAACAGGAGCACACTGCCTCACACTCCAGCAAAAAGTTGGCCACAATGCATCTTGGTAAATGCAGTCATATTTGTTTCACATTAACAAAAGTAATTCAAGTCTTTCACCTTAGTAGGTGCAGCAAGTGCTGTGTATCTCTGGACACGTGTTTCTGGGTTTCGCCCGTCATCAGCAGAGAGCAGACACGTGTTTCTGGGTTTCGTCCGTCATCAGCAGAGAGCAGCATATTTTGTGGGGTTGCTTGAAATGCCACCAAACGTCTTCTCAGGTTTATGTACCACTCTGGCGCGTAGGTGCCTCACCAAGGCTCGTCAGCCTGTTAGCTCAATGGTGCCGTCATTCGACACAGTGCAAAAAAAAGGGAGCACACTGTCTCACACTCCAGCAAAAAGTTGGCCCCAATGCATCTTGGTAAATGCAGTCAGATTCGCTTCACATTAACAAAAGTAATCAAAGTCTTTCACCTTAGTAGGTGCAGCAAGTGCTGTGTATCTCTGGACACGTGTTTCTGGGTTTCGCCCATCATCAGCAGAGAGCAGACACTTGTTTCTGGGTTTCGTCCGTCATCAGCAGAGAGCAGCATATTTTGTGGGGTTGCTTGAAATGCCACCAAACGTCTTCTCAGGTTTATGTACCACTCTGGCACGCAGGTGCCTCACCAAGACTCGTCAGCCTATTAGCTCAAGGGAGCCGTCATTCGACACAGTGCAAAAAAAAGGGAGCACACTGCCTCACAGTCCAGCAAAAAGTTTGCCCCAATGCATCTTGGTAAATGCAGTCAGATTTGTTTCACATTAACAAAAGTAATCAAAGTCTTTCACCTTAGTAGGTGCAGCAAGTGCTGTGTATCTCTGGACACGTGTTTCTGGGTTTCGCCCGTCATCAGCAGAGAGCAGACACGTGTTTCTGGGTTTCGTCCGTCATCAGCAGAGAGCAGCATATTTTGTGCGGTTGCTTGAAATGCCGCCAAACGTCTTCTCAGGTTTATGTACCACTCTGGCACGCAGGTGCCTCACCAAGGCTCGTCAGCCTATTAGCTCAAGGGAGCCATCATTCTACACAGTGCAAAAAAAAGGGAGCACATTGCCTCACACTCCAGCAAAAAGTTGGCCCCAATGCATCTTGGTAAATGCAGTCAGATTCGTTTCACATTAACAAAAGTAATCAAAGTCTTTCACCTTAGTAGGTGCAGCAAGTGCTGTGTATCTCTGGACACGTGTTTCTGGGTTTCGCCCGTCATCAGCAGAGAGAAGACACGTGTTTCTGGGTTTCGTCCGTCATCAGCAGAGAGCAGCATATTTTGTGGGGTTGCTTGAAATGCCAGCAAACGTCTTCTGAGATTTATGTACCACTCTGGCGTACTAGTGCCTCACCAAGGCTCGTCAGCCTGTTAGCTCAAGGGAGCCGTCATTCGACACAGTGCAAAAAAAAATGGAGCACACTGCCTCACACTCCAGCAAAAAGTTGGCCCCAATGCATCTTGGTAAATGCAGTCAGATTCGTTTCACATTAACAAAAGTAATCAAAGTCTTTCACCTTAGTAGGTGCAGCAAGTGCTGTGTATCTCTGGACACGTGTTTCTGGGTTTCGCCCGTCATCAGCAGAGAGCAGACACGTGTTTCTGGGTTTCGTCCGTCATCAGCAGAGAGCAGCATATTTTGTGGGGTTGCTTGAAATGCCACCAAACGTCTTCTCAGGTTTATGTACCACTCTGGCGCGTAGGTGCCTCACCAAGGCTCGGCAGCCTGTTAGCTCAAAGGAGCCGTCATTCGACATAGTGCAAAAAAAAGGGAGCACACTGCCTCACACTCCAGCAAAAAGTTGGCCCCAATGCATCTTGGTAAAACTACGTTCTGCACGTTGTAAATGATGCACAAAACTATAAATGCACAACACTGCCAAGATGCTCTATTGTCTCCGTGGCTACGCTAGCAGGAACCAGTGCATGCTGGGTAGCAGGGAGTGGGTGAAGTGGCACAAACTCAAACTCACTGCTTTTGAAAACTGAAGTGTTGATGGTAGTGAGCATCTATGGCAACACTCACTTTTCCCTCAGAAAATGGGCTCCTGCCTCAGCCGTCTAATACTATTAAGACTCTGGACAATAAGATTCACTCTGAATTGCACACTAGCTCACAAATCTCAACTGTAGTTTTGTTGTATTCTTATCGGATGTGAAAAATGTGAAGGTTTTACCAAGGATCAGCAATGAAGGACGCAAGACTGCTGTTTCTATCTTTAAAAGCATAACAGTCGAGTATTGCATAACTCTCTGTCTTGGTATTGCACGGTCCCTTTTCAGTTGTGTCCACATTCTTTGGAACCATGTATACAACCTGGATACCCTTCATTGACTATCCATCCACGCCAGAATTATTTTTGAAGTCTCTTGTCTTGCATGCTATTGTACCAATAGTGAATCTCCTATTTTTTAACTCTCATCTAGTTAGCCATATTCCCTTCTGTTTCCTCTACTTCTACCTCCTGTCTCTCATTGGAAATGCACAATTCAGGAGATTCAAGCATGGGCATAGTTTCCTTTCAACCCGACCCACCTCTCCCTGGAATGCCTTCCCTTTGGAGCTGCATAAACTATCCAGTTAGACAAATATTCCCCACTCCCTTCTTTAACAGACGATTCTATTTTTTGGGAACTTCACCTGGCCTCAATATACACATACGTTTCTTGTACCAATAGACCCCAACGGTGTAGAGCAAGCTACTTAAACTCAATTCCTCTAACATATATCAGTGTTTTGTGAGAATTATGGCCCTATGAAAACCTGTATATTAAAATAATCTCTTCACAAATATCGAGAAATAATAAAGGGAATAAGTATCATTATTAAAAAAAAAAAAAGTTTGTGTTTAGAGCATTGGAAAGGGTGCAAACGCTACAAGGCAAGTAGCAAAGAGAATGTGTGCAAAAAACCTGTTATAAGGAAGTCAAAAATAACATTGTGGTTATAATACAGTGACAAACCTCATTAGGAACAGGTTTGTCAAAGCTAACAGGTTGAGCTTTTTCTTAGCATAAGTGTATGATAATATTTGGGTGACGTTGTGCTTGTTTCCCACACTTGTCCTAGAATGAAAATATCACAAAATATTCACGGTCCAGAACAATTTGGAAGAAAGGAATAGGGGTTCTTTATTAAACAGGCTGCACTAGCAGAATTAAGTTGCACCCTCAAAAAAAATAAGTATAACAAGCATTTTCAATGCAACGGGTCTCGCGTTTGCTCGTGTTAGAGCTGATAGCGTTGTAAAATCCTAACCCGACTTTTCACTGGTAATGAAACCTATCGGCAAAAGTGCATTTATGTACGTAACCCGAAAAAGTGCAATTAACTGTGTAACAGGGCCGATATTATGTAAAGCGCTCGACTTCTGCCAAGTGAGATCGCGCTGGGAAAATAGAGAAAAAGTAGTCCACGAGCCGGACAGAAAACAGCGAGACTCGCGTTTTTTCTGTACTTGGTCGATGCGCTCCAGGAGGGCTATCCATCGGAAAAGGCATGACATGTGCATGCCTTCCACTAATGAAATCAAGCACATTCTAACAGGCAAGTCCACACCAATGATAGACACTGACGTGGACAGGGCTCCGAGCCCTTTTTAATTACTAAAGCGTCTCGCTTAGCGAAACGCATGCGCAAGCGCATGCAACGCAGGCTCGACCCTAAAAAGGAGTCAGAATGTGAAGTTTATGCTATAGGTGGTGAACTTAAAAAGCACACATAGCTAAATACCATTTAATAGATACTTTAGAAAAAGGGATAGTGTTTTTGCTGCATATTAAAAAAAAAGTCTATGTGTGCACACGTCTTTACATATTGAATAAAAATAGCCAAAAGTCCAACAACACGTACCATGACAGCAAAGTAAAACAAATGACCATACAAGTACAATAAGTGAATAGTGTTGTGTCTTTAAGATAGACTAAGGCATCAAACAGCATGCACTCTCTAATGAAATTAAACGTAAATCAGGAATTAAAACTTCATTGTATCAGCAAAGAGAATGCATCGAGGACCAAACACTGGCTCTCAATTACGCGTTACACGTCATGCCTCATCTACTTCATAGTACAGCACTAATACCCAATGGGAACATAACGAGGACAATTTAAACATCCCCCATGATGTACAGCCCATCTAAGCAACGGGAAACCATAAAAAACGCATGTAAGGTAATTTAATGGCTGAAGGGGACTGAGAGAAATCCCACTCTCCCTCTGCAATTCTTATTGTTGTTTTGAATAGCTAGCAACATGAGGGCAAACAAGAATAACTTCATCCGTAGCCACTACTAACAAAGGGTTAGGAACGCCTCATTGTAATAGGGGACAGTGGCAGGTTGTGCCAGTCCAGCAATACTAGAGTCTGTGAATCTTGCGGCTAAGAAGGAGCATCAATTTTTATCCAACATCCCTGCAAATACCAAATCACTATCAGATATATCAATAGTTCAAACCATTTAAATGTTACTTACTCCCAAGGTGGACTGCTTACCTATTTGCAAAAGAGAATGAGTCCCATTTGCATCCCTTCCCCTTTCTGAATTGGGTTAAAAGTTACGGTGAATAGGCAGTATTACAGGGGACCAATGGCAACACTCACAGAAATCTGCAAAAAAAGAAAACTTTTTTCTAAACAGGTCAGTTTCCTTTAAGGAAATCAGTTTTTTTGTATTTACAAGTCTCCGCAGATTCAGAGGTCTGCTGATCCTTGCAGGCTACCATGCCTGTCATTGTGGCCAATAATGGTGAATCGTCATTTGTAATGTACATACTGAATATTAATTAGGTAGGTCACATTGCAAGACACTCGGATTCCTTATTTTGCAAACTGATCTAGTAGTATGTAAGTTGGTTCGCAGAATACGTATCTGGCCCATGGTCTTATGTAAAATCCATGGTTACCAATACTGCATAAACGTTATACCCCTAACAAACAGCCAAACCTTGTTGTATGATGGTAATACATTGGCCACCTCCAATGAATGAGACAATCATTTTCTCCCTCTATATTGGTGCTTGTAAAGTCCTCCGAAATTACTCGCATAGATCTCCACAGATCTTCCAAAACAAACAAATACAAAAAGCTGCTGCATTTTCTTGGAATATATTATTTCTCTAAGTACAAAGGCGTGCTATGCCCTTGCATGTTTTTCTAATCACTTTGGTGTCAATCCTTTTTAATTAGTTATTTGAGCAATACACTTTGTACTATTGGGGCCACAATCGATTGATATAATTCCTCTACCTGAGTTTCACAGACATGGTATTAACTTATTTTAAATTTTAAGAAACACTGCCGTGTCGCTTAGTTTTTAATGGGTGATTATTTTACATGCTGGAACACAAACCACGAGTGGAACTCGCTGACATTTTCCGATGGCTGATGTTCCCAGACGACCTTCTGGTCGTTCGAGGACATTCGTCATGTGAACTAAACCCAAGAGCCTTTTGCGTTTAAAACTTTTGCTTAAAGAGAACGAGAAAAGCACATTTCCGCAATGAGGTGGTGTCTTTCAACTGTGGGTTGTGCCACATGTACTTTGCTGCCAAACCACAGCATGTTCTTATCTCCTTCGAAACGGCAGGCCCACTTTCCTCAATAAAAACACATATCAGGGGCACACATAACCTGCTAAGTCATGGTGTGGAAAACTTGATGTAATTTATTCCTGCAACATATTTGCATAGGTGCAGAAAGTAGGGGCAATGGGGAGGGGCAGGGTGCTGCAGCACCCCCAAAATAACCATGCTGGAGTTCAGCAGGTGAATGAGCAACAAAGGTGCTTTTACATTTCGGTTTTATCTTGTCACATTCCTGGTGCTTTTCAAAGACAGAGGTCGAATATTGGGCTGTATCTTCTGACAAAATGCTGCTCATTCTGTTAGCATGGGGATTGGTGTTTTTGCTTTTCTTTCTCTAACTGTAAAGTTAGAGCATTTTGTAAGGTGAACTATCTGACGGGAATGTGGCTGTAGATTGTCAGGTATTTTTTAAAACACTACAAAAATGAATTACATGCCAATGAATTCTACCGATGTTTCCAAATATACCAGCATTTAGGAAAGCACAAAACCAGTCATTTTTTTGTAATTCTTTTAATAAGATCAAAACAAGTCACAGCACTTTACTTGGTAAGATGCAAAGGATAAATAAACATTTACCGAAACCTGACTTTCACACATTATCGTTTGTGCGCTATGGTTTTATTAGTTAAACTTCATGTCCCTGTGAATTTTGTGGCCAGTTCAATTAAAAATACGCTGTCTGTAAAAGTAATAGGTTTGCAACAACAGCCTCCAAAATGCACTACCGACTAGATTACATACCACCCCCTTACCACTCTCCTGCTGATTAGGCGTAGCCCGTTTGCAACATTTGTACTTTGTGAGACGCTTTTATTTGTCGCAATCCCTTTGACTTCAATGATGTAACATTAATGGCAGCACGCCCTCTCTGAAAATTGTTCCAGCACCTCTGCTTTCTTGTCATCAACAACTTCAGTTATTGCTTTTCCTCCAACGGATGTAAACACAACATATCCTCTCATTATTTTTTTATTTTTCTGCGTAACACAATTGGTATCATAAACCTAGAGGGAAAAACTAAGGGAACAATAGTGATGTCACACAATACACGACCCTAAAGAGTGGAGTAAAATGTGAATAGAGAGGTTATGGGTGTTCAAGAACTTATGCCTTGTGACCTGGCTCCATCTGGCGGAGACGTCGTGTTTAGTGTCTACTATGAAAGTATACTGCCGCCATGTGTTACTGTGTCAAAGACAAATAGAAATTGCGGTCGATTTTTACAGAAAGGCAAGTGCTGTCTCATTAAAAAACTGGGAAACGAGCACATTAGTGAGACAAAATATGTGGATACTGATATATCCCCACATCAGGAGTGCACATACCAGGGACTACACGGAGGGGAAAGTCTACTATGCAACATGTATGCTGGTGTCATTTCCTTCAGGCCTCGATTTTCCAAAGTGGCTCTACCAGTGGCAACACGGCCGCATTTTTGGTGAGTCGTATTTCATCAATTCAGAGAACTCAAAATGAGCAGAATTTTACTAGGGCCCATTTCCGCAACAAAGATGGAGTAGAATTCTACCAGCAATGATCTAAATGCATGGGTTCATTATACATTTTAAATAATCCTTTGACTGTTCTATTTAATGAGCTTTGTAATTAAAGAGCTAAAGAGAATCAAGAGGACATAATTCAAGAGCATTATAAGACACCCAGACCATGGCACCCAATATGCAATTCAAATAATTTTTCTGAAGAAGGGGAGCTCCATAACCCTTGACACTAAAGCAATGATCTCAGATCTGAAAAAAAGCAGAGCATAGAATATAATCCCCCAAATCCTTATTTTTTGTGACGTTGATGCCGTGTTGTGTTCTGAGATGCAAAGTCCATGCAAGGAGTAAGGCATCGGGTTCGTGGCTTATTAGGTGGACACTAAGAACAAAAAGGGGAGCACGTAATTCCCAGATAATGAGCTGCAGTTTCCCTGTCCTACCCTTCAGCTATGTCCTTAGGGTGACCACCTGGCATTGAGGCAAATTGTGGACAGGACTGTGAAAAATTCAGGATAAAGGGTCAAAATTCAGGACAAAAATTCAGGACAAAGGGTCAAAATTCAGGACAAAAATTCAAGCACAAAGGTCAGTTTTACAGACACACCCAAAAAAGGCCATGCCTCACTATGTTGTCGGTGCATTTATTTACTCTTTTTTAACATAACACTATTTATTCACTGTGGTCTTTTTGTGATTGCCTCCTGGTATGCTACAATCAGGTGTCACATTGTTCAGTAGTACATTAATGCCCTTCAGCACTGTGTCAAGGCCATCACCCCTACCCAAATCTACCCAGTCTTTCTTGAAGAGAAAGTAACAGCAACATTTTGATTATGTTGCTGAACATTTCAAAACCCCTGGCAAACGGTTTGGGAAAAAATAAGGTAATTCATCTTATGCTAGTTTAAACAAATTGAATAAAAATAATTGCCTCACACCAACCGCCCATAGACTTTCAACCTAAAAAAATAATAATGAGGCAGGGCAGATGGTGTGGGTGACAATCTCACACCTAATGTCAGGATGTGAGATACCCATAACGTGTCTGGAGTCTCACAGCACTAGAGTGTATGCCTGAGACGCTACATTTATCTCAGAAATGGGAGCCCGGACGGCCAATCAAAGATAATAAAAAAGGAGGATGAAATTGAGATCAAATGGGAGATCCACGGCAAGTGATTCAAAGGGTTGTTGCTAAGAACTGGATAAATAAGGAAGAGAAGAACAAGGTGGGACAATTCCTAAAATCAGACAAGATGGGTCCACCAAGACTATTGGAAGGTATTGAGTACCTGGGAAGTTGTCTCTGCACACAGGAGAGAAACAGAAGAGGCACTGTCAAGTGGTTGAACAAGCAACACTCATCCACCTTGGCAAACTCTTCTGATGCAATGGTCCGCTGTTAGTACTTGTGAAGGTTGAGCAGGTGCCAGACCCCTTGCAAGGTTGTGAAAGGCAATTGCCCGCTTTGTCCATGTCTTTAAATGGTTTTGAAATTGAGAAAAAGCCAAACTACTGATCTGGGATACCCTTAAGTGTCACGTACACATAGAATCTTCAAAATATTTGGGATGTAAATTGCACAAACAAAATGCAAAAATTTTAAATGTAATTAGTGTTTCTTTAACATACGGCACTGTTTTCCCCTTTATATACAATTAGATCTCAGATAGAACTGGGAACAAGTTACCTTTTGATACCTAGTGATTAATATCTACCATTCTCCCACTGATTTGCAGGATGGAAATCTCGGCAGAGCGTCACGGTCCCTCCAAGTCCAGTTTGCTTTTTGGTCTTCTCTTCTGCTTTCTGTAGTGGGCCACTTGGCACTAGTGAAGATGGTGTGCTACCCCAATGATAGTATTATTTCGCAAACCTTACCCTGCTTATCCTTCATCCCTTCTTCAGACATGCCACACATCTGATATGGTCGCTGCGGCGCAGTCGGGTAGCTCTTTCCACTCTAAAGCTACCCGTGACTGCTGGTGGATTAGGTCTTTTGGACTTAGAATGCTATTATTCAGCTGCACAGGTCCAATGGGTGGCTCGCTGGCTTTCTGCATGTTCCCCCCGCATAAGATGGGGTTTATCTGAAAAGACTTTTAAGGAAGGTTTACTGCGCTGCTCATTGTTTCCTACTGGCCATTCTATGGATCACCATCAGGGGTTACCATGCACAGCTTTCTCTTGCCTTGCTAGAACCTGTAAACTCACTGACATGAAGAAACCCTGTGCTCTTGCACTACCATTTATGCAACAATCTTGCTGGATACTGGGGTTAGGAAATAGTTTTTTCTATCACATGACTACATTTAAATAGACTTCAGAATATATCAGAATTAGGAGTACAAATAAAGCAAATTTTTGTTAATTCTGAACTGTGCTGGAAACAAATACCTTTATATGGTTAAAACAAATCATTGCATTAGGTGATGCAATTTCCACACATCATTATCTGTATGTCCGTGCAAATTTAATGGTAATTTCAATCAAAAATGTGTTGTCTGCAATGGCAGTGTGCTACCACACCATGCATACTCCACTCCACGCTGCTCTGCAGCACTCCACACCACTGCAACCTAGTCTGTATCACTCCACTTTGCACAACTCCATGACACTGCACTGCACTCTTCTCCATTCTGAACCACTCCACATTATGCCACTGTACCCTATGCTACTTCAAACTATGCCTCTCTATTCTACTCTGTACCACTCTACTCTATGCCAATGTACTTTATGCCTCTCTACACCATTGCACTCTGCGCCTCTGCATGGTATACCACTCCAGTCTAGGCTACACAAATCTAGTCCGCACAACTCCACTCTATGCCACTCTGCAACACTGCACTGTACGCCACTGCACTCTATGCTAATAAACTCTATGCTAGTGCACTTTATTCTGTAACACTCAACTCTATGCCCCTGAACTCTATATCAATACACTGTACATCACTCTAATTTACTCTGCACCTCTGCACTCTATGCCATGCACTCTAAACTACTTTATGCCATCACACTCTATGCCACCCTACGCAACTCCACTCCACTCTACCCTGCACCTCTCCACTCTAAACCACTTCACTCTACTGTGAAACAATCTACTTTACACCACTGTATTCTATGCCACTGCACTATACCCTGCACCTCTCCACTCTATGCAACTGCACTCTACTCTGAAACATTCTATTCTACGTCAATGTATTCTACGCCACTCTGACCACTGTACTCTAGTTCAATGCACTCTACAACAATGCACGCTGATACTCTACTCTGCAACACTGCACTGGCTGCCATTATACTCTACACCACTCTACCCTGTGCTACTACATTCTGCATCAATACACTCTATTCCACTGCACTCTATGACACTCTACTCTGCCCCATGCCACTCCATGCCACTGCACTCTAAACAACTGCACTGTATTCCACTGCCCTTTACTCTGCACCACTGTATTCGGTGCCACTGTTCTCTGTACCACTCTACACCAGTACACTGACACTCTACTCTGCAACACTGTAATCTACACCACTCTACTCTGTACTACTGCATTCTATGCCATTGCACTCTATGCCACTGCACTGTGCATCACTGCACTCTAGGCAATATACTCTACTCAGCACTGCACCACTCTACAATACTCCACTCTGCACCACTCTACAATACTCCACTGTGCACCACTCTACTCCACTGCACTCTATGTCACCTAAGTCTACTCTGACACTGCACCACTCTGTATTACTGCACTCTCTGCCACTCTATTGTATGCCACTCTATTCCACTGCACTCTATGCTACTCTACCCCATGCCATTTTATGCCACTGCACTCTGCGCCAATGCATTCTAAACAACTGCATTGTACGCCACTGCCCTCTATCCTGCACCACTGTACTCTACGCCAGTGCTCTGTGCCGCTCTACTCCACTCTGCATCACTACACTGACACTCTACATAGCACTCTCCGCCACTGTACTGTACACCAATCTACTCTGTACTAATGCATTCTACGCCACTGCACTCTATGCCACTCTACGCTGCATCACTCTACTCTACGCAACCGCACCCTACAGCACTATACTCTACACTACCCCACTCTACGCCACTGCACTCTCTGCCACGCGAGTCTACTCTGCACTCTGCCACTGCACCACTCTACACTACTGCACTCTCTGCCACTCTATTGTATGCCACTCTACTCCACTGCACTTCATGCCACTTTACTCTGTCCCATGCCAATCCATGCCACTGCACTCTGAACCACTGCACTCTAAGCCAATGAACTCTAAACAACTACACTGTACCCCACTGCACTGTACTCTGCACCACTGGGCTCTAAGCCAGTGCTCCTGTGCCACTCTACTCCACTCCACACCACTATGCCACTAACTTTTAGCCATGCTGAACAGCAGACACTCTGGTGATTAAAATGGCTAAAACACGTTGGCAAAGCCAATAACTCTTGTGCAGACGAGACCTATTGGCTTTGCTAATTTTTGTTAGTACTATGAGGTACCGAGGTCCCTGAAAGAATCGTGAATGTGTATGTTTCAAACATACACATCAGGGATAGTAAGCACTATATAAGTACAATTACATCATAATATAGGCTGCTACAAAATGCGGAAATACATTTTGGTTAAATAAAAAAAGTGCTTCTCAAATACAGATTTGAATAATGTACAGTTTATACCTAGTACTAACATTTTTTATAACACTCCATTAAAACCACACACTCCACAGCTCACCTTGGATCACCATTACTGTACCTCTATGAAAAAAAAATATCTTTGTCATCAGAAAGCTTCAAGTGACTCCTTTGATTAAAGTCAATGCAGGTTTTGAAGCCCCTTTGCATTTGCAGATTTAACAGTTATGCACATTTGCATTTCTTTAGGGAAGGAGATCCCCTGGCAAGCAGGTCTGTTTCTTATCTGTCTGCCCCTCCCTCCCTCCCTCAGAGCATAGGAGACTCCCTGCCTTTCAGTCCAGCTGGGGAAACTGATCTGCCTGTAATTTCGCCCTGCCGCCTGGTGCCCTTTTAGTGAAAGGCTAAAATTACAGACAAATGCCATCCGTTAAGCCTTTCATCACGGACAACGGATGGCAGGGCGAAATTACGGGCTGTCCGTGAAATTTACAGACAGGTAGTCACCCTACATGTCCTTTCTTTATAGCCTCCATAATCACCCATTTTCTTTATTGCTCTTCCTTGCCCTTATCTTCAATTTTTTTACTTTTCTCACCCTCTACCTCGCTTGCACTCTCCTCTTTTCTTCACCTTATTTCCCATGTTCTCTATTATCATTTTCTTTCTTGATACTTTCTCTCCTGCCTCTTTCTCTCCTCTGTTTCCTCCTCACTTATCCTTTACTTACCTATCCTCTTCTTATATTTCTTACAGTCTCTCTTTTGCTCTTCTCACAACTGGCCTCTTATCCTCCACTCTCTTGCACACCCCTCTCGTTCATTCTCTTCCACTCTTTTCTCTTTTGCTCTCTTGAATTCTTATCCTCGCCTCTCTTTTGCACTGCAATCTCGATCAGTCTCTTACAGGCATCACTCATATTTCCCTTCCTCACCTATCTTCCCATGTCTTCCTTGTTGACTTTGCACTCATTCTCTTTCTTGTGCTCTTATCTCCTCTCATCTCTTTTTAACTCTGGTACACTTCCCATAGTTACCAGGTTTCCCAGGTTTATGTGTGATGTGCTGCCCCAATCCAGTTTTTTTCCCCTCTGAATTGGGATTTGTAGTCCTGTTTATAGTGGCATACACAAAACAACCAGACCCAGAATTCAAAGGAAGAAACCTGAACTGGAGCAGCACATCCCGCCTGGACCTGGGAAACTTGGCAAGGCTGATCTTTCCTACGTAGCTCTCGTGCAATTCCTCCTTATCACCACATGTCCGTCCTTTCACACCAAAATCCCCATGCTGCCCAGATCCCCACATTACTCAGCCACACAACTCCACCACATTTGCCCACACCATGGAGCCTGCACTCCCATTCGCTGTGTGCTAGCTACAAACAAGGTGTCGACCTATATAGCCACAATACACTGCAACCCATAAAACACAAACAATCCAGCCAATGTGGTACCAAATGAGGTGCTCACATGTTACAGTTTAGGCCCATTAGCAATGAAGTGTGCTACAGCCACCCACACATAGGAGGCATTGTGGGAACTGTGGGAACACAAATTGGTAAGACTTTGGCTATAGAGTTTATGTGAAGTTTTCTGTAACACACATATAGAAAAGAGAGCCTTTATTGACCCATACTTTGACATTTGCAGACCATTCTAGGTAAGAAAATGTGCTGGGATTCATGCATGCCTCACCACCCTGGATTCCTATGATCCTTTAGGTTTCAGATATGCCCAGGATTTGTAAAGTTTAATAATCGCTGGCTGACTCAGAGCCTGCGTAGTGCAGTCATTCACCACAGCAAATGAGAGTAAATGGATTTACCCCTTCTTAAACGGACTATGCTGGCCAACCTCTACCTAAAATATCCTTGGGTATAGTGGGCTTTCTGCCAACTTCCCTGGGGAAAAAAAGGAGGTAAGCCCACGATCTGTCCCCACGGCATACAGAAACCTCTGGGGCTGTTTTGGGGTGGGGATCAGGCCTGATGCCTGAGTAGGCTGCCCCAACCCTATATTTAAAAATAAAAAACCTCTAATGTGCTGTCTGCATTCCACAGGGCAGCAAATTGGGGTTGACCTGTCGGCCATTATAGGGTTGTCATGTCCTGATGCCAGAGCGGGTAGCTCCTGCCTCTTCTTTTGTTCACAAATTTTCCCTCATGGCTAGTCATCTATCAGACTTTCCCCCTGCCCCCAAGAGACAGAAAGCCTGGTGGGGTCAATAGCATGCTGGGTGTGGGAAAACTGGGCTGATTGCGAAGCCCCCTCACTTTTTCCCCCATTTGTCACTCACACTGGTGTTTTTCTGGCTCTGATGATGCCCTGGACCCTGCTAAACAGTCCCAGGGCATGTGCTCTGATTAAAATGGTATATGCAAATTAGGTTAATTATTATTGACTCTACCAACTTACCGATAAGTCCTTTGTATATGGAAGGGCGTGTAGGTTTAGGGGCCCCAGCAGAGATAATACACCCATAGGTGCACTGCTGTGATGCCCAGTGTCATTTTAAAGGCAGGACCTGCCTTGCTAGCTGCTTTTAAGTTAACTCCAAAATCAACTTTGGAATTCAAAGTACTTCTAAAGTCCTAAGCTACCTTATTTTGACATATAAGTCACCCTTAAGTTTCTAAGTCCGAGAGTAGAAAACTTGATCGGGGCCTCCCATGACTTGTATCCGAAGAGGGCTCCAGCGAGGTCGGTCTCAACTTGTGACTTCATCCTGTTTGAGGAAAAGTCTTCAAGAAAACGATTCAGCATGAAGGTAAAACTTTAACCAAGGCCTCCCGCTCAGTGTAGCCGAACAGGGCTCCATCGCTGTTGGCCTCAACTTTTGACTTTGCCCCGTTTGAGTGTGACCAGATATCCTGAGTGGCGCTTTTGAATTCTTTGCTTGAGAAAATGTTTAATCTTTAAAAAAATCATATCTCTGGTTCCCTTTATTGGATTTTTGTCATTTTTGTGTAATTTTAAAGATAAAAATATAATCCATTTGTATAAATTGATGTTGGATTTTTATTGTGTTTTGTGTTTTACTTATTTACTGTTTTGTTGATATTAAATGCTTTACAAACCTGTCTCCTAAGTTAAGCCTAACTGCTTGTTGCAAAGCTACGAAAAGTTGAGCCAGGATTAATTCATTGAGATCTTGACTAAACCTAGTTCATGTTTGTGGCCTATTGCTAATTGTAGGTACCAACCTGCTTTTACCAATAATCCACTTTCCAACACTGGAGTACCGGGAGTATGAAAGGAAAGGCTTTCAGGTTTTTTTTGTTCTAAAACACCACATAATTTAAATACCTGTCAAAAAACTGTACCAATATTTCAAAATGTATCAGCCCTGTGTCCAGGTGGGCAGCCCCACTCTTTGTTTTTTATTCGCTAATTTTCACTTATATTTAGTGCTCTTTCTGCCCTTCCAGGGGGCATATTAGGAGTACCCCAAAACTGCCTTTTAGGGGCAGAACAATTTCTGGGGCTATTATGACATGGAATCACGGTCCGGTGTCTTGATGCCCCACCCTTACCCATTTTTATTACACATTTTTATTCACTACTTTTCTCTAGTGGGATTTCTGTCCCCTGAGGGAGCTGATTGGGGGTATACCCCTGAATTTGGGCCACAGGGGAACAGAAAGACTGCTAGGGTCATTATGGGGTGGAGTCATGCCAAGATGCCTACGCTGGTCACAAATCCCTTCTTTTTTCTAAAAGAAATCCCTGTTGTCTAGTGGGCTTTTTGAGCATTCCCCTCTACCCCCATGGCCATGGGACAGAAAGACCAGAAAAACTGCTGGGACCATTATGGGGTGTGGGCAAAGCCCAATGCCAGAGTGGGCCACCTCCACCCCTTTTCTACAGAAGAATAAACACTCCTTCGAGTCCTGCGGGCTTTCTATTTCCCTGGGTTGCAGATTGGGGTTAAACCCACAGGGAGGCAGAAAGAATGTTTATTTTTCTTTTTTTGGGGGGGAAATTTAACATGCCCTGGATGTTGCTCCCCCCTAAACAAATCCATTTCTCTAGTGATTGGACTACTTCTTGGGAAATAACTCTCCTGTGTCTATCTCTAAGCAGTGATCCATGAGGGAAAGCTACTGCTGGAAAGGATACATAGGGCCTCATTCCGATTTTGGTAGTCCCTGGACTGCCATGGCGGTAGTAGCGGTCTAACTACCATCAGGATGGCAGTCAGGCTGCCGTATTATGACTTATGTGGGCTTATGGAGCAAAGACCCCCGCAGTTCGGTTGGCACAGCCAGGCAGCACAGACCGCCACCATCACGAGGCAGCACAAACAGGCCGGGAGAGCCTGTGTTTCTGCCGGACACATTACAAAGTTGCACGCTGCCAATGTGACTGTGGCGGTCCAACCACCACCTATCAGCAGATGGAAACAGACAGAATAAAGGGAGACATTCACTTCCAGGCAGCCTTACACGTCCCATGCCACCATGGAGCCTATCACACACATCCTGCCGCTGCTGCCGATCATCGAAAGACCACCAAATCAACAGCGCCGTGGGTGCTACCGATCGTAAGTACACACACCTACCAGTATCATTAACCTTAAAAACAGATCATAGCACCGTTGTTCACATCATGCGGGACTACGCCACGGGCATCAAGTATACATACCATCCTGGACACAGTCTGAAACATACATTAAGATGGACACACTCACAGTCACAATACGCCACCTTTGGGCAGCTCACTCACACTGCACTGCAACACTACACAAAAACACAGCCACACATCTCAGGCACAGGGACAGTGAAGACTACACAACATTGTCTCACACATCACCAACAGCCCACATACATCACATATACAAACATAACTCACACTCACATTCCACTCTGGCCATGGATTGTCGTCACATACACCACACATATGTATCCATGTTGCAAGGAACACAAACAACACTACAATTAAACAGCTCTGCAATGGACACACATCACACACATCACATCACAATTGAAGGAATATGGCATGCACAATAGACAAGGAGACAAATAGACAAAGAGCACTATGCTAACAATACCTCAACAATAGGGAAGGAGCCATCAGGAACACTGAGTTAAGGAGGCTTCACCGGGACACATATCACTTTGCACAGGCCCCTCATACAACATCTGCACAGGAAATGGCCCTACATGTGTCTCAGGGACAAACAGTACTAGACCAAAATGCCATGCCCATCTGCACAATGTGGAAGTGCAAGTCAACAAAGCACATACAACTCCAACTGCATGGGACATACCTCTACAGGAACCAGCTGCAGGGGACACACACCTAAATGGACACATGCACAGTCAATTGCAAACAGAGATAGCACAACTGAACACTCTCTATGTCTGCACACACAAAACTCAAGGTGACATTCAACAGATGAATACATAAGCCATATCAGGTGGACACGCTCAACACCATAAATGCTCACATCGGACAACACAAGATTAAGGTCCTCATTACAACCCTGGGGGTCGGTTATAAAGCGGCGGTAATACCGTGAAGAGACCGGCGGTAAAAAAAATGGAATTATAACCACAGCCGAAACCGCCAACACAGACAGCCACTTTAACACTCCGACCACCACAGCGGTAGCAACAAACAGCGCAAGCGGTAACCGCTAACAGCCAGGCGGAAGACAATGTACTGCCCACAGCATTACAACAGGCCTATCCGCCAGCTTTTCCAGGGCGGTACCAACGCCATCAAAAGCACGGTGGGAACAGTATACTGAAGGGAAACGACTCACCTCTCGACACTCAAGGAAGAACAACGACGCCATGGAGCCCAAGCTGCACATTTTTCCAGTGCTGGTGTACCTCCTCATACACCAGGAACACGAAGGCCGGCAAAGAAGACCACGGTGAGTACTACAACTGGCACACAAGAGATGGGGGGAAGAAAAAGAGAGTGACACTCATAAGCAACATGCAACCCCTCCACCCCCACCCTCACCCCCAACACCATACACGCAAACAGATGCAAAAACATTACATATACACCCGTAACCCTCAGGAATAACGTAAGGACAAAAGGAATGGAATAAAATGAGTGTAATAGTACAATTTTAGATAAATACATCCTTAAATCAATAAACAGTATGTACAATATATACAAAAGGAGGGACAATGCCCACTCCAAAATGTCTGTGGCCCATGGGGCCATAGCACATAGGCCAAGACCACACTTGACTCCTGCCTCAATACGTAGAGCACACTGAAGGGGCATCAGGTCGAAAAAACACAGGCACCTCAGGTGGACAGGGTACGGGGGGCACCTCAGCCAGAAGATGGTAGAACGCCACTGGCCTGGAGGGGGCTCCATGCCCACTGCTTGGTCCTGGGGAGTGCAAAGCCACAGTCTCTCAAGTGGGTGGTTTGCCCACTGCTTGGTCCTGGGCAGTGCAAAGCCACAGTCTCTCAAGTGAATGGCTTCTCCACTGGTTCTGGAAGGGGCTTTGTGCCCAGTGTGCTTTATCCTGGATGGTGCAAGGTCACAGTCTTTCACCTGGATGTCACACAGACAGGTGTTGCAGGGGCCAGGATGCACTGCAGCCCATGTAGTCACTACTACACAATGCTCGCTGGCAGTGACGGCTGCTCAGTGGATGGCAGTTGCGCTGCAGGTGGCGGTGCTGTCAGTGGTAGTGGGAGGCTCCAGCCCTTCCCCTGCAGCCTTGGACGGCCTCCCACTGGGGCTGCTGCTGCTGGCAGTGGTGCTGCTGGCAGTGCAGGTGTTAGTGCTGCTGGTGGTGCAGGTGGCGGTGCTGGCCGCGGTGCAGGTGGCGGTGCTGTCAGTGGTAGGAAGAGGCTCCAGCCCTTCCCCTGCAGCCTCGGACGGCTGCCCACTGGGGCTGCTGCTGCTGGCAGTGGTGCTGCTGGTGGTGCAGGTGGCGGTGCTGGCCATGGTGCAGGTGACTGTGCTCTCAGTGGAGGGGGGAAGCTCCAGCCCTTCCCCTGCAGCCTCGGACTGCTGAAGTGCCATGGCTGGTGTTGTGTGCCCCTTCCTGCCCTTGGCAGATGGTGGTGCCTCCTTGCTTCTGCAAGCTGGTGCTCTTTTCCTGCCCTTGCTGGCTGGTGGTGCCTCCTTCCCCTTGCTGACTGGTGGTGTCTCCTTCACCTTGCTGGCTGGTTGTGCCTCCTTCCCCTTGCTGGCTGGTGGTGCCTCCTTCCCCTTGCTGGCTGGTGTCCCCCTCTTGCCCTTGCTAGGTGGCGGCCCCTTCTTGGCCTTGGCAGGTGGTGCTGGCACACTGGCTGTGCTGACAGGTGCCTCCTTGGAGCCTCTCAAACCTGCAGTAGCTGCAGAAACCACAGTGGACTGGGTGGCTGAGGTGCTGGGCTGGGTTCTGGCCACCCTGGCCCAATGTGAAGGGGCGAGGACAAGCTTCTTAGGGACACTGGGCCAGTAAGAGGGTGAAGGTTTGGGAGTGGAGGAAGAGGGAATGGTTGTAGGAGGTGTCAGTCTGCTGTGTTTGGGTGCAGGTACAGGTGCATGGGCTGGATGCTGTTGTGAGGTGGTGGCTGTTGGGTGTCTGAGTGCTTGCGTTTGTGTACTTTGGGAGGAGGGTTCACAGACACAGTGGGAGAGGACACAGGGGATGTGTGCATGGATGTTGTGGTGGTGAGTGCCAGTGAGTGGCGTGTAGTGATAGGCGTGCTGGAGGAAGTGGATGAGGATGTAGTGCATGCAGGTGTGAGTGGAGATGCTACTGGGAGGGAGGTGGACGAGGAGGAGGAGGGACACACAGTGGAGGCAGTGGATGTTGTTGTGTCTGCATCTGGATGGTGCTTGTGTGAGTGCCTGTGGGATGAAGTGTGGTGCTTCTGTTTGCCTGAGCCACTTCTGTGTGTTGATTTGAGTGAATGCGGGTCTGACGGTGTGCTTGGGATAGGCTGGGGTTGAGGGGGTTGGGACTGGGTAGAGGAAGTTGGAGGGGGAAGGCTGGAGACAGGGACAATGGCTGCCATCAGTGAGTTGGCCAGAGCCTGGAATGCTCTCTGTTGGACCGCCACGCCAGAGTGAATGCCCTCCAGGTATGCATTTGTTTGTTGCAAATGACCTGCTAGACCCTGGATGGCATTCAGTATGGTTGACTGCCCAACAGAGCGGGATCCCAGGAGGTCAATAGCCTCCTCACTGAGGGCAGCAGAGCTGACTGGGGCAGGCCCTGAGGTGCCTGGAGTGAAGGAGATGCCAACCCTCCTGGGTGAGCGGGCATGCTGAGGGTCTGCTGTGAGGGCGGTGCTGGTACGGGGGGTGGCGGCAGTACCTGTAGTTGGGGTGGGCACAGAGGTGTCTGCCACCACCAGGGAGCTTCCATCCGAGGAGGAGTTGCTGTCAGTACTGTCCCCTCCTGTCTCTGTCGTGGTGCTCCCCTCGCCCTCCGTCCCACTGGTACCCTCACCGTCGGTGGATTCGGCCTCCAGGCCCATGTGGGATGCAGCTCCCTCCGTCGCCGGTGCCCCTGCTCCTCCACCAGATGATGCTAATGCACACATGGACAGGGTGACAAAACAGAAGGGGGGGGGGGGAAACAGAGGATACACTTGGTCAGTGCCAGCAACAACACTACCGTTGGCATACACAACTCACAGGGAACAGTCCTATGCACTAGGCCATGCACTACCAGTTACAATGCTAATCACCAGCCCATGGGGTACAATGCCTAAAGCCATTAGCTCCACACCTGAAACCCACAGGACCCTGCCCAGTAGTAGATGCCCACCAACATTATGGCGGTTGGAGTGCATCTGAGCTTGCCCATCATGGAACCTACCCTGCCTGTTCGCCCTGGCCTAGGGGCACCCACAGCCCACAGTCCCCACCCAGGTAACACCTTAATGCGGGCAAAGTTAAGAACCTGAATCTGTAATCACCCCCTTGTGGCTGCTGTGATGCCTTCTAGCGCCCATCCAACTCCAGATAGGCCACTACCAGGATGCAGAACATCAAGGGGGTCAGGGTACGACGGGCTCCCCTTCCTCGTTGGGAGGCCAGCCACAGCTGGGCCTCTGCCGTCTTCCTTGCCCAGCGGCGCAGGTCCTCCCACCGTTTGCGGCAGTGGGTGCTCTGCCTGTCAAAGACCCCCAGGGTCCGCACCTCTTTGGCGATGGCACGCCAAATATCCTTTTTCTGATGGGCGCTGACCTGCAGAAAAAATACAGCAGAAAAGGTTTAGTTATACTGCCCGGGCTGTTATACTCATGGCCCACCATATACCTCCCATCCCCTTACGCACAGACATTGACCACCATACATGTAGCACTCTGCCCAGGACCCCTCAGCCCCCCCTACTCGAGGCTTACACACACAGCACTCCATACATTCATGACCCACGCATCATGCTCACAGTGTACTCACCTGTTGGTCTGGAGGACCATAAAGTAAACGGTACTGGGGTAGGACCCCATCCACCAGTCTCTCCAACTCCTCAGAAGTGAAGGCAGGGGCCCTTTCCCCAGACACTCGAGCAATGGTCGCTTCAATACACAAGTGACAGCAGCACTTGCAGTGTAGGTCCTCTTCTGTTGAAGGTCAGGTAGCAAGTGAGTGAACAGATAGAAAATAGAGGTCAAGTCCACGGCGGTGCATACCATCACCTCCGGTGTTCTTCGCCATTGGCTCTGGGAACCCGTAGGCCCCAATGATAACCAATGCAGTGTTGCACGGGGGCCGTCGACCGCTGACCGCAACAGTGCACAATGCAAGTGGAATTACCTAATTTCCACTTGTCCCTCCTCACAGGTCAGGCATCCGCCATTTCAGGGAGGCACAGGCCATGGCACCTAACCGCGTCACAGCTGACATAGGCACATCAACTGAATTACAAGTTCACATACTGTTTCTGTAAAACAAAAATTGCATATTAATCTGAGTATATGTTTGAATATGGCCTTCTGCTCACCGTATTTCACCCTAGAGTTCAAACACTGAGGATGAATAGGAGATGGAGACACCCCCCCCGTGTACAGACCCCTGGTGGACCTGGCGACAATGGAGGACAGGCACTTTATCCTAACCTACAGACTTGATAGGGCCACAATCCAAGAGCTGTGTGCCCAATTGGAGCCAGACCTGATTTCAGCTATCTGCCACTCCACAGGTATCCCCCTCTAGTGCAGGTCCTGTCAGTGCTCCATTTCTTGGCAAGTGGGTCCTTCCAAGCAACAGTGGCCATGGCATCAGGGATGTCATAGCCTATGTTCTCAAACGTGCTGACCAAAGTGTTGTCTGCCCTGATGAAACACATGCGCAGCTACATCGTATTCCCCCAGGTGGAGGATTTGGCCACAGTGAAGGCTGACTTCTATGCACTCGGACATATCCCCAACATCATTGGTGCCATTGATGGTACACATATTGCCTTTGTCCCACCCCGGAGAAATGAACAGGTGTTCAGAAATCGAAAGAGCTTTCACTCTCTGAATGTGCAGATGGTGTGTTTGGCGGACCAGTACATCTCCCATGTCAATGCGAGATGGGTTGGACATTGTACATGTTAGCCTGATTTCCCTATTTCTATGGCCACTTACTGTACCCTTTGGCATCTCTATTTTCAGATCTGTGCCCCACTCCGGCTCCTGGTGTGTTTACTGATGCCCAGTACAGGTCATACCTATGTAAATATAACTGTACATTTGAATTACAATGTTTACAGCTTGTTAAACTAATACATATTTCAATCAATTGACAGACTCCATACTTGTATTTGTTACAAGGTTGTTTATTTCTGTGATAATATGTCTATGGGGTATTGCAATGGCCTGGGTTGATGGTGGAGAAATGTCCAGGATAGAGTCCAGTCTATTGGTATCACAGGTGCATTGTCCAAGGGGGCATAGGAAGTGGAGCAATGTCAGTTAAAAGTGGACAGGGTCACAAGGGTGATAATCAGGGGAGTCATATTTCCTGGCAGGGGTCTTGGCAATGTTCTCTGGCAACTGCCTGGATCGCAGGGACCCTTTGCGTGGTGGTTCATCCTTCTGCAGGGGGTGGGGTGCTGGTTGCCTGTTGTTCCTGTGGGGGGGCCTCCTGTCCACTAGCGTCGGTGGAGGGCTGTTGTTCTGTGTGGCTAGTGTCAGGGGCCCGTTGGTGTGCCACTGCCTCCCTCATGGTTTTGGTCATGTCTGTCAGCACCCCTGCAATGGTGACCAGGGTGGTGTAGATGTCCCTCAGGTCCTCCCTGATCCCCAGGTACTGTCCCTTCTGCAGCCGCTGGGTCTCCTGCAGCTTGGCCAGTATCTGGCCCACGGTCTCCTGGGAATGGTGGTATGCTCCCAGGATATTGGTGAGTGCCTCGTGGAGAGTCGGTTCCCTGGGCCTGTCCTCCCCCTGTCGCACAGCAGTCCTCCCAGCTTCCCCGTTTTCCTGTGCCTCTGTCCCCTGAACTGTGTGCCCACTGCCACTGACCCCAGGTCCCTAATTGTCCTGTGTTTGTGGGGTTGCCCGGGGTCCCTGTAGTGGTGGACACACTGCTGATTGACGTGTCCTGGGGACAGAAGGATGGGCCTGCTGGGTGGGTGCTGTGCTGGTGTTGCCTGAGGGGGGAGGCTCTGTGGTGGTTTGTGACTGTGGCTGGGGCACCGACTGTCCAAAGGTCCCTGATGGGCCAGGTTGGTCATCCTGATCCAGGCGTGCAGAGCTGTTGTCATCACTGTGGGCCTCTTCTGGGGGTGGACTGGATGTTGCTGGCACCTCCTCTGTGGTGATGTTGTGTGGGGGTCCTGTGGGTATTTAAATGCAGTGTTATTGTTACTGCGTGTGACATCTTGTGCATGGGTGTGTTTACCTCTATGGTTGTTATTACCAAGGCACTTTTGGTTTGTGTGAGTTGTAATTTGGTTGGCTAAGTGACTGCCACTACTGGGCATGCTGTGGTGATGGGTGTCCATGAAGGGTTGTGAGTGGTGTCCATGCATTGTTGTTGCATGCAGTGAGTGCTGGGTACTGGGAGGGGTGGGTTGTGATGGTGGGGTGTATGTGAGGTGGTGGGGTGATGGGGGTGAGGGTAGGGGTGGAGGTATGTGATGGCATGCAGGTAGGGGGGTGAAAGTAGTAAAGAGTTGACTTACCAGAGTCTAGTCCTCCTGCTACTCCTGCCAGGCCCAGGATGCATGATTGCCAAGATTTGCTCCTCCCATGTTGTTAGTTGTGGGGAAGGAGGTGAGGGTCCACTGCCAGTCCTCTGTACTGCTATCTAGTGTCTTGCAACCACGGAACATACCTTCCCCCGTAGGTCGTTCCACCTCTTCCTGATGTCATCCCTGGTCCTTGGGTGCTGTCCCACGGCGTTGACCCTGTCCACGACTCTCCGCCATAGGTCCATCTTCCTAGCAATGGATGTTTGCTGCACCTGTGATCCGAATAGCTGTGCCTCTACCCGGACGATTTCCTCCACCATGAACCTTAGCTCCTCCTCAGAGAATCTGGGGTGTTGTTGTGGTGCCATGGGTGTAGTGTGAGTGGTGTGTGTGTGTGGAGTGATGTGTTGGGGTGTGTGCAGTGAGGTGCGTGGATGGTGTATGGGTGATGGTGTTTTGTGGCTCAGATTCAGTGGGTGCTCCTGGCTTGTCTCTCTCTCAGTTGTCAAATTCTTTGGGTCATAAAGGGTTGTGGGTAGTGTGGGTGTGTGGGTGTGGTGTGTGTATGTGTGTCAGGTGTGTGTAGTTTGAATTGTCCAATGTGGTGTTGTTTTGTATGTGTGTGTGTATTTTGAGCGCAGCGGTCTGTACTGTCAGTGGTTTACCACGGTTGAATGACCGCCGCAGTGATTAGTGGGTCGTGATGCTGTGGCAGTATTTCTGTTGGCGTGACAGTGTAGGTTTTGGTACCACCGGTTTATCACTGACCTTTGGGCTGGCGGACTTGTGTGTGTGTCTGTATAGTGGCGGATTTCTAGGTGTGGGTCATAATACCCGTAGCGGTATACCGCCGCGGTATGTTGGTGGTAGTCAGCATGGCGGTAAGCGGCACTTACCGCCAATGTCAGAATGAGGCCCTAAATACTTACTTAAACAAACAGTACCCAATGCCATGACATCACCATTGCATTTACACCCACATATTCATACAATTGCATGGCTAAAGTTGGCAATCACAATAACCACCTCATCACCTTCAAAGCTTTCTCCCATGGAGCAAACCTCAGTCACCTGTTGGAATACAACAGTAGGCCAATGCAAAGTCGATTTCCACAGATCCCATGCATGGCCATGCACACATCTATTTGTCACATACGTAAAGACCCAACAATAAGAAATTATGCTCCGATATTCAGCCATGTTGAAGGCAAAAGTACAATAGCCTGGGTAAGGTGACATGGAAATACCCAGGTCACACAGGAAAGATATCAACAAAGTACTCTTCACCAAGTGATCTTTGTTCCAATAGAGTCAAGGAGGTAGTATTTTTATTTTATTCTTTTTATTGAGTTTAACAACAACATAGTCAGCCCATCACATAGAATGAATTAAGACATTGCCTTATATACGCAAACCTAATTAGCAAGGAACAGTCACATAAATCTGCACATCCTATATCAATCCCATGAAACACTTAAACCATTGAGCCTGTCAAAAATGTCCGCTGCCATCACCGACAGGCATGCAGAGATAGTGACTATCTCAAAGACAAAGATTAAAACTCAAAAAACATTGGAAGGGCTGTATACACTACCTATAACAAACAGAGAGAAGAGAAAAATGTAGGATAAGAAGAGACGCAGAAGCAGTGCCAGCATCAATCCCAGCAAATTAGGCAGAGCACACAGAGATTTAAAGCAGGGTTCTAACCATGATGCACGTGGCGGGGTGGAGCTCCCCATCTACAATCGCACAGGTTGGTCTCCAAGAAAGAGTATAATGGGGCCCAAATATCCCGAGGTCGGGATCCCTCAGGCATCAACTCCCAATAAAGCATTAGTTGTTCTTGGCAAAAAGAGGCATCACGCAACCACTCAGATCCTCGTGGGGATCGCCCACGTCCCCAGCACATCACAACTCTACGTTTAGCTAACAACAGCAGGAGGCCTACCAGCTTCCTATGGACCAACGGTATCTCCTCCACATATCCAAGCAGCGCGAGCTTAGGGGTGAAGGGCAGAACCAGGCCGGTTATCCCCTCAATCGTATGCATCACCTCATTCCAGTAAGCGCACACCTCCGCACAGCTCCTCGCAAGGTGAATAAAATCTGCGTGAGAGGCACCACTTCATCCACAACAAGAATCCGCTCGCAGTCCCATGCCATGCAAACCACAGGGAGTATAATACAAGTGACGCAAGAATTTGAAATGAATAAGACATGATCTATAATTGGGTGAGAGCACCTGCATATGCGCGCAACATTTCCTCCACACCTCATCAGATATATCTTCACCAATGTCCACTTCCCACTGTACCTTAGCAGTAGTTTCTGTTCCCTGCTTCTCACTTTGCAAGCAATTCTACAACTTAGTAATGAGCCTGCAAGGTGATTGCGCTCAATACAACAACTCCAGCGCTTGACATACCAACGGGGCCTCAGGAAGACCCGGGTAGCGTTCACCGAGCATCTCACCAATGCGCAGCACATATAGCCGATGTAATGCAGTCTCGTCCACCCCCAGTGATGTCTCCGACACGATAAACCGCACCTCCATGAACCCGTCTCCCAGATTAGTTAAATTAGATTCACAGAGGAATTTACGCCTTCGGACGTCCCGGTGCCTCCGCTCATCTGCTCATCCGCGACATCAAGTACCAACATTGAAGGGGCGTACGGCTTGCGTCCACCGGCCCGGCGCAGCAAAGAAGCCCAGGCCACCATTTCCACTCTGCGTGGCCTAGGACGAGACGGGTTCCCGATCAGCCGTGACAATCCATCCGGTCACACTGCATCACTCTCAGGTGCGCGATGCAGTAAATATATTAGATAGGGCGTATCCAGAAATACGCAAAGTGAGCCTGTGCACAGTGATAATGAAGCTCCAAATCCGGAGCAGCAAAGCCACCCAATTCAAATGGGAGTGTCAACTTGTCCCAAGAGATTCCTGGGTTGCCCGTCTGCCCAGGCCAACCGTATCAACGCAGAGCGAGGTCTTTGCAAAAAACTAGCCGTAAGAATAAGAGGTAAATTCACAAACAAGTATAAAAATGTGGGAAACACCACCATTTTAGCAATTGCAATACGTCCAGTGAGCGAAAGCGGTAACGAACGCCAGGCCTCCACCCTGTCAGTTAGCTGACCAGAATATCTCTACCTCTGCACTTACCCAAATGCCCAGGTATCGCACTGGGCCATCAGCCCACCCAATAGGGTACCTGGAAGAAAAGTGCGGTGTTCCCATAGAAATAGGCATCGCCACCGACTTAGACCAGTTAATCGTAATCCCGGAGAATGCACCAAACCGCACTATCTGATCAAGCAGGACATCAAGATGATCACGCGGCTCGCGAACATACAATGCAATATCATCCGCGTACATGGATATCAATATAGGGTGCTGGCGAAATGCCAGTCCACGGTTGTTATGGTGTTGTCTCATCCTCGCCGGAAGGGGCTCCATAGCAATTGCAAAAAGCAACGGAGATAGAGAGCAGCCCTGTCGAGTCCCCCAAGCCACCTGGAAGGAACCAGAAACAATCCCATTTACACGCAACCGAGCAGTAGGCTCCGAGTACAGCAAGCGGATCAGTTGCACAAACCGAGCGCTCATCCCCACTCTGGCTAGTAACGTGAACATATTCTTCCACGCCAGAGAATCGAAAGCCTTGGTAGCATCTAAAAACACCGCTGCTGCATTATCCTCAGCCTCAATCGTACTCGTGACAGTGAAGTACGTGCGAAGATTATGTCGTCGACCGTCTGGGAACAAACCCAAACTGGTCGGGCAGCAACAGCTTCGGGAGCAAAGGCTGCAATCTCACCACTATCATCTTGGCCAAGATTTTGTTATCGATATTAATCATAGAGAGTGGTCGATACGAGTTGCAGCTACACGGATCCTTGCCAGGCTTTAGAACTGAGACGATCAAGGCATCTCGCAGGGAGGCAGGAAGAACCCCAGTCTCCAGGGATTACGCGTAAACCTCCAAAAGGTGAGGTGCAAGAATATACTCATATTCTTTATAAAAGGACAGAGTGAGACCGTCAAGGCCAGGAGCCTTATCTCCAGGCAAACTACGAATCGCCATTTTGATGTCTTCACAGTGAAGGGGACGTCTAGGTAGGACCTGTGCGAGTCATCAAACCAGAACAAGCTAATCTCGGAAAAGTAGTCTTGCACCGCCTCTGTGTCCAGACCAGGAGACTCGGCGTGCAATTCTGCAAAAAAGTCAGTAAAGACCAGCATGACACCATCCTATCCCGCCACCCGCTCACCCGACGCGCCAATCAGTTCGACAATATAGTTACTAGCCCATGGCCTTCGTAACATACTCGTGAGTGTGCGCCCTGACCTCTCACCTTCCCCGTATCTCCTTGCCTTGGCATGTTTCCCCAGGAAGCAAATCTCGTGCAGAGAGGCCTTCTCATATTGTGAGACAGTTCTTCGCAAAGCTGCGAGTATATCCCCAGACCAGTCAACAACCAGGTACCCTTCCAGTTCTACTATCTGCACCTCCACATCAGCCAAATCCGGCAGCAGGGACTTCAGCACACCATGCTGTTTAGAGACGCATACCCCATGGATTACCACCTTAAATGCCTCCCACAAGTTACCAGCAGAATTCACCGACCCACAGTGAAGGGGACGTCTAGGTAGGACCTGTGCGAGTCATCAAACCAGAACAAGCTAATCTCGGAAAAGTAGTCTTGCACCGCCTCTGTGTCCAGACCAGGAGACTAGGCGTGCAATTCTGCAAAAAAGTCAGTAAAGACCAGCATGACACCATCCTATCCCGCCACCCGCTCACCCGACGCGCCAATCAGTTCGACAATATAGTTACTAGCCCATGGCCTTCGTAACATACTCGTGAGTGTGCGCCCTGACCTCTCACCTTCCCCGTATCTCCTTGCCTTGGCATGTTTCCCCAGGAAGCAAATCTCGTGCAGAGAGGCCTTCTCATATTGTGAGACAGTTCTTCGCAAAGCTGCGAGTATATCCCCAGACCAGTCAACAACCAGGTACCCTTCCAGTTCTACTATCTGCACCTCCACATCAGCCAAATCCGGCAGCAGGGACTTCAGCACACCATGCTGTTTAGAGACGCATACCCCATGGATTACCACCTTAAATGCCTCCCACAAGTTACCAGCAGAATTCACCGACCCACAATTCTCATTGAAATAGTGAATAATGGCCTCACAAACTTCCTCCCGGAACACTTGATCTTGCAGTGCTCCATGCGGCAAACGCCACACATATGCATGCCCAGGCCCTCCCGGCACTGCCAGCACTAACTTGACCGGCGAGTGATCTGACAGAGTGGGTGCCATGTGCTCAACCGACCGTGTCCAGAGCGCCACATCCCTTGTGCCCAACCAGCGATCAATACAAGACCAGCTATTATAAGCATAATTAACACAGGTGCTCTCTCTAGCAGCCCTGTGCCTCGCCCACCATATATCCATATATCCATCAGAGCTCCCTCGTCATTACAGACAACAGGGCTTTAGCAGCAGCAACGTGTTGCACTCTAACCAGGCTCTCGCGGTCCAATCCAGAATCACATTGAAGTCCCCTCCCCAAATCAAGGTGCTGCTTCTCAGCGACTGAATCAGCCACCACACTTCTCGGACAAATTTGGGGTCATCAGTATTAGGACCATAGATAGAAACAAGCCTGCAAGCTCTGTCTAACAACATTCACACATTCCACTCATCATGACATATCGGCCATTGGGGTCTGCAATTACTCTCTGAGTGCGCCACTGCAGTCCCTTCCGCAGCAGAATTGCAACCCCACTCGCATAGCATGAGTGCACCGCTCCATGACACTCTCCAATCCAGCCAGCCTTCAACCGATTCTGAGTCCCGACTGCCAAAGGGCCCCTTAGCTGGGGAAGTCCAGTGCACCACCTGCCCACTTCAGCAGCCGCCACTAAGCGACCGCCTCAAGCAGCAGGGATCCTGCCAGTAGCATCTCAGGCCCCCTCCAGTATTGCAATCAGCGGAAATTGGGGCACTCACCTCTGCACAGCACAGCCAGGTCCATCTCCGCCATCAGGGAGTGGACCCACTGCCCAGAGCCCGAGAGGCACCCACTAGATGCCACAGCCTCTGCCAACCGGCATACACAGGCCCCTCACTGGCAGTAGAGCCCGTGGACGCAGGCACAGGAATGCGGCACAGGCCCGCCCCAATCGAGGCCGAGCTCCACTCGAGGCAGCAGTCCGACCCGACTGCCAATCCGGCCTCAGGGGGCGAGCTCAATGTTCACCCCCTTCTGTCCGCTGTTGCTCCCGCAGCCGGAAGCACCACCTCAGCGGGCCCACCAAGCAAACCAGCGCAGCCCCGGGACAGAGAGATCCGCGAGGACACAGGATCCTCCCCGCCGCAGGCTCCAGGGAGGCGCTAGAGTCACCGGTCCAGCCCTCTCTGGCTGGCGCGCACGCGGCAGCTGGCGTGCACGGGGCAGCTGCCGCAGGCAGCGGCCGCAGAAATGGCACGCTGCTTCAGGAGAGTTAGCAGGAAGGCTCCACATAAAAATATAGCATAAAAAAGGGCCGCTCTACAGGATAACTGCAAAATTAGGCCCCCAGCCCAGCAGAGCCTCACAGAGTGACTGCCATCTTGCTGGTGGGCCTAGCCACGCCCCAAGGAGGTAGTATTAATGTTACTCAGATAGGCCACACATGTGGCAAAGACATGAACACTGTAGACATCATGTCCAATATGTCAGGCAGAGATGTCCCCAAAATACACAATACAATAAATCAGCAAGCCCCAGGGTAATCACCACTAATTTCTGACATCCATTACAATGACATTCTCTCAGTGTTTAAGTAGAAGCCATTAGTCCTCTGCATGTTGGAGAGACACAGAAGTTGCAAGGACTTGTAGAAGGCCTTCAACCTGTTGTCTGATGGGAAGCTACATCACTGCAAATCTAGATGTCTGTCTGTGGATGAATGCCTGTACCCAAACATGCGTCTAAAACATAATTGTAAGGCACTCCATGATACATGCCAAGCGTCAGGGCACAAACCTTTACCATTACACATGTGCAGTGCTCTTTTCCACCTGATGCCACATCAAGGTCTTAGATATTCACATTGAGGCGCTAAACTCTAGGCCTACCTGTCATGTCCCTCATTGCTCATGCACTTGTGCATGCCAAATGACATATTATGATGCATGAGGGAATGTGTCAGATATTAAATGGTGATACACTCCTGTATGTGGCAAACATGAAATGTAACACTGTAAATGTACTGTTCCACAGATAGTTTACCATGTATATAAACGTGAGGGAATACAGACATCATCCCATTAACATAGTTAGACCATGCATGAAACTGAAGCTTACAAATGTTTTCTAAAGAGAAAGGGACACATTCTAACATGTAAGCACAAGGAATGTTGGCAACATTGATGGCGCATAATGCATGTCAATGGACGTTCCCCACTTACCAAGGGAATGTAGTGATCTATACCTGCATACAAAGAACAATGTAAGCCCTGTCATATGTATTTTGGACACATTCACATTACAGACTGCAGTGAGGCACCATCACCCATCATACACTGAAGAAAACAAGATTCTTGGTGGCAGATGCCAACATACACATTTACAGAGACACGTGGCTGAGGACAGTGATCTATTACCTACTTACCTTTGACCTGGAACACTGAGGAATAGTGGTCTGTTGCACAGAAAATACACACACTACAACAACACACAATACATGATTGATCCCTGTACACAACCATATGAGGTCCTTTCAGGACAAGTGGAATGAGGATTGCACCCAGTTTTGTTCCAGGTCAATGGTCCAATACGCAAGGCACATCATTATAAAACAAATGGCATGTCAACACAAACAATCGCTCATCTACTGTGTGACGCATGGCTCATCCCTAATTGTAAGCGAGAACCTCACTCAATAACTTTGCAATGTGACAGGCAGGTATATACCCTGTACTCATCCCCTTGTGGCTGCTCTGCTGCCCTCAAACACCCATCAAGCTCCAAATGGGCCACCACCAGAATGCGGGCCATTAGGGGGGTTATGGTCTGATGGGCACTCCGCCCCCCTTGGGAGGACAGACCCAGCTGGGCCTCCGTGATCTTCCGGCCCAGCGTCTCAGGTCCTCCTACATTTTTCTGTAGTGGGTGCTCTTCTGGCTGTGGACCCCATATCCCTTTCTTTTGATGGGCTTTGACCTGCATGGATGCAACAGATAAATCAAGAGATCATGATCACAAGTTTCATCACAAATGTTTGATTCGCATACATGTCAGCTACACCAAACTAGAACTTTCCTAATTTGTCATTACTCCCCAAATGTGACACACACAAGCCAATAAGTACAGGGCCATGACTACAAACATACATTTCCCAATCTGCAGACCAACCCACCACACTGCTCAGACCCTACAATGACCTGACAGGCTTACTGACATCTTGTGGGACATGCTCTAGCAACCTGACTAAGAGATGAGCCACTAGGAGACACATTACACCTCTGTGGCTTCTGAAAGGTAGACTCTTTAGGCATGAATGGAAACTTTCACACTCTGTGAGAATGAATCTCTGTACACAGTTCCTACAGGAAACTGCCAGACTACAACCTCAAACATCACACATGGGTAACAAAGGAGGGAATGGCACGGCGGGTACAGAAAGTGTCTAGCCTCTCTATGTGTGGACATTTGCAATAACAAAGAAAGACTCATGCCACTTCAGGGGGTGGGTACTGTGTTATATATATGTACCACAGAATACGCATCATAAAGAGATGGTATCCAACAAACAGAGGAATGCATTATCCAGTTTCTGCTATGTGACCAAGCTACTGAGTCGCATATCATGGTCTCCGAGGATCAACACACTGCACTCTGGAAATGTCAGTTATGCAATAAGCGTTCACAGGAAAAACATGACCTGTCTGAATGTGACACCAGGGCTGTGGCAGCAAGGGACCTGTCAGGATTCATAGACACACATTGACACTGATGCTAAGTGCACATCTGTCACAGATCGGTAACTCACCCCTGTACCCACTCTCAATCTGATCAAAGGAACAAGGCATTCTGGGCAGTATATTACCACAGAGACTCATATTGGCCACATGACAGGATCTGCTGGGGTACAGGGAGCGGGCACAGTGTCACAGTTCCTTAGCCACAGTGACTCCAGACTAGACTATGACCCATATTGGGAGATACATGTGACAGGCCCTGGTCTCTGCAGGCTGAGCAGACATAACCTACAGGACACTACATTCCCATCACTTCCATGCATTACAGTATATCATGTAGCTAACAGCAAATTGACATGTGGTGTGTGTGGCAAGCTGAAGGGCAGAGAGAGTGGTGATATGCCTTCGAACAGTCTAGCAAGGGCTTTTGTGTGAAGAAATCTCTGTGGCAACATACACATAGCTCACATTACTCACAACTGACACATTCAACATGCCTACTCAGTTCATGCTTTCTCGGATATACAACATTAATGAGGAAAAAGATGTCAGTGGATTGCTGTAATGTCACCTCACCTAGTTCTATGCATCCAACACAAGGTGGATCAGAGAACACAAAAAACACACATACCACAATGTGAATTAACTCAACATAAGGCACTGGCCACCACTACCTACACATTGACTGTCCCATTGATGCCACACAGACTGCCCCTACAGGCACAATAGTATTCAGTCTGGCACACATGGGCACAATCTAGCCTGTGACGAGGGAAAGGATGGTGAAGTACAGAGAAAACTGCACATAAGGCACTTACCTGCTCCTCTGGTGTACCATAGATCTGTCCATACAGGGGTAGGACCTCAGTCACCAGCCTCTCGAACTACTCTGGTGAGAAGGCAGGGGCTCTATCACCTGCTGGATGTAGCAACATTGCTCCCAGAGGAGGTACACAGCAGATCGGTAGTGGAGGTCTTGCTGGCAGCAGTGTCAAGTGAGAGATTTTGCAGAACACGGTGGTCACGTCTGCCACATACGATGTCGTCACATTGGCCCGCGACTGCCACTGGCAACATTGTTAGTCTATGGCTGTGTCCTCCGCAGTTGCAACCGCCTACCACCATGACGACTTCCTCCCGCGGTCGCCGGCGATTATGAATATCTAGTGGAGTAGGTCAGGCAGCAGCCATTTTAGAGCCCTGAAATGCGTTATTAGGCTTTAAAAACTGCATCACACCTCAGAAATTGTTTTGAGAACAAATACCTGCTTATCTTGTCTTGTCATGTAGGTCCTACTACTCAAACACCATTGTAGTATGTTGCAGGGCACAGATGGCAATTTACAGTTGGGTACAGTCCACCCCATCAAAGGTCATTTTTGCACTCAGGACATCCAGTCACATTCCGAGTGGCATCATTTGTGATGCACATTTTTTATTTAGGTCCAGATACATGATGTGTACACATATGTGGAAAACCAAGGAGGTAACATGTGACCCTTGTGTTAGCAGCTGTGATGTGTACTGTTAGCCATGTCCATCCCTTCTAAATTGCCTTGGCAAATGTAATCCTTGACATGCACTAGTTATGTTGCTGTGGACACAATCACTAACATCAGAACTCATTGCTTGTTATATATAGGTACCCAGGAAAAGAAAGGCCAGACCTTCAGACCATGGAGGAAAGACACATAATCCTCCTTTACCCTCTGAATCGGGGAACAATAGTGGACTTATGCCGTCAGTTGGAGCCAGATCTGATGACAGGTATTAGTGATCCAACCAGCATAATAACCAGTGTACCAGTCAAGTCAGTGTTGCACTTCCTAGTCACAGGGCCCTTCCAAAATACAGTAGCCCTATCTATTGGTATGTGCCAATCTATGGTCAATCTGGTGTTGAAGGATGTTCTCTCAGTAATGTTGAAACACAATGACAGCTATATGCAGTTTCCCCGAGGTGAGGAATAAGCCCATGTGAAGGCTGACTTTTATGGTTCTGCATGCATCCTACATGTGGTGGGGGATACTGATGGCACACATGTTGGCTTGGTCCCACCGCAGGCCAATAAACAAGTGTACTGCAACGGAAAGAACTTCCATTACATCAACCTCTAAGTCAGAGGTCTCCAAACTTTTTTAATGCCGCGCCCCCCCAGTTGAAAAATAAAAATCATTGGGCCCCCCTCAGAATGTTTCACAATTATTTTATAAACATGGCAATGTTTAAATATGTCTAAACCTATTTAAACATTGCAGTTAAGTACTGTTACCCTTTTAAAACTGCAATAACATGCTTCTGCTTAAAACAAAGGCCTTTTATCTGTATAGTATTTATCTTGGCCAGAGTCTGGGGCCCCCCTGGGATCACTTCAGGCCCCCCTAGGGGGGCCCGCCCCCCAGTTTGAAGACCTCTGCTCTAAGTTGTATGTTTGGCGGACCTATACATTTCACAGGTCTGTGCCCGTTATCCGGGTTCAGTCCATGATGCCTTCAGTGTGCAAAACAGCACTATCCCCCAGCTGATATCACGACTGTACCTAGAGAGGGCCTGGCTTGTTGGTAAGTCACATCTGTCCTCTTTGTGTGTTTGTAATGTCTGGTGCGACAATTCTGTTAAGAGAGACTCATTGTTGCACAAATGTCCCATTCATTAACAGGAGACTCTGCATATACAAACTGTCCTTGGTTGTTGACCCCAATAAGGAATCCAACTACGCCAGGAGAAGTCCACTTCAATGGGGCCCATGGAAGAATAAGGCTGGTAGTAGAGCGGGCTTTTGGGCTCACGAAGGCCAGATTTAGGTGTCAAGACTGCACTGATGGAGCCCTCCTCTACTCACCAGGAAATGTGTGTCAGATCATTGTGGCCTGGTGCATGCTCCACAACATTGCCCTGCGGAGAAATAACCCATACATCCTAACGGAGGGAGAGCCTGCAGTGCCACTGGGTGAGCCTCCTGAAATGTCAAGTGAGATTTACAGTGGTGAAGAAGAAGGAGCTGACTTGCAGAAAGATCTCAGCAATGACTACTTTTTTTGAGTGTAAGTATATCATGTGATTTAGTGACTGTGACTGTACGAAGAACTGTAGTTGTCAGAATGTGTGGAGTAGAGTGTTTTGGCAAAACACAGGGGAGCTAATGCTCTGCAATATTCAGCCAAAGGTTGCTTAAAGAGTTAGCCTTTGACATATCCCCACCTTGATGCAGCTGATTTGTGTCAGTCTCATTGCAATGTAACTTCTTTTCCACATGCTTGGTGTGTGATTTGTGTAATAGGTATGTTTTCAAATCTATAATCCTTGTTTTGTCTTTGCACAGTTACCTACACAATGACATCCTCATGTAGGCATTTCAGAGTTGTGACATTGGCAGGTATCTGGTGCTGTTCTGGACGTGGACATGGGTTGTTCCAGGTAGCATAGGTCACAGATTTGGGGTGTATGAGACCTGTGTCAAGGCAGCTTGAACAGTGGGTGAAAGGTCAGAAGTGCACAATATACTTGTATTTTGTGCTGTGTTGGGCCAATTGCATCATGTGTGTGATTATGTGGACATGAAATATATTGTCATCAAGTGCAAGTCATTCATTCACCCTTCACATAGGCTAAACACTCTTATGTATGACCTGTATGTAGCTGTAGATATGTTTAATCATAGCAGGCCACAGTGCCCCTGCCACAACACTGACATATGTTTGTGTCATAAGTCCGGATGCATGTGCATTGGATTATGACGGACCTGTGATCAGGCACTATTGTACTGCCCTCTCTCTGTATCATGGTTTATGTGATTTTGGATTACTTGGTTTTGGTATGTGATAAGGTTCAGGCTGGTGACACAATTCACTTCTCTGTTTGCCTATTCTACAGAACAATGTCTGACAAGGCCCTTCCTTCTGTGGTCTGGGTGACTGTACCTCCATATATCTACCTTGACACAATATGAGTCAGCCATTCTTGGCTATGACAGTTCAGGCATACAGACAGCCAAGTGCTGTACAGTGAAATAAAATGGTTGGTGTGACCAGGCACTTGTATTAAAGTGTTTATATGTGTTGGTTGTAAACCTTATCAGGACACTGTACATGTAACACATCCCTCCTTGCACTAGTATCGTGCGTCTTTATCATTTACTTTACATGGTCTTACATCTCTACAGAGAAAAAATTGAAACAGAAGCTAGGAGACACAAACTTTGTGATAGGTGGTATTTATTGTGAATTTGTGCATAGAATACAAAAATGAGGGACAAGTGAAATGTTCCGTCATGGTGGATGAAACCATTGTAGTAGATGTCACAGCATTGGAAGTCCAAAGACAAGTGTACTCCTCCCATAGGAAATGGAAGGTAGTTGAAGAACATTCAACAGAGTCAATATATGGCACACAAAGGAGGTCCTTCAGGAGGAGGTCACTTGCTGCCAGTGGTCGGTGTCTGGCTATCTGCACCTCTTGGATTCTTAGCTGTACATACCTGCTAGCTTGGGGGTGGGGACTTGGTGCTGCTGCTACAGAGGCAGGGGTGTCTGGGGTGGGTTCTTCCCCTGACAGGGGCTCCCTTCCAGGCTGGTACCGATGAAGAATTGCCTTGTGTTGCTGCGCCAAAGGAAGAAGTAGAGTGTTGCTGACAGTCCCTGATCAGGGTACTGCTAATATCCCTTAACACCCCTGTTAGGGAGGATAGATTGGTATTGGTGGCCTCCCACTGTTGAAGCATACCCTTATGGCTATCCCTCTGCAGCTGCTTCATCTCCCAAATGTCCCTCTGCAGCTGTTTCATCTCCTGGAGTTCAGAAAGTACCAGAATCCTGATAGACACCCAAGACTTGGCTGAGGTTGTCCTGGCCAGGTGCATCCCCAGTGGCATCACCCTGGTGGCCCAAAACATCCCTCCCATGCACACTACCCCCACTGGCATGTGCCCTTGCCACAGGGTGCCCCCTACTACTGGTTCCAAGACCCTCATTGTTCGATGTGTTGTGATGCAACTCAGAATCCTTAACTGGGGGGCACAAGATGGTTGCCACTGTCCTAGGGACACAGATTGAGGGACGAATGACTGCCTGTGAGGTCGAGGCAACAAGGCTTGGAGGTCTTGATGTGGGCACAGTGAGATTCGCTGTAGGGGGTCTGACCAGATTGCCCAGATGGGCCAGAACCATCCTCCACGTCCAGACATCCAGGAGTGTCATCATCACTGAGGGCTTCATACAGTCTTGTCTGTGACCTCTGTGTGCCCAGTGGCAGCTCAATCTGTTGATGTGAAAGATAGAATGTTACTGTTTGTATTGAGACATCTACTTCCAAAAGTTTACAGTGACATTTTGCAAAGCCCATGTACTTAGTCGATTTGCAAGTTATCCTATTGTGACAGGTACCCAATCTATTGATTGTATTGACCTAACATTTGTGAAGCATGACAATTCAATTTAGGTCAAGCAGCTGCTGAATTTAGAGGTTCATTAGCACTTGGTAGGATGGGCAGAGAATTACATCTTGCACCAGTGCAGGCAAAACAGTGGCTGGGCAGGATGTGGCTTTGACTATTTTGATGCCTAGTTGATTGTGATGCAGACCGACCCAGGACTTTGTTGTATATGTGATTGGAGTCACCATTTGGTCAGTGCAGTGTGAATGTGTCTGCAGCCAATACCATTGTGGTGATGCCTCTTGAGGCGTTGTTGATCATTTATGTGGCACACTGTGTGACCTGCCCTTCCTGTCCTCCATAGTTTCATCTTGTCTTAGCAGTTCAAGATGGAGCTACGTGGCCAGCCATATTTCTGAGTTGAGCATGATCTGTATCTTGCTCCTCCCCCAGGTAAGTAAACATCAATTGAGAGTGATCAGGTAAGGGTTTTTGGGCAATTTACCACTGTTCTGCTATTTGGAGTCACTTGAAAAGTGCCTCCTGGGAGTTGCATTCAGGTCACTCCCTCTAGTTACCAACACTAGACACATGTTATCCTCCCAGGTGAGTAAATATCCTTTGAGACTTCACTAACAGATGCATTAGGGCAAGTGGACACTGGGCTGGTGATTGGAGTTAGCAAAACAAGACCCATTGGGATTTGCATTCAGGGCACTCCCTCTAGTTCCCAACTCTAGACAAATATTGTCTGCCCAGGTGAGTATACTTCCTTTGAGAGTTCACTAACAGATGCACTGGGGCAAGTGGACACTGGACTGGTGACTGGAGTTAGCAAAACAGGGCCCATTGGGCTTTACATTCAGGTCACTCCCAGTAGTTCCCAACACTAGACAAATGTGATCCTCCCAGGAGAGTAAACTTCCATTGTGAGTTAACAAACAAGGGTATTTGGACAAGTGAACACTGGGCTTGCATTTGGAGTTGGAGAGACGGAGCCTCCTGGCCTTATCAGTCAAGTGACTCCCTCTACTTCATACACTTGAGAAATGTCATCCCCCCAGGTGAGTACACTTCTTTTATAATTTCCCAAACAGGATTCTTTGGAGAAGAGGACACTGGACTGGTGGTTGGAGTGACAGTAAGAGACCCTCCTGTGAGCTGTAGTCATGTAACTCCGTGTACTACATACACTGTACAAATGTTATCCCCCCAGGTGAGTACCCTTCAATTGAAAGTTAAGGCACAAGGGTACTTGGACAAGAGACCAATCTGTTGGTGTTGGTTTTCTCATTAACAGTTGTGTTACTCCCTCTACTACACACACTATACAAATGGTTTCCTCGCAGGTAAGACCACTTCATTAGACAGTTAAGACACATTAGACTGTTGAAGAGAGAACACTGGTCTGGTGTTTGGAGTTGTAGAACAGTGCCTGCTGGGAGTTGTAGTCATGTCAGTCCCTGTACTACACACACTATACACAGATATTGTTCCCGCAGGTGAGTCTACTTCAATTGTGAGATGCCAGACGGGCACTGGGCTGGTTAGTGGAGTGACAATGAAGGTGGCAAAAGGTGAGCAATGAGCATGCATGACATAACATTTTGGTGACATTTTCATTGTTGTAACTTACCAGACTCCACTACAAAGGTATTCCTGTTAAGCCCTCAGGATACAGGATGGCCAAGACCTTCCCCTCCCAGGGATGGAGCTTTAACAGAGGAGTGGGAGTGCCACCGCCAGTCTTCTTGGCCTCCAGCTGGTGCCAGGAGACCAGGGAATGACCTTGCCCCTGAGGTCGTTCCATCTCTTCCTGATTTCCTCAGTTGTGCACAAGGTGGTGCCTACAGCATTCACTGTCGACTATCCCGTTCCATATTTCCATTTTCCTATTGAGAGTGGTATGCTGGACTTGGACTCTGAACAATTGTGGCTCTACTCTTATGATTTCATCCACCATGACTCTTAACTCTTCATCAGAGAAACGCTGATTTTTAATACGTGCCATGGTGGAAAACAACAATACAGGTGACAGTGACTTACTAAAGAGGGGAAGTGCAAAAGAGTGTGACTGGACAAAAGTGTGTGCAGGATGTGGGATGGGATGCTGAAACAAATTGATGGGGTGCCTATTCTATGGAGTTTAATATTTTATGTGCTCTGTCTTGCTGTGGAACTGCAGAGGACTGTGTTGTGTGAAGGGGTGTGTTTTATAGTGCCCTTTGCTGGTTTGTCCAGTGTGGCAATATGGGTCAGCTGTTCTGTTTCCAAATCCATCCAATGTTCCGTTGTGTATTACTTTGGTGACCACGGAATGCCATGGTTCAGGCCATTGGCTGACCACCATGGTTGTCCGCCACTGCAACTTTGGACTTGTAATACGGTCAGTGGTTGGTCACAGGGCTGTTGGTGCTGGAGTTCGAACGCCTATTTCTGGGCCTCCGCGCCACTGCCGGTCTGCTTGCTGGTTGGCGGTCATGCCTGTGTAACCGCCAACATGGCAGCCTAGCAGTCCGACTGCCAAACTCGTAATGAGGCCCATAGTCCTCTTTCCAGCAGTACTTTTCTCACATTGATCCTTACTCTGGTGGTGGAGTACCAATCAAAGTGAAATAAGTCACTGCCTAATGGTGCTGCCTGCTTCTACTTATGATATTATGATGTCAGTGTGCTATGTGTGCTGACCATTAGAGTGACAAAACATGATTCAGGATGTGAAGGAAGATCATCCTTTATATTGTTAATTTCTTTTTTGTTTTTTTAAAGAAAATCCTTCTGGTGTCACAATTTTCTCACACAGTGTGGTGGATGGACCATTCACATCCACGGCACTGTGAAGGTAATGCGATGGATATGAATAGTTTGTGCCCTGCGCTTAAGAGTTTAAAGCAATTGCTGCTGTATAAATCCATTGTCTGCATACTCTAGTCAAGCTTGTACAACTGCATCAATACACTATTGACGTAATTTCGTGCGAAACTGCAGCTTTTGAATGTTGCTCTACATGGTGCTTCTGTGCATCTTGTTTAAGCCATTTTATGCAACATTTGCTAAATTGGTTTCTGATTTAAATTAAAGGGGCAAACTAAGAAGGGACCTTTGTATAATTCATTCTTTCCTAATCTGAAACTGTCAGAATTTTATGTTGGATAAGTAGAACTACTTGTTGAGCCAGCATTTTGCACGGAAAGGTTTCGGAGGTGGTGGGATAATCAAGGTGCTGTGAAAATGATATAGGCCACCAATGACACATCCAAAGCAGTTGCTCCTCTATAACTGGAACTTCAACACATTCACCATTAAATAGTGTATGTCGATCATATCTTCTAACATCCTCCAAGTATTCATGTGGCATGCAACATAAAACTGCATTTTTGCCACAACTATCTCATGTTTATGTCTGACCTAGGAACAGCTTTTTTTATGTTTTTGCCTAATGTAATCAACAAGCATTGGGAAAGCAAATACGTCTGCCATTGGCAAGCATGTAGTGTTTTACTATTTTTTTATATATATATGCAGTAGACATTAAAGTTAAAGTTTAAAAGAATTAAAAAGTAAAAATGCATCAATCTGAAGATGGTGAGCAAATGTTTGAAAGCATATGCAGACAATGAGAGCAGAAAAGAAGTGCAGCCATTGAAACACCAGTCTTGTCACTAAAATGGACTACTTTTTAGGTAAATGTGCACAAGTACGCACAGTGAAGTGAGCCAATGGCTGAAGTTGCCTCAAACTGCACTGTGTAGTACTACAAAATGCAATTCACAAACTATGTCCAGAGGTTTAAGGCACCACATTCTCTCTACTTATGTTTTCAGAGTTCTCTGCCCCATCTAAGGAGTATCTGGGTGTAGAGAACGCCACAAACAGGGAGTGTAGGGAGTGCAGAGTTGTAAGCCTCCACATGTAGTTTATGAGTTTCGAGTAAGCAGAAAATGTACTATCAACTGTAAATCAAGCCGAGAGTGTTTTAGTGCCAAGACTGGTGGGCTAAGCTAGTGGGTGTACCACTAGAAGGATACCTTTTTAAAGTTTTTTTTTAATGTTAAAGCCTATGTCCTCTGCTTTTAGATTTTGGCATTTTATTTATTTTTACTTTTAATCTTTTTTTTTGCACACACTTGGAATACAATTCTAAACAAAAACTACACTCTTGCCAGAGCCAGACCTATTGGCAGTTCCAGGATTCTTTTGTTTAAGACTGACGCTTATTTTTGGCCCTGCACTGTCAATGAACTAAACGCAGCACCAAAGTACCAATGGATGATGAGGCAGAAACAACATCGAAAAAGGGAGTAGTTAACAATAAGGTAATAAGACATAAACCTTTGTGCATGAATGTTCAATAATTGTAAATTCAGAGGTCATAGAGTCCAAGTATAAAACTGTACAGTGAAATACTTTAAACAGACACACTAAATCCTTTTGCATGTGTGCATAGTACCACACAGTGAATCCTCATATTCTTCAGGCACCTCAGAGTTCTCTTTCCTTTGAGTCTCTTAAACTAAATAGCAATTTCTTACACAATAGAGAGGTCAAGGTAATTTTATATGCACCATTGTAGAGCGCACCTTCACCTTGATTCTTCTTAAGGGGACCATCTGTTGAACACTACCAGACATTATCCAGAAAAAAGACATTCAGCTCCTCTAAAGTACAACTGAACTGTGGGGTGCCTCAAAGTTCTTCTTCTCACTTTCCCTACATCTTTTCAATCTATACATTCGCCCTTTGGCCCACTCTCTCAAAAACACGGAAGTTAAAACATACAATAAGGCTAACAACATGTAACTTCTCTTCACAATTGACAATGCCCCTAATTCCAAGAAGCATTTTCAAGACACCTTGCTGTTCATTCGAAACTGGATGAACAGCGGCCATTTGAAACTACACTCTGATAATACAGAGATAGTAATTATCAAAAATAAGACCGGTCTCTGGAGTCTTTCTTACTGGCTTATTGAGATGGGTATCTCCACCCCCTCCCCCCCCAAGAACTCAGTGAAAAGTCTTGTATTCGTCATTGATGAGGATCTCTCCCTGAAACTGCTATTTGGCTCTGCGATATCTTCTTTCTTCAGGAAGATAAAGAAATCACTCACTATTGATGCCTTGGTCCAAGTCATAATTGCATTGGTTATGTCCAGAATTGACTACACCAACTCTCTTTATTTGGGCCTGTAGGAAAGTACCATCTTGCCTGGCATGTTACCCCCATATTTCACTGTATATATGTTGTTTTAGTTGTATGTGTCACTGGGACCCTGCCAGCCAGGGCCCCAGTGCTCATAAGTGTGCCCTGTATGTGTTACCTGTGTTATGACTAACTGTCTCACTGAGGCTCTGCTATCCAGAACCTCAGTGGTTATGCTCTCTCATTTTCTTTCCAAATTGTCACTAACAGGCTAGTGACCAATTTCACCAATTTACATTGGCATACTGGAACACCCTTATAATTCCTTAGTATATGGTACTGAGGTACCCAGGGTATTGGGGTTCCAGGAGATCCCTATGGGCTGCAGCATTTCTTGTGCCACCCATAGGGAGATATGACAATTCTTACACAGGACTGCCTTTGCAGCCTGAGTGAAATAACGTCCACGTTATTTCACAGCCTTTTACCACTGCACTTAAGTAACTTATAAGTCACCCATATGTCTAACCTTTACCTGGTAAAGGTTGGGTGCTAAGTTACTTAGTGTGTGGGCACCCTGGCACTAGCCAAGGTGCTCCCACATTGTTCAGGGCAAATTCCCCAGACTTTGTGAGTGCGGGAACACCATTACACGCGTGCACTATACATATGTCACGACATATGTATAGTGTCACAAAGGTAACTCCGAACATGGCCATGTAACATGTCTAAGATCATGGAATTGTCACCCCAATGCCATCCCCCGAGTCTCTAGCTCAGACCCGGGTACTGCCAAACTACCTTTCCCGGGGTTTCACTGCAGCTGCTGCTGCTGCCAACCCCTCAGACAGGTTTCTGCCCTCCTGGGGTCCAGCCAGGCCTGGCCCAGGAAGGCAGAACAAAGGACTTCCTCAGAGAGAGGGTGTTACACCCTCTCCCTTTGGAAAAAGGTGTCAGGGCTGGGGAGGAGTAGCCTCCCCCAGCCTCTGGAAATGCTTTGATGGGCACAGATGGTGCCCATCTCTGCATAAGCCAGTCTGCACCGGTTCAGGGATCACTCAGCCCTGCTCTGGCACGAAACTGGACAAAGGAAAGGGGAGTGACTACTCCCCTTACCTGCACCTCCCCTGGGAGGTGCCCAGAGCTCCTCCAGTGTGCTCCAGACCTCTGCCATCTTGGAAACAGAGGTGCTGCTGGCACACTGGACTGCTCTGAGTGGCCAGTGCCAGCAGGTGACGTCAGAGACTCCTTCTGATAGGCTCCTTCAGGTGTTACTAGCCTATCCTCTCTCCTAAGTAGCCAAACCTCCTTTTCTGGCTATTTAGGGTCTCTGCTTTGTGGAATTCCTTAGATAACGAATGCAAGAGCTCATCAGAGTTCCTCTGCATCTCTCTCTTCACCTTCTGCCAAGGAATCGACTGCTGACCGCGCTGGAAGCCTGCAAAACTGCAACAAAGTAGCAAAGACTACTACTGTGACCTTGTAACGCTGATCCTGCCGCCTTCTCGACTGTTTTCCTGGTGGTGCATGCTGTGGGGGTAGTCTGCCTCCTCTCTGCACTAGAAGCTCCGAAGAAATCTCCCGTGGGTCGACGGAATTTTCCCCCTGCAACCGCAGGCACCAAAGAACTGCATCACCGGTCCTCTGGGTCTCCTCTCAGCACGACGAGCGAGGTCCCTTGAACTCAGCAACTCTGTCCAAGTGACTCCCACAGTCCAGTGACTCTTCAGTCCAAGTTTGGTGGAGGTAAGTCCTTGCCTCCCCACACTAGACTGCATTGCTGGGAAACGCGTGTTTTGCAGCTACTCTGGCTCCTGTGCACTCTTCCAGGATTTCCTTTGTGCACAGCCAAGCCTGGGTCCCCGGCACTCTAACCTGCAGTGCACGACCTCCTGAGTTGTCCTCCGGAATCGTGGAACCCTCTTTTGTGACTTTGGGTGAGCTCCGGTTCACTCCACTTCGTAGTGCCTGTTCTGGCACTTCTGCGGGTGGTGCTTGCTTCCGAGAGGGCTCCTTTTCTTGCTGGGCGCCCCCTCTGTCCCCTAACGCAATTGGCGACATCCTGGTCCCTCCTGGGCCACAGCAGCTTCCAAAAACCCTAACTGCGACCCTTGCAGCTAGCAAGGCTTGTTTGCGGTCTTTCTGCACGGAAACACCTCTGCACAACTCTTCACGACGTGGGACATCCATCCTCCAAAGGGGAAGTTTCTATCCCTTGTCATTCTTGCAGAATCCACAGCTTCTACCATCCAGTGGCAGCTTCTTTGCACCCACATCTGGCATTTCCTGGGCATCTGCCCACTCCCGACTTGATCGTGACTCTTGGACTTGGTCCCCTTGTTCCACAGGTACTCTTGTCAAGAAATCGATCGTTGTTGCATTGCTGGTGTTGGTCTTCCTTGCAGAATTCCCCTATCACGACTTCTGTGCTCTTTGGGGAACTTAGGTGCACTTTGCACCCACTTTTCAGGGTCTCGGGGTGGGCTAGTTTTCTAACCCTCGCTGTTTTCTTACAGTCCCAGCGACCCTCTACAAGGTCACATAGGTTTGGGGTCCATTCGTGGTTCGCATTCCACTTCTAGAGTATATGGTTTGTGTTGCCCCTATCCCTATGTGCCCCCATTGCATTCTATTGTGACTATACATTGTTTGCACTGTTTTCTATTGCTATTACTGCATATTTTGGTATTGTGTACATATATCTTGTGTATATTTGCTATCCTCATACTGAGAGTACTGACTGAGATACTTTGGCATATTGTCATAAAAATAAAGTACCTTTATTTTTAGTATATCTGTGTATTGTGTTTTCTTATGATATTGTGCATATGACACTAGTGGTACTGTAGGAGCTTCACTAGTCTCCTAGTTCAGCCTAAGCTGCTCTGCTAAGCTACCTTTTCTATCAGCCTAAGCTGCTAGACACCCCTCTACACTAATAAGGGATACCTGGGCCTGGTGCAAGGTACTCTTGGTACCCACTACAAGCCAGTCCAGCCTCCTACAGGGCCTTCCCAACTATCTGATCTGTAGGCTCCAGTCGGTTCAAAACCAGCTGCTAAGCTGATCTGCTAACTCCCCAGACATTGCCACATTTCTCAAGTGACAAAGGATCTTCACTGGGTTTCAGTTGCCCAGAGATTCACATTCAAAACATGTTGCATAGTATTCAAATCCCTTCACATGAAAAGCCCGTTTTTTTCAGTCTTGTATCCGAAAGTACTCCCCCATTCGAATTCTGACATTGTGATCCCTCAATTTAATAGGAAAAGGACAGGGGGAGGCAGATTTAGAGTTATGGCCCCTCGCATCTGGAACTCCCTGCCTTTGGAACTCAGAACTACTCCCAACTACAAGAAATTCAGCATATGTTCAAGACCTGGCTCTTCAAGCAAGCCTATTAATTTGTAGTTTGAGTCGTCTTTGATAAGTTACCTTAGCGCTAAGAAACCATTTGGTGTAAGTGCACTCTACAAGCTAGAGTAACTTAACATAACGTAACTGTTGACCCAAGATTGGGTAAGAAGACAAGCTTTTTACTTTTCACTGCATGGCCCCTTTAAGGGGATTCATTTTAACAACCAAGGAGGGATGAAAGTCTATGTGGACCTGCCAGGATTAAAACCTGTGACCATGAGGACAAACACATATCGGGGAGTGGATTCATTAGCCCACTGAGCCACATCACCACCCATCGTAGAGGCTGTGTTTGTGTCGAGTACCTAATAACAGCTGAACCCCGTGCTTTCTTCCACGATGTCAGTTTCAGTCTCCCATATGCGGAGTTAGTTTGTTTGCATTATAAATCTTTATTTTATTTTCCTGTTTATTTCACTGAGCGTGTCCAGTTTGTTAGAATACCGTGCTACAGTATATCAGAAAATTATATAAGCATGTGAGCACAGCATCAAGCACGAAACCTTATATTTATCAGTCACCACGCAAGGCTGCTCTCAATAAATCTTGGAACTGTAATAGCAACTTCAAACATGATAAAGAAGCCAGAATGTAAAGAGTATATGTAGACACATAAAACAAACAGTGGTTGCGAGTTCAACGTGTCATTCTCAAGGAGATTTGAGTGCCCTGAAGAGAGGGCCAGGAAGGGATTTCAGATTTCAGTGGGAAAGCAGCACATGAGGAAAAGAGTGAAACACACATGTCCTTGAAGCGCTAAAAGCAAAAAGATAATGAAAAGTAAAGGAAACATGAATACATATGTCTGATGTGTGTATGTAATCACTCTAACAGCTAGGTATCATCTGTGTTGCTTACTGTGTTAAACGGGGAAACATTTGTTCCCTAGGTAATTTTGAAGGTAGAATGTTCCAATCTTGATGTGAGAAAAGATAAGTTTTACAATTCTGTCTAGCAGACTAGAAAGAATTCAATTTAATTTGAATCCTAATCTGTGCAAAAAAACATGTCTCATGTTACTGTAGGAAGCACTAAAGAATGTGATTTTTTAAACAGGTGCGTTGGGGTGCAGGGGGGGCCGGCCGCACCGGGCGCAACATCTTGGAAGAGACTAAGGGCCAGATGTATCAAAGGTTTTTACCCATTCTGTGTCTATGGGAAAAAGTGTTCGTACATATGGCCCCCAATCCACGGGTTAGGGGGCGCAAATTATTTGCCTTGCCCCGGGTTAGGGGGCGCAAATTACTTGCCTTGCCCCGGGTGCTGACAACCCACGCTACGCCACTGGGTGGAACTAACAGTTCAAAAGCTAAAGTAAAGTCAGTAAATTACGAGGCAAGTTTGAGGACTGTTTCTTCCTACTAAAACTAAAGCAATGATGGCTTCACCCACGACGGATATCACACAGAGCTTTTTTTGTGGCCTTTTTCTCCTTTACCTATGGTTACTGCCGTAGCATTGCCCTTACAAGCTGTTAGGCCAGCATCAGGTTAGACCTAACACTGGGTACAACTTAATCTCCCAAAACCTAATTCAGTATGTACAATGAATATACACATCTAACTGGGTTGTTTTTTTGTTGGCCAGATGCTCTAGTAAAATGAAATGGAAACCTCGCTTCCCAGTCAATATCCCCTATTGGCGCAAAATAGTTTTTCAATGGTGAAGGTTGAGTCTTTGTACCTGCACTGTGGAGAGGCCAGAGGACGGTGCAAACGCCCCTTCGCAGCCTTATGGGGTTCGCTGACAAAATATCGAAACCCTAAATATCGTGATACAAAAATATTGCGCACAAAAATATAATTATCCTGTACTTACAATTGAAAATAGAAAAATATCGACCAAAAAATATTGTTTTGCACTAATATCAAAAAATATATACAAAAATATATTTTTTTAAAATATAGTTAAAAATAGTAAACATTAAATATATACAAGTAACAGTAATATAATGTAAATTAAATATATTTAATTAATATAAAAATATTTATAAATGTATACTTATTTAAACACATACACACATACATTTGTATGTATGTTTATCTACACACACATATAGTGTAAAACTATTATTAAAAATGATTTTAATGTATATCATAATTTACTAATTTTGTATTATATATATATATATATATATATATATATATATATATATATATATAATCCCCAAAAGCCACAACTACCACTGAACTCCTTAATAACGTGCAAGACCGCTGCAGCCTGTGAAGCGCTGCTTACCTGCCAACCACTGAAACGTTACCAAACGGATTGGCACTAATCCCTTGGGGTGCGCCTTCAGGTAATAGTGGGCTTCTGTGGCACCATGCGGAGACGACGGGAGGAATATGTAATGTAAGAAAATGACACTTGTACAGAATAAGAATGTGCAAAATGAGCGTGCCAAATTATATACTCACTGAGAGAAAATGTTATGGCTACAATGTGGCGACGCTCGAACTGGAGTAAAACATTAGAGATTTAAGTCCGTTCCCTGTGAAAGTTTTTTTACTAATGAGGATAACTCTTTAAATATATGTTTGGCGAGTGTGCAATTGGGAACCAGGATTTGAGAAAGGGGATGGCCGAAACGCATCATGCTTAGTGATTAAAATAAATGGAGATACATGTGTGAGTGCTCCTTGGTTCTTTGGAAGAGACAGTTGTGATGGATATATATATATATGTATATATATATATATCATTAAAAACCATTACAAATAAACTGCAAATAATTTAAAAAACATCCCATTTTAATTACACATAAAAGTAAACAGTATAAAAAATACATTTTGCTAAAAATGTATTATGTATTACAAACATTACTAATTAAAAATATAATTAAAAAATACACATAAATAAAATAATAGTACAATTTTAAACAATTTAAAGAAAACTATAAATTTCTAAGCATAATACATCAAATCAAGTAAATCCTAATGCGATCTGAAATAGGTCATAAAAGAAAAAAACACAATATCTCAATACACATAAATATGTAAAACAATCAGGTCTTGACATAAAATGGCATAAAATGTAATCTTATTCACTCTAAATAGCCTGTTCCTACTCAAATTCCATCCTCAAAAGTGTGTAAATACATTAATCAAACAATTACCGATCCATTTATTTTCTTATACGAATTGCAGAATTAAACAAGCATTTGCAAAGCAATGGGTCTCGCTTTTGCTCGAGTTAGAGCTATTAGTATTGTAAACTCCTAACCGGACTTTTCTTGCCACAGAAATTGAAAAGTAAAACAGTTTCACATAACTAACCAGACTATTCTTGCCTTATAAACTGAAAAGTAAAAGTTTCACATAAGCGAGCCGATGGCCGCCATCAGGAAACACACAAAGGGAAATAAAAGTTTGTTTGCAGTGAAACCTATCGGCAAAAGTGCAACTATCCATGTAACCGGAAAAAGTGCAATTTTCTATGTAACTGACAAAAGTGCAATTACCTTTGTAAGAGGATCGTTGTCATGCAAAGCGCTCGACTACTGTCCAATGAGATTGCACTGCGAAATAAAGAGAAAAAGTAGTCCAGAAACCAAGCGGAAAACATCGAGCTTCATATGTTTTCAGTAGTTGGTCGGGGCGCTCGAGGAGGGCTAAACACCGGAAAAGACACGACATAGGCACTCCTTTCACTAATGAAAGCAAGCGGATTTTAAAATGCAAGCCCACAAACCAATGAAAGTGACTGACGTGACATGGGAGTGGTTAGAAGCCCAAAGAGAGATGACAGCAGGGAACGGAACGCCTTGCGCTTGTCCCTAAAAAGGAACTTACACTGAAACACACTTCGGAAGAATTAAGCATTTGCAGATAGAACCTAGCTTTTTGAGTAGAGGGTTCAGAGAATATTTACGAGGACAATTATGAGAATAACAAAAGAAGATAAAATGCAGTAGAGACTGCTCTGATACATTATCAGAAGGGAAAAACAAAGCCACATCTCCTTATAAATCAAACAATCTTTTAAAACAAAGAAGCTAAAAGATCATACCTGATCTGAAACGAAAAAAAACGATCTATTCCAGTGTGAAAGAGGGAAATTTAAGTAGGAGACTGACTCCAAAGATGCTAAGGTTCTACAGTAGGTCAACACAGTGCACTTAAACAGCTCTACTTTCCATCTCTCTTCCTAGCGAAACTTCAGAAAGAGATTTGTCACCTTTGACTTTGAGTTTGCTTATACATCCAGGGTCAGTAAATAAAAAAGCCAGGCCCAAAGCATCTGTTGTTTTATGCATATAGTTCAGCCACAGAAGTTTAAACCACTCTCCAGGTTAGCAAAGTCCAAGATTATTGGCTTAATTCCGAGTTTGGCGGTCCCAGCGCCGGCCTCCAAACTCGCGGAGAGGATGCCACGTCATGGCGCCGCCCCCCCACCCTATTACAATGTTTCAGCAGTGGGAACATTGTAATAGAGCATTTCCACCGGTCAGTGCTACAAGATAGCACTTGGCTCCCCTGAAGGAGCTGAGTGCTATCTCACAGCACAGAGGGGACAGACACGCACCCTAGGAATGCGCACTGTCTGCAAAGCGTGCATATTCTGTTTGTGCCCCTGCACTGCCCACTCCATAGGCATAGTAGCTGGTCATTCATTTTAAGCATGTTTAACCTTGATTTACCTGGACCACAAGCCAATACATATAATATTCCCACACCACTCTGTGCAACAGTTGGAAAAGAGTTGGACTCAGGAAGGGTAAAATTTACTGTTCCCACTCCAGTCTGGTAATGTCTTGGTATAATTCCTAGATAGTAACAATATACTTGGCATCTCTCAGAATGGCTTTAGACCAAGGCATAGTACGGAAACTGCTCTACTTGCAGTTACAGAGCAGCTTCGCTGGGCTCTGGATGAAGGACGTACATCAGTGCTTATTCTGTTAGACCTGAGTGCTGCTTTTAACACAGTGTCTCATAAGCTCATACTTCAGCGGTTGCTGAGTACTGGCATTGGTGGGACAGCGCTGGGCTGGCTCACTTCTTTTCTATCAGATGGTCCTTCCAGGTTACTGCCCTTTCTTTTAAGTCCAATACTTCCCCTTTACACAATGGCGTCACACAGGGTTCCTCTTTGAGCCCTACATTATTTAATGTGTATTTTCAATCTTTCGCTCAGGTCATAGAAACCAAGGGCATGACTCTAGTATCTTACCCGGATGACACACAATTAGTGCTTTCTTTCACAGACAATCCCTCACTTGACCAGGCGAACCAGGTGAATCTTTTGGCAATGGCAGAGTGGATGGACTTAAACCGTCTCCACTTAAATGCCAGCAAAACTGAGCTTTTGCTGTTAGGCAAGGACACCCAGCTATGGGGCAATGACTGGTGGCCCGTTCATCTAGGGGCTCCGCCTGCTCCAAAGCCTGCAGTGAAAAATCTGGGTGTCATTATTGATAATGCTTTGACACTGGAAAATCAGGCCAATACAGTTGCTGCCCTGTGTTTTGGGCTGCTGAGGAGCCTTAAACCAATTTTGTGCTTCTTTGATCCTGACATGTGCCAAGTTATTGTCCAAGCTACTATTGTAGCGAGATTGGACTACTGTAATGTTCTATATTTGGGCACCAATAAATCAGCGATAAACAGGCTTCCACTAGTTCAAAATACTGCTGCCCGGCTTTTATTCTCGTCCCTAAGTTCTGCTCAGTCTCCAGTTCTCTTGCTAAATTGCATCTGCTTCTTGCGGAGAAACGCATTCTTTTTAAATTGTTGTGCTTGGTACATAAAATTGTACATGCTCAAGGACCTCCCATTTTGACAAATCTGGTACTGCCAAAGTGTCCAGCTCGCATACTTTGCTCAGCCGTTTACAGGATAGGCTTGACCCCTTGGCTCAGACTTGCTAGAGCTGGCGGCAGTTCCTTGGGAGCCTAGACCTCTGCAGCCTGGAATGCCCTCCCCTTTCACATCAGAAATACTGAAAGCCATCAGCACTTTAGGAAACTTTTGAAAACCTGTCTTTACCAAATTAATCCCTAAGTTTTTTTGGCCTTTTGTCGTGCTTTCTGTGTTCCGTCCGTGTTAAGCGCTGGGAAAACCCTTTAGATGGAGCAGCCATGCACTTTATAAATCCTATAACATAACAATCAATGCAACAGTAGGTTTGGATTCAGGCGGGGTCAAATTTACTGTTGCCACTCCAGTCTGTCAAACAGTAGGGAAAGCGTTGGACAAAGGAGGGGTAAAATTTACTATTCCCACTCCAGTCTGTGTAACAGTAGGAAAAGTGTTGAACTCAGGAGGGGTAAAAGTTACTATTCCCACTCCAGTCGGTGCAACAGTAAGGAAAGTGTTGGACTCAGGAGGGCTAAAGTGTACTTTTCACACTCATGTCGGCACAACAGGAGGGAAAGTGTTGGACTCACGAGGGGAAAAATGTAATATTCCCACTCCAGTCAGCGCAACAGTTGGTAAAGTGTTGGACTCAACTACTTCACTTCAAACATATACCTTATTTTAATACAAGTATCAATCTCATAAAATTATAAAACTATTAACATTAAATTAAATATATACATTAAAACAGCAAATAAATAATTTTAATACTTGTCAATTTTTTTCAATGATTAGAATGAGAAAATAATGTTATTTAATAATTATTTCATTACATTCCCAGACTATAGTAGCAAACTAACACATATCTAAGTTATAAAATTATATTAATTACACGATAAATCATTTATAATTAATCAATTGCTATTTAATTTACTTCCCAACCTATACCCCTACAAACCCAACAACCCGCACTTAAAACGTAAACTAAAAAGTTATAATAATTACACAATGTACATAATTAACAAGTGATTCTTAATTTATAAATAATTGATAATTTATTATGTATTAACTTCCCACTCTACACCCCTACAAACCCAATAACCCACACCTAAAATATAACTTAAAAAATATTATTTGCACAATTGACATACTTAGTAATCAAATAAATAATTAATAAATAATCAAATAAATAATTCATAGTTAATAGGTGTAATTAAAAAAATATAAATGAATTATACTCAATTTACTTCCTACCATGTACCCCTAAAAACCTCACAACCTGCTACAACACTATACATTTTTTTAAATAATTAAATAAAAAATAAATAAAACTTAAAATTACGCACTATATTTAAAAACATTAACAATTGTGCAAACTATATAAAACATAGACAATTAAAATATTATTTAAACACATAAAGAAACTTAAAAAACAATGGCCCTTATTATGACCTAGGCGGTAAATGCCACCTACTGCTACGGCGACGGCCTCCAAAAGACTGCCGCCGTGGCTACCTACCATCCGTCATATTATGACCGTAGCCGGAATTCCGCTAGAAGGCTGGCGGAATTCCAGCTACGGTCATGGCGGCGAATGGCGGTAAGGTGGCGCTGCTGCCAGCAGCAACGCCACACCAGTAGAACGCCGCCGACCGTTTCATGACACATGAAACGGCCTGGCGGTGTTCCGCTGGCGGACGCTGCTGCTGGCAGCAGCGCTGCATCCCGTCTCCTGCAGGAGGACCCCCTGCAAGCAGGTAAGTCGGGTGCTCCAACAGGGGATGGGGGTGTTGTGTGTGTGTGGGGGGGTGTGACTGTTTTTTTTGTGTGCGTGCATGCAGGTGTGAGGCATGTGGAATGCGTGTGTGCATGAATGGGTGTGAGTGTGCGTGTATGTTGTGTGAATGTGTGTGTGTTAGGATGTATGTCAGTGTGTGTGAATGAATGTATGCATGCGTGGATGAATGTGTGTATGCGTGTGTATGTCTGTGTGTAGGTGTGTGTATGTCGAGGGTGAGGTGGGGGAGAACTCTCGGGAGGGGGAGGGGGAGGGGGCGGGGAGACGCCTATCAGTGTCAGCGAAGGAATTCCCTGGCACTGATAGTGCCTACCGCCATGGTTTTCGTGGCGGTAAGATTGGCACGAAAACCATGGCGGTAAGCGAGGTCATAATCCCGAGGGTGGGACTGTGACGGCCGCCTGGCTGGAGACCGAAGTCTCCAGCCCGGCGGCTGTTACCGCCCTGGCGAACGGAGTGGTACGTTGGCGGTTTGGCTTGAGCCAAAATGCCAATGTCATATTTTGGGGAAAGGTACTGCCAGCCTGTTGACAGTGCCTTTATCCAAAATAACGCTGTCAGGCAGGGTCATAATGAGGGCCAATATTTCTTATCTTGAAACATCGATATTTTTGTCAACTATATTTTTGCCGCAATATTTCTGTGTTGCAATATTTGAAACTCGATATTTCTGCAACTCCATATTTTTTAAACGCTGTTTTGTCCAAATACCACCTAATGGGTTGCACAGATCTTCTCCTTCTAGGAATTTAATTAATCTTGACCGTACAAACATGCAATGTAAAAGCTGCACAACAAACGTGGCACCTCTTGACTCTCCCCTTCTCCGACCATGCTGTACGTCAAAAGCCCTTCATGTGTACCAAACAGGGCTCCAGGTGCGAGTTACCGGCAAGCAGTGCAGGGATTAGGACATAATACATTGCGCAACATTCTCGTTAAGTGGCCCTCTGTCCCCTTTCATTTATGTAGTTGTACTAAGCTGGTAGTTATTGTGTTTCACTTTTTTCATCTTTGTCTGGGTTTTCTGTTCTTATGTTTGCCTGTCAGGATGTTGTGTGTTAGAAATGGGGTCTCTAATCGGCAGGTATAATCACTAACAAGAGTCCCAAGTATCAACAATACATCCAGGAGGACACCAGAGAACATAAAAGGTAAAAACAATAAGTGGTTGCATAATGGTCTGCAATCAGACCATAGTGTACGTCGATCACTGCATGTCAGGTACAAATACAAGTCCTATTCTCACCGCTGATCACCAGTGTTAGAAATGGGGTCTTTAGATGGCAGTCAGCTTATACCCTGTCCAAGTAAGGACCCTCAATCTAGTCAGCATATGGGAGTCACACTCCTAAGATAACCCCTGCTCACCCCCTTGGTAGCTTGGCACGAGCAGTCAGACTTATCCCAGGAGAAATGTTTTAAGGGTTTGTACTCACACACAGTAACACAGTGAAAACAATACAAATGATCACCACACCAGTTTATTGGGATTTAATCTTTTAAAATTCATGTCTATACTTATGTATGTTGTATTTTTTTTGTTTTGGTCTTTTTTTACTTAGATAAAATTTGACTATTTTTATAAACTTTTAAATGCTGCTCCTGTATATAGAACAGTCAACAAGTCCGACGCTTGTAACTGCTGGAAAGAGGATACCGTATAATCTAAGTGTGGGATACTGAACCAACGGAGCACCGGCTGCAGCAACGCCTCACCTCCCAGACTCAGTGCCACATCTTTGACTTGTTTCTAAGGTACTGCACATGGGGTCCTAAATGTGGCAAGTAGCCCATAGAATAATTTACCGAACACCTCACCTCCTGCATAGCAGTACTGAACCTGGGGTCTGTGCGACTCCATGACCGGCGCCGCACCACCTCACGAGGGGCATAAGACTGTTGAGTATGACTCCGTCACAACACCATGATAACACCAGTTGGAGCTATTGTGTTCCTAAACGCTTTATTGGGATTTAAAAGGATAATAGATAAGCAAACTCATATGCTATTGAGGCTGGAGGATAAAAGTGACATGGCCAAGCGTGCAAGTGCATAGCAAATTATTAACAATTCTTCCTTCCCTGGCACATAGGCTTATTTGTCTGAGTGCTATTCACAGGCATTAGTAAGTAAGTTTTCACAATATCATTTCAGGGCCTTGCCAACCCTGGACAGGCTCTCATCATGGTCTAAGGCCCCAGACGATTTGAAATGCAGGATTTGTGGTAAGGCTGAGGAAACGTTAATACATAGCCTATGTATCTGACCTAACCTCTTAGCTGCATGAACACTGTACCTCAAGAAGCCCTAATTAAGCTTGGGGTTCGTACCTGTAGGCATGCAGTTGCTAAGGGCCTCTTACAATATTGGCGGGCTTTAGGCAGGACCGCAGCAGTGGCAGCTGCCAAAAGACCGCCATGTTGGCGGTCGTCTGACCGCTGTATTACGACCCAAACCGTGAACACCGCCAAAAAACAGCCAAATATCTGAAACCACCAGGACACTGGTGGGCAGAAAAGAGGCAGTCCCACCACAAGCACTGCCAGCCCAACACAAATCCGCCCACCAGATTATGATCCACAAATTGGCAGTGTGAGCGGCGGCTCACACTGCCAATAGCAAACCATTGGCAGTGTGAGCCGCCGTGATCATAATCCACCAGTGACAGAACACAATACTACATTGGACAGTTTGAATACCACACACCTGACATAAATCCACACACCTTACACACCACCATATAACACACCCCCACACAACCCACCAACTAAAACGCCATACAGATACACCGAGAGCAGGCACATACACAGAACACCCTGATACCATAGGCACACACAAATCACACGCATCACACATCTAAGAAACAAACACAACACACACTGAACCACCACACACATTCCACTATCATCCATCCCTCACAATACACCACCCACACCCTATCATTCACCCAACACTCTACCCTTTCATACACAACACCCCCAAACATAAACACAATCACAAATATGTCCCCACAAAAGCACCCAAGATTTACTGACAATGAGTTGAGGGTCATGGTGGATGAAATTGTCAGGATAGAGCCACAACTGTTTGGAGCATAGGTCCAGCTAACATCAATTGACAGGAAAATTGAGTTACGGCAAAGAATAGTCAACAGGGTCAACTCTGTGGGCTGCTATCCACGAACAAGGTCGGACATCAGGAAAAGGTGGAACGACTACGGGGAAAGGCGCGTTTCATGGCATCAAGAGACCAAATAGCCCTCGACAAGGCTGGCGGTGGACCCCCACCTCCTCCCTCACACTTCACATCTTAGGAGGAGAAGGACTTGGAGATACTGCATCCTGAGGGCCTGAATACCTGGGGGACTGAAGTCTGGTAAAATCAATGTCACACAATTGTGTTGTCCTGCATGATTCCTCGCCACCTAAATACCCCACAATGAACTGATTTACCCACTGCAATTACCTGCCTATCACCCAGTGCCCCTCATCTGTATGCCACCACCCCACACAGCCCTTGGCTATCACTATAAATCCCACAATACACCAAACCATTAATGCTAAAACCTGCAATGTGCACATCAGGTCGTATTTCATGCATGAATGACTATTGTACAACCTACACCTTCTAGAATGCACGACTGAGGACCAGTACATGGCAATGACAGCAATGTAAAGTCACACCACAATGGCAAGTAAGGCATGACACAGCAACAGTCCTGTAACCATTCAAATTGTACACTGATCCACATCCCCAAGCCTGAAATGGAGTGCCATAGTTTAGGAAGTAAGATGCCAGACTCCATGCACACAAGAAAGATCCAGAGACAGGAGTATGTGCCCTGCATACCCACATACTCTGTTCCCCATGGAATATCATGGGGCAATGTTCAGCCATTATGTGACACCACTACCAACCCTGACTACACAACAGGTGCCAGAGTCAATTTGTCATGCCAAGTATCATATCGTTACAGAAACCCATCTGCAGTGCCATATGTACCAAACATTGATGACAGCACACAACATGGAGTATGGCACTCTTGTCACAGACTGCCATGTAACATCAAGCAATGCTGTGCAGCAACTAGCATTGTCATTACTGAGACTCATGCTAAGCCATTGTCTGGATCACACAAAGAGGGTACCAAACAAACTTTCTTAACTATACTCTGTGTCTCACTCCATCCACAGGTAACCCTGCCATTGCCACCATGGAGAGTATACCAGACACTGCCAGCCCTCCTCAGGATGAAGGCCCCAGTGAGGACAAAACACCTGGATGTCTGGACAGTGATGGCCTACCTGGCCCATCCAGGACATCTGGTCAGTCGATGACTCCCAGCCTCACCCTGCCCACATCAGGCCCCCCACCCCAGTTGCACAGACATCACAGCCAAGCAAGTGCCCCCAAACCTGTGTCCTAAGGACTGTTCAAAGAATTGTGTTCCCCACAGTACAGGGTCCTGAGTCTGATCTTGACACCCTAGACAATGGTGGCCCTGCTAACACTGGGAGTGGGCAGACCGTGCCAGGGGCACAGGCACCTGGGGGCAGGGCGCATGAGAGGGATGCTGTGGGACAGAGGATGGAGCAGCCAAGGGACTCCACTGACCAGGATACCATCTCCTAAGTCCTGGGAGCATACCAATCTTCCCAGGACAGGAAGAGCCAGATTATCACCATGTTTGGGGTAAATCAAAGGCTACAGAAGGAATACCACCAGGGGACAAGCAGCAGTGGCAGGCACACAATGCCACCAGGGCCTCCATAGCAGGGGTGCTGATGGACATCAACACCACCCTGCTTGATAAAGCTACCCACCATAAGGCCCCTTCCACTAGCAACATTACATCTGCAACCCCTACATTAGCGTCAGCTAGTGGAATGGTGGCTTTGCCAAGGGAACCCCAACCCTTAGAAACCTTTCCCTCTGTAGCAGAAGAAGCCCCTGCAAATGTGGATGTCCATATAGACATCCGGCTGCAGCAGATGCCAAGATCAAACTCACTGCCAGGAAGTGAACCACTCCTGATTTGTCACCCTTGTGCGCCTCTGAGGCACCCTGTTGACCGTTCTGAATCCTAATTCCATTTTCCCATGGGACAAGGACACAGGACCTGTGTGGTCAAATGTTGTGGCAGCTAATCTGATCAATCCATCTCCTGTGACTCCACTCATCACCTGTTTATTATGTTGTACACTTTGATTTGGCTTCTCACAATACTGATATGCACAATAAATCATTTATGGATACAGCTACTGTACATGTGTGCTTAATAGTATTACAACATATGTCCTTCAACACAAATGTGGTCTGGTAATGGCCCCCTGATTCCAACTGGCAATATAACGGCCCACTCAGCAGGACACATATGACAATAGAAATGTCAAAGGACAGATCTCAAAAGATGATATAGAAATCCACAGTAACACCAGGGTAGAGACCGGTGAGGCATCTGCAAATAGAGCAAGACAGCGAGTGCCATCAGGATGGAAGGCATGAGTAAGCAGTAAGCACATGTACAGCTAATCGACTGTATGCCTATTGTAGTAAGGCTCCAAATCATGAGCACCTAAATAGTACCTATACAACACAAGCCTCAGGGCCTTCCAAATATCATGTTAACAAACGATCTGTCCTCAACACCTCTCAGAACTGTACTCTGTAACCACTGACTGCTGACCATGTATACCCCAAGCTCTAGGAAGCAGACCCACTGATAATATTCACATCCTGTGGATCAGAGGAGCTGGCAACAGCAGAATACCTGAAAATCAGCTCTAGACCATGGTCAGTCCATGAGAGAAGTGAATGTTTGAATCAGTTGCCACAACATATGTTAGGGCACAACTCACACATAGACATTGGACTTTATTACACCATCACATTTACCAAAGGCCAGGAGGTGTAATGTCAGCTACTCACTTCTGATTGTGCACTGACAACACATGAAAGGGTCCATCTCACATACCTGTCTGTCACTGGAAGTACTCATTAATGAGCTCAGTCCTACAGTCAGCAGTCCCTTTGTCCTTTGGCTCTTCATCACTTTCTATACCACCATTTGTAGGCACAGGTACCTCTGCCCCTTTCCTCATCAGCCAGTAATGGTATCTGATGCCTCAGGGCTAGATTGTGGAGCATGCAGCAGGCAACGATGATCTGGCAAACCTTGTGGGGCGAGCAGAGGAGGGCACTTCCAGATAGGTCCAGGCACCTGAATCTTGCCTTCAGTAGGCTGAAAGTATGCTCTATTACATGCCTTGTCCTCCTGTGGGCCTCACTGAAATGGAGTTCCCCTGGCATGGCTGGGTACCTCACAGGTGTCAACAGCCAAGGAAGGTTTGGATAGCCAGAGATACCCGTTAACACAATGATAGACCAGAACCAATGGAGCTACTGCGAGTGTGCAGATTGTGATGACAGGTCACATAACATTTTGTAACATAACAATGCATACTCATCAACCAGCCAGGCCCTCTCTGTGTGTAGTCGTGCCATTATGGTTGGGACATTGCTGTTCCGCATAATGTTGGAGTCATGCACTGAACTAGGCAGTCACTTGGGAGATATACTGGTCTGCCAGACACACCACCTGCACATTGATTGAGTGGTAGGTTTTCCTGTTCCTATACTCCTGTTCATTGACAGTGGGCGAGACCAGGGATACCGGGGTGCCATCAATGGCCCGTACCACATGAGGAATCAGTCAGATCTGATAAAAGTCACCTTCACATTGGCCATATCCGCTCTTTAGAGAAATCTGATGTAGCTGTCCAAGTGTTGCAAGAAAGCACATAGTACATCCCTCAAAACCTGACTGAACATGGACTGAGACATCCCTGCTGTTAAGGCGACAGTATGCTGGAATATGCCAGTGGCCAGGAAGTGTAGCACTGACAGTTCTTGAATGATGGGTGGTATAGAATAGGGATTGCAGTTGCCTTGCATCTTATCTGGCTCCAACTGTCTACTTAGATCCATGATGGTCTGACGATTCAGGTGGTAGGTCTGGATGACTTGTCTGTCCTGCATGGTTGCCAGGTCAACAAGTGGACGGTACACTGGTCGTTGTTTCATTCCCATCATGGCAGGATATCTAAATTGAGAGTAGAACATGTACAATGAGGCCCTCATTACAACCCTGGTGGTCGGTGTTAAAATGGCGGTAACACCGCCAACAGGCCGGCGGTAAAAAAAATTGAATCATGACCACGGCGGAAACCGCCAACACATACAGTCACTTTAAAACTCTAACCGCCACTGTGGTAGCAATAAACACCACGGCGGTAACCGCCAACAGCCAGGCGGAAGACAATGTACTACCCACTCCATTACAACTTGCCCATCCGCCAGCTTTTCCGGGGCGGTACCAACGCCATCAAAAGCATGGCGGAAACAGTGTTCGAAGGGAAACGACTCACCTCTCGACACTCAAGGAAGAACCAGGACGCCATGGAGCCCAAGCTGCAGGTCATCCTCATGCTGGTGTATCTCCTCATACACCAGGAGCACCAACGCCGGCGACGACAACCACGGTGAGTATTGCACTTAGCACACACAGGAGGGGGGAGGGGGAAAGAAAAAGAGAGTGACACACACATGCAATCTGCAACACCGCCACCCCCAACACCATACACACAAACACATGCAACAACATTACATATACACCCCGTAACCCTCAGGAATAACGCAAGGACAAAAGGAACGGAGTCAAATGAGTGTAATATTAGAAATACTTAGAAATACATTCAGAAATCAAAAACAGTATTTACAATATATACAATATGTACAAAAGGCGGGACAATGCTCACTCAAAATGTCTGTGGCCCACTGGGCCCAAACACATAGGCCAAGCTCACACTTGACTCCTGCCACAATACGGAGAGACAACTGCAGGGGCATCAGGTCAAAAACACAAAGGTACCTCAGGGGGACGGGGAAGGCGGGGCACCTCAGCCAGAAGATGGTACAACGCCACTGCTCCTGGAGGGGGCTCCATGCCCACTGCTTGGTCCTGGGGAGTGAAAAGCCACAGTCTCTCAAGTGGGTGGTCTGCCCAGTGCTTGCTCCTGGGGAGTGCAAAGCCACAGTCTCTCTAGTGGGTGGTTTGCCCACTGCTTGCTCCTGAGGAGTGCAAAGCCAAAGTCTGGATGCCTTCTTCCACTGGTTCTGGAGGGGGGCTTTGTGCCCAGTGTGCTTCATCCTGGCAAGGATAGGGTGAGTGAATGCCTTCTTCCATTGGTTCTGGAGGGGGCTTTGTGCCCTGTGATGCAGGTCCTGGCAAGGATAGGGTGAGTGGATGCCTTCTTCCACTGGTTCTGGAGGGGGCTTTGTGCCCTGTGATGCAGCACATCTTGCAGAGTGTGTTTAGGAGACTGCTTAATCTGTTTCTGTGATTTAAATTGTGTTTAGAAACTGTCTGCTTCCCCTGTTTTTTGTCTGCAAAAAGCCACATTTCAGAGTGCGCGACAAGCAGTATTTCAGTGTTTGTTTTAAACAATCTCTCCCTTACCTGGAAAGTAGACACTGCTAGCTTTGAAGTATGGGTTCAGCCTGCCTGTATCCAAGGAGATTCTGAATAGAGCAGCAGCTGCCTCCTCCGTGCCCACAGGGACTGGACTTCAGTTAACTTGCCCCTTAAATAAGTTCCCTTTTGGTTGTTGCATATGTTGTTGTGATAGGTTGTTGGGGGCTGGTCTTGCCATTGGTTTAGGGACTAGGGCTGGGGTTTTGATTGGTGGATGGGGCTGGGAATCTGATTGGTTGCTGGTTCTAGGGCTGGGGTTGTGATTGGTGGATCGGGCTGAGATTCTGATTGGTTGCTGGTCTTAGGGCTGGGGTTGTGATTGGTGGCTAGGGCTGAGATTCTGATTTGTTGCTGGTTCTAGGGCTGGGGTTGTGATTGGTGGTTAGGGCTTGGATTCCGATTAGTTGCTGGTTCTGGGGCTGAGGCTGTGATTGGTGGTTAGGGCTGAGATTCTGATTGGTTGCTGGTTCTAGGACTGGGGTTGTGCTTGGTGGATAGGGCTGAGATTCCGATTGGTTGCTGGTTCTAGGGCTGGAGTTGTGATAGGTGGATAGGGCTGAGATTCTGATTGGTTGCTGGTTCTAGGGCTGGGGCTGTGATTGGTGGTTAGGGCTGAGATTCTGACTGGTTGCTGGTTCTAGGGCTGGAGCTGTGATAGGTGGTTAGGGCTGAGATTTTGATTGGTTGCTGGTTCTAGGGTTGGGGTTGTGATTGTGATTGGTTGTCAGGATTAGAGGTATGAATGGTGATTAGGGCTGGGTCTCCCATTAGTTGTTAGAATCAGGGTTACAAATCTGATTGGTTAGGGTTAGGACTAGGTTTCCATTGGCCAGTAGGGCTATTTAAGCCTAGGACTCAGGGCGTCTCAGCCCGGGCGTTGAGGCTAAGGGCGGAGAGGACAAGGGCAGTTGCCTGTTTGGGCCTATTCGGGACTGGCCGGGACTAGGGCCTAGGGCCAGAAATGCTGCCCAATTCTCAATTAACTAAAAATGATTTCACTCCCTACGCATCCATCCAAATGCAAACACATTATCTGCAAAGACATCCAACTCATGCATCACAAACTGACCGCAGACAGATTGCAATGTCCCATCATCCAACACAATAACCATTATACAACACATATACACATATTCTCAACAACTACAACAGTCAAACACCTGCATTCTCACAACAAACACTACTCTGCCCACTCCCACTAACATAACCTGCCATCACCCACACAACACAAAACCACACTATACATTTCTTTCAGCCTTCCAGATACACACTCCCTGTTCATACAAACCAACAACACTATCCTCTGTTTGCTCCACACAGACCACCTTTCTTCATAACAATGCCCAAACCCAGCCTTCCAACACACCATCTACAAACACCCTTCCCCTCTCTTCACCAATTACACACAACCATACAATCCCCACACTCCACCACATATATTACCTCTTCAAGTCATCACAACTAACACAAACTCCCCTGACACACATCCATCCCTTCTTACACACCTCATACATTCATCTCCAAAACACATCAACACCCCCTGTAACACTCTAATTCCACTCACCAGCACTAACTCACATACAAATCCCTCACCGAAAACAACTACATCTATATCCCCTCTCACTATTCCACAAAAATAATACAGACCACACACATCAGCACATCAAATCAACACAAACTTTCATTAGAATTATCGTCACACCCACTCCCACCCTCGGGACTGCACAAAGAATACAAGTCCCGTCTTATCTTTACCCCTACATTCTCACTCTTCACAAACACCTACCACAAGCACCCCAACCCAGCAACTTTCATTCACTCGCCTCTCCTCCATTGCACAAATTAGAGCCTTCAATTATGATCCACATGCTCCTCCACCACCCCTAACCCATACTCCATCCACACTAAACAGACGCAAACAAAATAAACAACATGCCACTCTTAACAACCTCGCATCCCCTTGTCTATTACACAATAAGACTACCCTACAAAAAACAGTACACTCATCATGTCTCTCTCAGCCACCAAGTCCACCACCCACACACACAGGCCCAACAAAATGCCTCCTTAACCTGCTGGAAAAGGAACACTATATTGAAAAAAAAGACTATTGTGAGCCTCACACAGTTATCACAACTAATAACACACCTGCTTCAAGCTCAAATTATACTGCATACCCTTCTCCTAAACAAAATAACACTGCCACTAACACACCTTTTCTAAACTGCCAGCTCATAAATGCTCGGTCACTCTCAAAATACAAACACCACATCTACGACCTGCTCACAGACACACAACCTGACTTACTATTCATAACAGAATCATGGTTGGGAGATGACATGGCCCCAGTGTTGCACGAAGCCCTTCCTCCGGGCTATCAAACCATCACACAAAACCGTATAGACAAGAGAGGAGGTGGACTAGTTATTATATTCAAACAGGCAATAAATCTCAGTAAAACAGACAACATTTCCATACAAGGTTGTGAAGCCCTCCTCATCAGATGCCACCCTACCCCAACTTCCTCCTGTAACTTTCTCCTCCTTTATAGACCTCCAACTAACAACTCAACATTCCCAGATGCTTTTCTAGATACAGTCTCAAAGCTTATTACACTATACTCCAACTCATGCATTCTTGGGGACCTAAGCATTTGGTTTGACAAACTCAATATGCCCCATCCAAAAGCTATCACCACTGGCCTAGTCACATTGAACCTACATCCGATTGTACACAATCCTACACACATCGCTGAACACATTGTAGATGTCATTTTTGCTAAGTATGAAATAGTTACCGTTCATAGCATCACGCCAATCATGTGGTCAGACCACCATTTGATAACTTTCCGACATAAAACTCCACAAATTAACACACCCCACAACTACTTACATACATGCACCTGTCGACCATGGAGCAAACTCAATTTGGATGACTTAGAAACACAACTAACAGCCAACACAGATCTAGATACAATTAATTCTGTTCCAAAACGTTATGAGTGGCTACAGGAAGCTTTTGATATCCTAATACCAGTCAGAAAAACTAAACACAACAAAAGAAAACCTACACCTTGGAGAAACACAGTACTTAAAAAGATAAAGCAACAAATCAGAAAGTTGCAGCAGACCTGGCTCAAAACAAACATCAGTCAAGACAAACTGCCGCAACACAAACTTAACAGAATATACAAATCATCAATCAAAAAAGCTAAAAAAAAAGGTACTACTCAGACAGAATTAAAAATCCTAAATCTACAACCAAGGAATTTTATAAAATTCTCAATGAATTTCGAAAACCTACATGCATGGAAGGAAGTCATCCCACTACTCAAGCTTTCACAAACAACCTGGCAACTCATTACACAACCAAGGCAGACACATTGGACTCCTATTTAAAACAGAAGAAAACCATCAGCACCAACCCCTTTCCTAAAATAACCTCTAAGAATAAACCAAACCAGCCTCTACAGTCCTTCAAACAAATATCCCAAGGTGAATTTATGGATTTGGTCAAAGCAAGCAGGCCTTCCAGTTGCCCTTCTGACCCTTGTCCTCCACCAATCTTCAAGAACATTCTTTTATCTACTTCTGCTGCCACACCTGTAAGAAGAATCATCAACAACTCTTTAACTACAGGAACTTTTGCTGTAGACCTGAAAAAGGGATACAAACGACCATGATTAAAGAAAACAAACCTAGACCCGCAGGACCCCAACAACTACAGACCCATCACAAATGGACCTTTCCTGGGCAAACTGATAGAAAGAGCAGCATTCTCCCAGATGTCACAATTCACTGAAGACAATTCTATACTCTCAGACTTCCAAACGGGATTCCGCCCAGGAAGAGGCACTGAATCGGCACTCATAGCAATCTGGGATGATCTCAAAAACACAGCCGAACGCAATGGAGTTGCTGCACTACTTCTCTTGGACCTCTCGGCTGCCTTTGATACGGTTGACCATGACACCCTAATTCAAAGACTCCACGGAGCCGGCATACAAGGGACTGCTCTCGACTGGATTACATCCTATCTTCAAAAAAGATCTAATATCATTTATTCGCCCCCTTCTCATCCAAACTCTTCCTCACAAAAGTAGGGGTCCCCCAAGGATCAATCATCTCACCTTTTCTTTTCAACATCTACATGATGTCATTACCAGAACTGATCAATGATTTTCATGTCACATGCTACAACTATGCAGATGACACACAAATATTACTTAATTAAAATGCCCCAAAAACATTGAAAACTCACAAATCTTCTGTTGCCTCAGAGCAATTTATCAGTGGATGACCTGGAGCCATCTCAAACTAAATTCCTCCAAAACAGAAATACTCATATGTGGTGACTGGAAAAGTTATGACCCACTGTGCGCCTGGCCTGACGATCTCGGACCACCTCCTCAATTATCCAAGAAAGTAAAAAACCTTGGAATCACCATGGACGCCAAGTTAACTATGAATGCCAAAGTGGACAAATTAGCACGAACAAGCTTCATCACATTGAAGACTCTACAACGCGTCTTCCCCCACCTCGAATTTCCACACAAGGTGCAAGCTACTATCTCGCTTGTACTATACAAACTGGATTAAGCCAATGGCCTCTACCATGGATAACCTCTATCTATTATAAAAAACTACAACGTATTCAGAACTCCACAGCCAGGCTACTATTACATGTAAAGCCACAAGCCCACATCTCCCCTGCCTTGAGGGCACTACAGTGGTTACCCGTTGCCAGAAGATGCACTTTCAAGCTGCTTTGTATCACCCACAAAGCTATATAGTTCTTTAGAAAATATGTATCGCTACTATGTCATAACAATAAATTACACAAACACTGCTTATACCTGTTTAACTAAGTATATTTACTCATGGTTTGAAATATTTATATGTATGTACATATATGTGTGCTTATGTGTGTGCATTCATGTGTGTATGTATGTGTGTGTGTTTATATATATGTATGTATGTGTGTATGCTGTTCTGTGCTTGGCATGTTCGTGGGTCATTGCATGGCTCCTGGGTGGGTTGTTATACTAGATATCTATGAATCCCTGCTCTCATCTTATATCACACTTATCTACCAATCACTGTATGTCATGTCTCTTTCAATCTATCCTCCATTCCCACTCTGACTCATCCCAAATCCATTCTACTCCTTTCATCTCCTAAATAACTTTGCCTAAGCTCTTCCCTCCGCTTCCACATCTAACTCACCGAACCTCACTTTACTACCATGAACTCCCAAACAACCCTACTAAATTTGCCCTCATTTATCTCACCCTGCTACTATGATCTCCCTAACCCCTTCCACAGACTCTTCCCTCCTCCTTCCTCCTTTACTCATCCCAAGCCTAAATCCTATTACCACATACTCCCAATTAACAATTCTGGATTCTTTCCTCCTCCACCCCTCCATTACTCTAAAACTCTCATAACCCCGACTCAAATTAACTCATAATAATACTAAAACTGTACTCATATTTCCCTATACTAATCCATCACTCATTCTTATGTGTAGTGTGCTACTTGCCGAAAAGCGTTTCGATGCCTCATCAGGGATAGTAAGCGCTATATAAATACTATTACAATACAATACAATACATGGGGAGTGCAAGGTCACAGTCACTCACCTGGGTGTCAGACCCACACAATTTTCTGTGGGCAGGATGCTTGACACCCCATGGAGGCAAGACTACAGTCCATCCGCCGGCGGGTCAGCTGTACAGTGGTGGCAGTGCCGGTGCTGGTGTTGGTGCTGCCAATGGTGGTGGGAGGCTCCAGCCCTTCCCCTGCAGCCTTGGACAGCTGCACACCGGGGCTGCTGCTGCTGGCAGTGGTGCTGCTTGTGCCGGGGCAGGTGGCGGTGCTTGCGGCGGTGCAGGTGGCGGTGCTGGCCACTGTGCAGGTGGTGGTGCTGCCAGTGGTGGTGAGGGGCTCCAACCCTTCCCCTGCAGCCTCGGACGGCTGCCCACTGGGGCTGCTGCTGCTTGCAGTGATGCTGCTGCTGGCAGTGATGCTGCCTGCGGCGGTGCAGGTGGCGGTGCTTGCCGCGGTGCAGGTCGTGGTGCTGGCCGCAGTGCAGGTGGCAGTGCTGGCGGTGGTGGTGGTAGCCTCCAGGCCTTCACCTGCAGCCTCAGACTGCTGAAGTGCCCTTGCTGGTGTTCTGTGCCCCTTCCTGCACTTGGCAGATGGTGGTGTCTCCTTGCTTCTGGCAGCTGGAGTCTTTGATTTGGCCTTGCTGGCTGGTTCTGCCTCCTTCTCCTTGCTGGATGCTGTTCCCCTTCTTGCCCTTGCCAGGTGGCAGAACCTTCTTGGCAGGTCTTGGTGGCACACTTGCTGGGCTGACAGGTGCCTCCTTAGAGCCTCTCACAGCTGCAGAAACCACAGCGGACATGGACTTGCTGGCTGAGGTGCCGGCCTGGGTTCTGGCCACCCTGGCCTGAGGTGAAGGAGGGGGAGAGGGGTAGGGACTAGGTCAATGTTGGCTAGGAAAAGCTTCTTAGTGTCATTGGGGCGGGAAGAGGGTGAAAGTTTGGGAGGGGAGGAAGAGGGAGTGCTTATAGGAGGTGTCAGTCTGCTGTGTTTGGGTGCAGGTGCATGAGCTGGATGCTGTTGTGAGGTGGATGGCTGTTGGGTGGGTGTGTGCTTGCGTTTGTGTGCTTTAGGAGGAGGGGTCATAGACACAGTGGGAGAGGACACAGGGGACGTGTGCATGGATGTGGGGGTGGTGACTGCCAGTGAAGGGCGTGTAGTGATAGGCTTTCCGGAGTTAGTGGATGAGGATGTAGTGCATGCAGGTGTGAGTGGAGACGCAACTGGGAGGGAGGTGGACGAGGAGGAGGAGGGGGACACAGTGGAGGCAGTGGATGTTAGTGTGTCTGCATGGGGATGGTGCTTGTGTGAGTGCCTGTGAGATGAAGTGTGGTGCTTGTGTTTGCCTCAGCCACTTCTGTGTGTTGATTTGGGTAAATTCTGGTCTGAAGGTGTGCTTGGGATAGGTTGGGGTTGAGGGGATTAGAACTGGGTAGAGTAAGTTGGAGGGGGGAGGCTGGAGACAAGGACAATGGCTGCCATCAGTGCGGAGGCCAGAGCCTGAAATGTTCTCTGTGGGGCCGCCACGCCAGAGTGAATGCCCTCCAGGTATGCATTTGTTTGTTGCAAATGCCTTTCGACACCCTGAATGGCATTCAGTATGGTTGGCTACCCAACAGTGAGGGATCTCAGGAGGTCAAAAGCCTCCTCACTGAGGGCAGCAGGGCTGACTGGGGCAGGGCCTGAGGTGCCTGGGGCGAAGGAGATGCCCACCCTTCTGGTTGAGCGGGCACGGAGAACACACTGAGGGGCTGCTGGGAGGGTGGTGCTGGTACGGGGGTGGTGGCTGTACCTGTTGTTGGGGTGGGCACAGAGGTGTCCGCCACCGCCAGGGAGCTTCCATCGGAGGAGGAGTCGCTGTCTGTAGTGTCCCCTACTGTCTCCGCTGTGGTGCTCCCCTCGCCCTCTGTCCCACTGGTGCCCTCACCGTTGGTGGATTCGGCCTCCAGGCCCATGTGGGATGCAGCTCCCTCCGTTGCCGGTGCCTCTGCTCCTCCGCCAGATGATGCTAATGCACACAAGGACAGGGTGACAAAACAAAAAGTGGGGGGGAGAGACAGAGGATACACTTGGGCAATGCCAGCAACAACATTACCGTTGGCGTACACAACACACAGGGATCAGCCATATGCACTAGGCCATGCACTACCAGTTACAAAGCTAGTCACCAGCCCATGGGGTACATGCCCAACGCCATTTGCTGCACACCTGAAACCAACAAGACCCTGTCCAGTCGTAGATGCCCACTAACACTATTGCGGTTAGAGTGCTTCAGAGCCTGCCCAACAAGGGACCTACCCTGCCAGTTCGCTCTGCCCTACGGGCACCCACAGCCCCCATCCTCCACCCAGGTACAACCTTAACGTGCGCAAAGTCATGATTCAGCATTTGTACTCACACCCTTGTGGCTGCTGTGATGCCTTCAAGGGCCCATCCAACTCTGGATCGGCCACCATCAGGATGCAGAACATCAGGGGGGTCAGGGTACCACGGGCACCCCTTCCTCATTGGGAGGCCAGCCCCAGCTGGGCCTCCGCCGTCTTCCTTGCCCAGCAGCGCAGGTGCTCCCACTGTTTGCGGCAATGGGTGCTCCGCCTGTCAAAGACCCCCAGGGTCCGTACCTCCTTGGCAATGGTGCTGACCTGCAGGAAAAGAAACATAGAAAAAAGGGATTAATCATACTGTCTGGACAGTTACACTCATGGCCCACAATATCCATCCCATACCCTTACATTGACTGCCATACATGCAGCACTCTGTCCAGGGCCCCTCAACCCCCCTACAGGAGGCTTACACACACATCAATCCATGCATTCGTGGCCCATACATCATGCTTGCAGTGTACTCACCTGTTTGCCTGGAGGACCATAGAGTAAAGTGTGCTGTGGTAGGACCCCTTGTCTCTCCTCACAGGTCAGGCAGCTGCTATTTCAGCGGGGCACAGGCCATGGCACCTAACTGCGTCACAGCAGACATTGGCACATCAAATGACTTTCGTATTCACATACTGTTTCCGTAAAGGGAAAAATTAATTTTTATTTTCACGTATGTGTGAGCATGACCCTCTGTTCACCGCTTTCCACCCTAGAGTTCAACCGGTGAGGATGAATAGGAGATGGAGACATCTCCCCATGTACAGAACCCTGGTGGACCTGGCGACAATAAAGGACAGACATATTATCCTGATCTACAGGCTTGATAGGGCCACAATCCAAGAACTGTGTGCCCAATTGGAGCCAGACCTGATTTCAGCTATCCGCCAGCCCACAGGTATCCTCCCTCTAGTGTAGGTCCTGTCAGTGCTTCATTTCCTGGCAAGTGGTTCCTTCCAAGCAACACTGGCCATGGCATCAGGGATGTCTCAGCCAATGTTCTCCAACGTATTGACCAGAGTGTTGTCTGCCCTGCTGAAACACGATGCGTGGCTACATCGTATTCCCCCAGATGGAGGATTTGGCCACAGTGAAGGCTGACTTTTATGCCCTGGGACATATCCCCAACATCATTGGTGCCATTGATGGTACACATATAGCATTTGCCCCTTTACCCCCGGAGAAATGAACAGGTGTTCAGGAATATAAAAAGCTTTCATTCTCTGAATGCGCAGATGGTGTGTTTGGCAGACCAGTACATCTACCATGTGAACGCCAAGTATCCTGGCTGTGTGCATGATGCCTTTATCTTGAGGAATAGCAGCATTCCATATGTGATGTCTCAACTCCAGAGGCACCGGGTGTGGCTTATAGGTGAGCCCATGGTCCCCACCCAGTTGATGTAGGTATATGGGTGTGGGGTTTTCCTTAAGGGTGAGTGTGTGTCTAACAGGTATCCCTCGATATCTGCAGGTGACTCTGGTTACTCCAACATCTCATGGCTACTGACCCCAGTGAGGAATGCCTGGACAAGGGCAGAGGAACGTTACAATGAAGCACATGGGCATACAAGGAGGATCATTGAGCGCACTTTTGGCCTCCTGAAGGCCTGATTCCGGTGCCTCCATCTGACAGGTGGCTCCCTGTACTACTCACCCAAGAAGGTGTGCCAGATCATCTTTGCATGTTGCATGTTGCACAACCTGGTCTTGAGATGCCAGGTGCCTTTTCTGCAGGAGGATGAGCCTGGGGATGGTCTTGTGGTGCTGGTGGAGCCTGTGGACCGTGAGGAAGAGGAGGAAGAAGATGTGGACAACAGATGTTCACTCATTCAACGCTACTTCCAGTGACACACAGGTAAGACACTGTAACTTCACTTTCCATTGCAGTTTTGTGTTAGACATTGAACATGGCAGCCTGATTTCCCTATGTCTATGGCCAATTACTGTACCCTTTGGCATCTCTATTTTCAGATCTCTGTGCCCCACTCTGGCTCCTGGTTTGTTTACTGCTGCCCACTACAGGTCATACCTATGTATATATAACTGTACATTTGAATAGCTGTTTTACAGCTTGTTAAACTAATACATATTTCAATCATTTGACAGACTCCATACTCTAAGGATGTTTATTTATCTGCTAATAAGTGGAGGGGGTATTGCAATGGGCTGGGTTGCTGATGGAGCAAAGTCCAGGGTAGAGTCCAGTCTATTTGTATCACAGGTGCATTGTCCAAGGGGCATAGGAAGTGGAGCAATGGCAGTTCAAGGTGGACAGGGTGACAGAGTGGGACACAGGGGGGACATTCATGAGAGTCTTAGTTGCTGGCGGGGTCTTAGCAATGTTACCTGGCTTCTGCCTGGATTGCAGGGACTGTTTGCAGAGTGGTTCTCCTTCTGCAGGGGGTGGGGTGCTGGTGGCCTGTTGGTCCTGTGGCAGGGCCTCCTGTCCACTAGCACCAGTGGAGGTGGAGGGCTGCTCATCAGTGTGGCTAGTGTCAGGGGCCATTGTTGTTCCACTGCCTCCCTCATGGTGTTGGCCATGTCTGCCAGCACCCCTGCAATGGTGACCAGGGTGGTGTGGATGTCCTTCAGGTCCTCCCTGATCCCGAGGTATTGTCCCTCCTGCAGCCGCTGGGTCTCCTGCAACTTCTACAGTATCTGGCCCATGGTCTCCTGGGAATGGTGGTATGCTTCAAGGATCCCTGCAAGTCCCTTGTGGAGAGTGGGCTCCCTAGGCCTGTCCTCCCCCTGTCGCACAGCAGTCCTCCCAGCTTCCCTGTTGTCCTGTGCCTCTGTCCCCTGAACCGTGTGCCCACTGCCACTGAACCCAGGTCTCTGATTGTCTTGGGTTTGTGGGGTTGCCTGGGGTCTCTGTAGTGGTGGGTACACTGCTGATTGACATGTCCTGGGGACAGGGGTATGAGCCCGCTGGGTGGGTGCTCTGGTGGTGTTTCCTGAGGGAAGAGGCTCTGTGGTAGGTTGGGACTGTGGCAAGGTAACCGACTGTCCAGAGGTCCCTGATGGGCCAGGTTGGTCATCGTGACCCAGGCGTGCAGAGCTGCTGTCATCACTGTGGGGCTCTTCTGTGGGGAGACTGGATGTTGGTGGCACCTCCTCTCCGGTGACGTTGAGTGGGGGTCCTGTGGGGATGTAAATGAAGTGTTATTGTATCTGTGTGAGCCATCTTGTGCATGGATATGTTTCCCTCTATGGTTGATATTAGCAAGGCACGTTTGGGTTGTTTGAGATGTTATTGGTTTGGCTAAGTGATTGTCACTAGTGTGCATGCTGTGGTGATGAGTGTCCATGCTGGTCTGTGATGGGTGTCCATGCATTGGTGTTGCTTGCAGGGCTTGGTATTGGGATGGGTGATAGTGGGGTATATGTGAGGTGGTAGAGTGATGGGGGTAAGGGTAGTGGTAGGAGTTTGTGGTGGCATGCAGGTAGGGTGAGGAATATAGTAGTAAAGATTTGACTTACCAGAGTCCAGTCCTCCTGCTACTCCTGCCAGGCCCTCAGGATGCATGATCGCCAAGACTTGCTCCTCCCATGTTGTTAGTTGTGGGGGAAGAGGTAGGGGTCCACCGCCATTCCTCTGTACGGCTACCTGGTGTCTTGCAACCACGGAACGTACCTTCCCCCATAGGTCATTCCACCTCTTCCTGATGTCATCCCTTGTTCTGAGGTGCTGTCCCACGGCATTGACCCTGTCCACGACTCTCCACCACAGCTCCATTTTCCTTGCAATGGACATCTTCTGCACCTGTGATCCGAATACCTGTAGCTCTACCCAGATGATTTCCTCCACCATGAGCCTTAGCTCCTTCTCTGAGAACCAGGGGTGTCTTTGTGGTGCCATGGGTGTAGTGTGAGTGGTATGTGTGAGGGTGTGTGGGGTGATGTGTTGGGGTGTGTGCTGTGAGGTGCGTGGATGGTGTGTGCTGTGAGGTGCGTGGATGGTGTATTGGTGATGGTGTTATGTGGCTCAGATTCAGTGGGTGCTCCTGGCTTGTTTCTCTCTCTCAATATTTTTTTCATTGTAAGGGGTTGTGGGTATTGTGGGTGTGTTTTTTATATTGGATTGGGTGTGTTGGTGTGGTGTGTGTATGTGTGTCAGGTGTGTATAGTTTGAATTGTCCAATATGGTGTAGTTTTGTTAGTGTGTGTGTGTATTTTGAGCGCGGCGGTGTGTACCGCCAATGGTTTACTGTGGTTGAAAGTCCGCCGTGGTGATTTGTGGGTCATAATGCTGTGGCGTAACGGTGTGGGTTTTGGTACCGCCAGTTTATCACTGACCTTTGGGCTGGCGGATTTGTGTGGGTGTCTGTATACTGGCGGATTTCTATGTGTGGGTCATAATACCCATAACGGTATACCGCCGCGGTCACGGTATGTTGGCGGCCATCAGCACGGTGGTCGGCGGCATTTGCCGCCAGGGTTGTAATGAGGGCCTAAGTCATGCAGTTGGCACATGACAGCAGCGCATTGAATATTTGCAGACCTACACATGAGCAGAGGCTGCAGAGCAGTACTGACATAAACATCACAGACTATACAGTAGAAATAGACATCATACACCATCATAGTAGCACATTGGCTGGGATGTCAGCTGGATAGGAGATGTGACAGTTATGTATATGAACATGTGTGGATTACTGTGCAGTACTACATTGAAGACACATATGTCACTGAATTCACCTCTCACTATCAGACGCCTATGTACCTAAGAGTAACTTCAGACCTATCCATATGTATACAGGCTTAACCGAACATTTTCACATGTTTGCCCCGTAATGTAGCAATATAACTCACATGTTTGCCCCGTAATGTAGCAATATAATCAACACACTACATTGGGTCACATAGATTTAAGGTCGATCAGGAGTGCGACACACTTATTTAAGAACATGCATCGAGTTCATGTGCATAAAATGGCAGGTGCCTGACCTACTGTACTGGACAGTTGGAGGTGACCTCAGTCCGCCATCAGAAGTTGTCATGGTGGTAGGTGGTCACAATCTCTGTGTAACTTGTAATAGGTTAAAATTGCAGCCTATAGTGGAGTTGGGCCAATGGCGAAGACCGCTGGCAGTGACGGTCCTGTACTTGGCACTGTTGCTAGCAAGACCTCCACTATGTGAGCTGCTGTGTACTGCCTCTGGGAGTCATCATGCCACGTCCTGCAGTTGATAGGGTCCCTGCCTTCACACAGGAAGAGCTGGAAAAGCTGGTGGAAGAGGTCCTACCCATGTATGGACAGCAGTATGGAGCACCAGAGGAACAGATGAGTCCAGTGCCCCAGCCATGTGTGATGTGTGTTGTGTGTAACGGTGAGTTGGCCATGTTAACTCTAGTTGGTGTAGATGCATGCATGTGGCATAGCGTACAGATGTGTGGGCATGGTGGATGGGTATGTGTGCCCACTTGCTGTTACAGTTGTGTAGTGTCAAATAATGTTGGTATGGTGCATGTGTTGATTACTTTCTCCTTTTGTCTGTGCCATCCATGCAGGTGAACGCCCATCAGAAGAAAGGGATCTGGCATGCCATCCTGGTGGTCCACATCCGGCGGAGCACCCATTGTCACAAGAGGTGGGAGTACCTGAGACACTGGGCCCGGAAGACCGTGGAAGCCAGTGAGGGAAGGGTGCCCTTCGGACCCTGACTCCCCTAATGGCCCGCATTATGGCAGTGTCCTATGATGAGGTGGATGGGAGTTTGAGGGCAGCACAGCAGCCACAAGGGGGTAAGTACTGACTGTTCTCTGGTACTTGGCACTGGTTTAATGCTGTTTGCTGTCTCACTGTACCTTCAGTGACAATTGTGTAGCTGAGGAATGTTTCAAGACTAGTGGTAATCAGGTGGTACTACCTTGCCAGTGTGTGAGATGAGGAGCAGCCATCATTTTTTGCTATGTCTGAGTTTTGGAATCATGTATCATGACATCATTCTGACTGCATGTGGAAATACCCACTGTCAATGGCACATGTGTTGCACATCCTGCCCTTCCAATACATGTGAGCTGGTGTTTCACCATTCCCTTTTAAGCTATCCCTGACAATCCCTCTGCATTTGTTCCGTCAGTGGCTGTAAGGTGTCTGACCACTCCCACCTGTGCTAATCACCAGCTGTAGCAACAGGTTCAGTCGCTTATTTGGTACAGTCTCCAAACATTTCCAATTTACTGCTAAACCTATGGACTCCATGTGAGGCAGCCATCTCATGTACTACAGAGATATGGCCTGTCTAGGCCTGTACATATCTATGTTTGTCGTTGTAACTCCATTGACCGTTTTTCTCCATGCAATGGGGTATGTGAAGTTAGCAACAAAGGGACATTGTACTTAGGGTGTATGCTTTGGGTATTTGTGATACAATTGGTTTTCCATGTGATTGACATGTGGACAATTCATCTCAGTCCCAATGGGTGGTTAATAGTGAATGTAAGTAGTTTGCCAGAGCCAGCCTTTTACAATGTGTGATGTCAATGGTATGTGAGGAAATGGCCTACCAATTCCTTTGTAACCTTGGTAATGTGCTGCCTACATCATGTTTCGTTGGTTAATTGGGAGCACACCATGTGGAGTACGATAATCTAGTTACCCGTGGCCAGGCTGATGTGTCCTGTAAGGTGGGGAATATGTATTGCATCACTCGTGATCATGAAGCAAAGGTCTTGTTGTACTTCTATATAGAAAGCAGGTATGTGTCGTAATTGAAGATGTCTTTAATGTACTGGCAGTTGTGTTGGGCCATGTGTAAATCATATCTACATGTAATTTCCATGTGACATTTGTGTAATCTGGAGTTAGGAACATGTAATCACATGTCAGGTGTGGTGTGAGTGATGTAGATGTACTCATGTTGCCAAATCTTGGAACTTTGAGCTGCATGTCAGGTGGAATAGTAGATGGCCTATGATGTCTATAGTGGCTGCCTGTTGTGTAGTTGTTGTGATACTACACTCTGTGATTGACTATGAATATTTAATGGGTGATATGTAGGCCATTGCAGATGGACGTGCAATAATGAAGTTATGTGGTGTATCTGTGTTTGGTGTGTGCTGATATTCCTCCATAACTGTGTGAATGTCATGCCATGGCTGTTCTCTATATATGTTTTCTACACATCAGTTGTCACCTGCATGGGAGTGCTACGTGTTGTGGCTAGATCAGTTTAGGTACCCCAGTTGGCATATCTGTATTGGGTTCAGCCAGCAGTGTGATTTGTATGACATGTGTTGTGTGGGATGTGATTTGGGTAGTCTACACTTTGAAGGGACATTGGTATTTGAGATGGAGTGGTCAGGTGCAGTTTCAGGGCATGCATGATGTGTTGGGATGACTCACCTGCTCTTGATATTGGCAATGGGAGTATGGAGAGATAGGATATGGAATATGCATGATATCTCTACTTCAGCAAGTGCATGAGTAGCACGTAGACACAGCTTTACAGGTGTACAGATGGATTATTCCAGTCTTGCTAGCTTGCTCACATGTTGATGTGGGTGAGAGGGATAACCTAAAGTGGGGGATTGTATTAACATGATATGACATGGGATAGGATATGTGTAATGCCAACTGAGATAGCCTATCCTGGACCTGTTCACCTGCAGTACTGCATGTTTCCATGTGTGTTTGTATGGAATGTGACAACACTTTTTCTGCTTCTCTACTTCTCCCTCCCTCTCTCTCTATTTGTGAGCATCGGCAGGCAAAGGAGACGGGCACAGGCAAATGGAGATGCTGCTGGCCACGGGACCCGGAGTGCTGGAAACAGCGAGGGACCCAGTGGCCCGGAGATCGAGGGGAGTGCCACGGGGGAGACCGCAACATCGTCATCCTCAAAATCCTACTCCATTGGACACTCCCTGGGGGTGGCAGACCTTTCTGGAACCACCTCAGCACCATCTTTGTCCACCACCCCACTTACTACCACAGCCCTCCCCACCCAGTTGTTCGTGCCCGCTGGCCCAGGAGGGTGGGCATCTCCTTTGCTGCAGGCACCTCTGCCCCTGTGAACCCTGCTGCCCTCAGTGAGGAGGCTATTGACCTCCTGAGGTTGATCCCTGTGGGTCAATCGACCATCTTGAATGCCATCCAGGGACTTGCAGCTCAAGTACAACAGAGCAATGCATTCCTGGAGGGCAGTCACGGTCCGCTGGTTGGCCTACAGAGACCCTTTCAGGCTCTGGCCTCCGCACTGACAGCAGACAGTCACCCTCTGTCTTCCACCCACCTCCATCTTCCTCTACCCAATTCCACACCCCTTCTCCTCCTCCCTATCCCAGCCAGAGCACATGGACAGACAAGCATGCATCAACCTCAACACCCAAGGATGCAGCAGTCAAACACAAGCACCACAGGACCCACCACTGGCATGCACACAAACACCCACCTGTAGACACACCAATAGCCACTACCTACACTGAATCCCCCACCACCCCTATCTTCACAGACACTACACCTGACACATCAGCAGACACCACACAGATCCAGCCACAACTCCAATCCTACCCACAGTCAGCACAATAGCAGACCCACAGACATTCCCCCAGTCACAACATCTGCAGCAACCACAACCACCTACACACCAACATGCAGCACATCAACCATACCTGCAGTCACCCCCACCAACAAGCAGACACCCATCCAGCACGGTATCTCCCAGCTCCTCACCCACCCCTCCTCCCAAGACACATAAACACCCACATTCACCCACCCAACAGACACCCAGCAGACACCTTCACCCAAAACTTCCACCAAAACACCTCCTACAAGCACCCCGTCTCCTGCCACTCCCAAACCCTTTTGCTAGACCATCCTTGTGAGTCTAAGAAGTTTTTCCTCTCTGAGTTGAATCTTTTCCCTATTACTCTCCCACCCAGTGTGACCCCCCAAAAGATCCATTTCCCTCCCCAAGTCCACCCCTACCACCACCGAGTCCTCCACTGCAAGTACCCATGCCCTTCCCCCCCCCAAGAAGTCTACCCCTCCTAGTGTTCCCAGCCCTCTCTTAAGCAACTCCGAAGCACCCACCTCCCAAGCCCAAGCCCAAGCCCAAAGACCCCCCTCCCAAACCTAGGCCAAAACCCCCCCAATACCTGATGTGCCTGCCTGCCTCCTTCATGCCCCTATCCGTGGAGGTATTTAGCAGTCAGCAGTAAAGTTGGGACAGTATGACATGCCAGCTGTGCATGTTGCACTTTGCACTATGGGACTGGGTTAAGGCCTTTTAGATTTGCATATTATGGTATCTTAAAGTTTTTTAGCTCTATTTATTTACATATATCTGGGCCAGCCAGTTGTGGGTTCCAACGTTATCATCTTTGCCCTGCCTTTCATTCCTCATGGGTGTTATGGTCTTGCCTGCTTCATATTGTGTGTGAGTGTGTCATGTGTGTGTGGTGGTTGTGCTATCTGTTGTGTCTAAGCTGCTTGTGTGCCCGTGTGCTTTGCATTTCTCCCTCAGTGATGGCTTGCTATGGTGTGTTGGGCATGTATGTGTGTGCAACATACTATAAGGTTGCTTTGTGTGGAGTGATTGTATTGGCTGTTGAGGTTTGGGTTGTGGTGTGCCCTCTTGTGGTTGCACTGTGTGTGTGCATGTGAGTACTGATTGGTATGTCCAAACCGCTGTGTGGTGTGTTTGCGTGGTGTGACGTATGCCTCATTGTATGGCTTTGTGATTGTTTGTCTTGGTACTATGGTGTTGTAATGTTGGGTTGTATATATGTTTTGTCAGATGGGGGTGTGAGTTGTGGTGTTTTGACGGTGCATTTGTGGTGTTGTGGTTGTTGTGTAGTTTGGTGGAGTTGTGTGTTGTGATGTTTGACAGTGCCAGTGCTGTACGTCTGGGGCTCGGTAAGTATTTTGGTAGTGTATGTTGGTCTGTGCATGTGTGTATATGGCTGTGTGTGAATGTGCGTGTCATTGTAGGAGTACGTGTATGTGTCACCCTCGCCAACCTTTACAGATGTGTATGTTGTGTGTGCGTAGCGACCTTGCCATTTTGCAACAGTGACAGGTAAGTGTGTGTACGCACGGTTGCTGCTGTTGACGTCGTCGCTGGTTCCAGAGTCAATGGGCGAGCAGGAGCAGCGGGAAGGCATATAGGCATATGTTCCAGACAGGTGTTGCTCCCTGAAGGTGGGTGTCTCAATTTATACTGTTGGTTTCCGCCAGGGTTTCTGTGGTGGTGCGACCACAGCAGAAACCTTGGCGGTGTGCTACCTCGTGATCTGTCCAGCGGAAACATGGTCTCCGCCAGCCTGAAGATGCCTCCCACCGTCCGTGGTGATCTGACCGCAGTGCCTGCAGTAGTTTGGCTGTATTCTGTTGGGATTATCACCATGGTAAAAAATTAGCGGTCTTCTCCACCGGCCTGTTGGAGGTACGACCGCCTCCATCACCATGGCGGTCATGGAACCGCCAAGATCGTAATGACCCCCTAATTGTTTGAAACCCACCAACACAACATTGAACCTGGGTTTCATCAAATTACTGTTCTTTTCAGAACGGATTAAAACATTATCTTCTATAGTTTTTGAGAGCCTGGCAACATCTAGATGCTTGGATAATTAGAAGTGTCACCCCCTTTATGAGGTAATTTTCCTTTGTGCCTGTGAAATCTACTAATTACCATACTGCACTTAGGGCCTCATTGCAACCTTGGAGGGCGGCGACCACCGCCAGCCAAGGTTGAACTGCTGTGCGGCCGCCAATGCAGCCGCACTCCCGCCGTGCCCATTTCGACATCCCCGCTGGGCCGGCGGGAGGGAACAGAGTTTCCGCCCGCCGGCCCAGCGGGGATGTGGGCTGCAACATGGGAGCCGGCTCCAAATGGAGCCGGCGGTGTTGCGGTTGTGCGATGTGTGCAGTTGCATGGGTAGTGCAGGGGCCCACAGGGGCCCGCAACTCCCCTTCCCGCCAGCCTATCCATGGCGGTTCCTACCACCATGGACAGGCTGGCAGGAAGGGGACTCGTAATCCCCTGGGCAGCGCCGAAAACCGCCGGTCCCTGGGGTGCGACCGTGGCGCTTCCGCCGCGGTCGTAATCCGCGAGTTTGTACAGCCAGCCTGTTGGCAGTACAACCTCCGCCATGGCCCTGGCGGTCTTTGACCGCCAGGGTTGTAATGAGGCCCTTAGTGCCTGTTCCTGGCATAGGACATTAAGGTTTATTAGGTTTATATGGCCACATTTTCATTTTTGTCCCATGCACATCATAATTTTGTTCTCAGCATAGTATTTTAAGCACCTTATACTCTGACGCATCCATTGGGAAAAGTGCAACCCCATGAACACTGGCTAAGATGATATTCCTTTTAGGAATAAGTCATCCTTGGTTTGAGTGTGCACAACATTTTGTGGGGTGGGGGAATCCTGACAAGTACCTACTGGTTGAGAGTGCTTACTAGGAAATACAATTGCAATGGTTATGCCAGTGAACAATTCAAGTATAGCCTGAGTATCTGTATAAAAGAGTGCATGTTCACTTAGTGGGTATTACAAAGGCAGCAGAGTGGGCACTTTAATATATGACAGTTGCACAGTATGATAAGCATGTTAGTGCCTAAATAGGTATAAAGATTCATGTCGTTCAGGAGATAAAGCACAAGGAGATTTTATTCAAACTGGCTCCTGTCGATTTTCAATTCTTATTTTTATTGATTTTATTGCTATTTTCAGCTCATCCTGACTGATCCTGATATTACATTGTTTTAATTGTTAGCCAGGTTCAGCTTAATTTGATTGTATGTTATATGGCACTGTGTTAATGTGTTTTAATGGATAGGTAATTGCTTTAACTATGCAGGATAAATACATTTTAATTTATATAATTTACATAGTTTAAAATATTTTACAGACTATAAAAATACTTTGTACATGTTTATGACTTTTCTGCAAAAAGCTACAGAATTCTTCAGGTGGTAAAAGATCTTACAAGAACCGTTTTCATCAAGAAATTTAGCTTGCTGTATATAAAAGTTAAATGATTAAAAGCTGGTTTATCCAGCATCACAGCACCCTTCTGCAGTGTATTCTGTCAGGTAACTTTGGCAGAAGTCTGTCATCTTCAGGTCATTGCTCTCAAAACTCAATGTTAGGAGCTACAGACTAGGGGTGGCGCGTCGTTAATGGCAGATGGACCACGTCTCCTTACCTTTCTTCAAGCCATGAAGAGTGTATGTTACATTGAATAAAGGCCAGCCTGATAGTCTTCATGTTCGGGTCAGGTACCCAGGCATGGTACATGTGCTAAATGTGCAGGCTCGTAGCTGCTTGAGAGGACCTTTGGAGTAGCTGAATATTTTACAGCCCTGTGGGCGTGACCTCGTCAGCCCAGCAAAGCACTATGAGGTCCTACCCTCGTGAGGAGGGGGTGCATCACTGATCCGGCTGCAATTGAGAACACAGCTCTGTGATTGTGGCCCTGTCCAGTCTATAGGTGAGTTTGATGTGCATCTCCTCCAGTGTAGCCAAGTCCACAAGGGGTCTGTACACGGGTCTTGACTCCTCCTCCTATTCATCCACAGTGGTAGGTATCTAAGGGACACAAGGGTGAGTAGGGTGTCACAATTTGAACATTGGAACCGCCACCTCAGGGTACATTGAGCATTAATGTGTTGGCACTATGGGAATGGCAATGTATGTGCAAATCATAGCAATGACACAGTTCTCAATTATCTGAATGTTGTCCACCACCATAAAATGGAGAACGCTTGTCCTGTATGTAGGGACAGGTGGAAGTGAGGTAACTCCACCGACATTGGGCGTCATGGCGGAAGGCGGTCTTGCACCACTGTGCTATTCCTCATTGGCTAAAATGGGGCTCAATGGAGTACAGTGGCCAGTGGGGATTACCGGCGGTGGTGACGGTGTACACCGCCATGGATGTGACCTCCATTTTCTATCTATGACCTCACTTGATTCCTGACTTTCCACAGGACAACACCTACACTGCATGTGCTACTGGGACCTGTGTCTGGATCCTGCCATGGCCCGTGTGACTGGGGAAAGGGCCCCTGCCTTCACTGCGGAGGAGTTGGAGCGTTTGGTGGATGAGGTCCTGTATGCCCAGTATGGACAGCTGTATGGGCCTCCAGACCAACAGGTGAGTACACCATGGGCACGATGCATGTGACAAGGTTGCATGTAGATGTGTGTGCAAGCATCGTGTCACTTGTGGGGGTGGTATGTCTGGTGGTAGTGTACATGGTGGGCACCGGGCGATGTGTGTGCCAATGGAGATGAAAATGGAATTTGTGGACCATATGTGTGACTGGCTGGATTGTATGTGTAATGGTGTCCTCCTGTATGTATTACCACTGCAGGTCAGCGCCCATCAGAAGATGTTTGTCTCTCATCTTGCTGTGGTACCTAGCCATTGGAATTTCAGGGCGATGCATGGTACTCAATCCTGATCCCTGTGTGTGACGGTATTGTGTATGCCATCTGTGGTGTTGGTGCTGTAATTGACCCAGGGCTCCCTTTCTTCCGCTCCCTTTTTTCTTCTGTCATCCTGTCCATGTGTGCATTAGCATCATCTGGCAGAGGAGCAGGGGCAGCGATGACAGAGGGAGCTGCATCACACAGGACTCAGGAGGCAGAGTCCACCGATGCCGAGGGAACCAGTGGGACGGAGGGCGAGGGGAGCAGCACGGCGGAGATATGAGGTGACAACACTGACTCTGATTCCTCCTTGGATGGAAGCTCCCTGGTCGTGGTGGACACTTCTGGGTGCTACAGGTACAGCCGCCACCCCCTGTACCAGCGCCGCCCTCCCAGTAGCCCCTCACTGAGTTGTCCATGCACGCTCACCTGGGAGGGTGGGCATCTCCTTCACCCCAGGCACCTCAGGCCCTGCCCCAGTCAGCTCTGCTCCCCTCAGTGAGGAGGCCATTGACCTCCTTAGATCCATCTCTGTAGGGTAGTCAACCATTGTGAATGCCATCCAGGGCCTGGCATCCCAGATGCAGCAATGCAATGCATTCCTGGAGGGCATCCACTGTGGATCTCCTCCTTTCTCTCCGGCAGAACCCAGAGAGTCCGACTCTCACCTTTCCGCTCCAATGCCACCAACCTCATCTGCGGCGTACCCCAAGGCTCATCACTTAGCCCAACGCTGTTCAACGTCTACATGGCCCCCCTCGCACAACTGGCCCGCCAGCACAACCTCATCATCCTCACCTACGCCGACGACACACAACTCGTCCTCTCCCTGACCAAAGATCCTCTCACCGCCAAAGCCAACCTCCACGAGGGACTGAAATCCATCGCCGAGTGGATGAACAACAGCCACCTGAAACTCAACTTCGACAAGATGGAAGTCCTCATCCTCGGGCGCACCCCCTCGGCCTGGAACGACTCGTGGTGGCCGACCGCCCTGGGCCCCCCACCCAACCCAGCCAGCCACGCACGAAATCTCGGCTTCATCCTCGACTCCACCCTCACCATGTCCAAACAGGTCAACGCAGTCTCATCCTCCTGCTTCAACACCCTCCGATTACTCCGCAGAATCTTCAAGTGGATTCCAACAGGAACCAGAAAGACGGTGACCCAAGCCCTCGTCAGCAGCAGACTCGACTACGGCAACGCACTCTACACAGGCATCCCAACAAAAGACATCAAATGACTCCAACGCATCCAGAACGCATCCGCCCGCCTGATCCTCGACATACCCCGCCGATGTCACATCTCCCCTCATCTGAAGGACCTCCACTGGCTCCCCGTGGACAAGAGGATCACCTTTAAACTCCTCACCCACGCACACAAGGCTCTACACGACACCGGACCCGCCTACCTGAACACCAAACTCAACTTCTACATTCCCTCACGACAACTACGCTCTGCCAACCTTGCCCTCGCCATCGTCCCCCGAATCCAGCGCAAGACCTCTGGCGGCAGATCCTTCTCCTACCTCGCCGCCAAAACCTGGAACTCACTCCCGACCTCACTGCGCCAGACCCAGGACCTCCTCACCTTCAGGAGACTCCTCAAGACATGGCTCTTCGAACGATAGCAGCGCAACCCCCCTCTCATCCCCCCCCCCAGTGCCTCGAAACCCTAACGGGTACATAGCGCGCTTTATAAATTATTGATTGATTGGTGGCCCAACAGAGATCGTTTCAGACTCTGGCCTCCTCTCTGATGGCTGCCATCGTCCCTGTTCCTATCATCCGCCCTCCAACTACCACTTCCCATTCCCAGTCTCCTCAACCCCACCCCATCCCATGCACACATACAGACAAGCATGCACACATAAAATCACACAAGGGTGGCACAGACAAACACAGGCAGCACACTTCAGGCCACAAGCACTCACACAAACAACAGACAGTTGCACACACAACATCCACTGCCTTCACTTTCTCCCCCTCCTCCTCCCTCACAGTCACATCCACACTCACACCTCCATGCACTGCATCAACAGCCACCACCACCATCACCACACCAAGCAGCACACACACCTCACTTGCAGACATCTCCACAACATCCATCCATGCGTCCGCTGTGTCCTCTCCCACCCTGTCTCCTAAGAGACACAAACACATGCACTCAGACTCCCAACAGCCATCCACCTCATCAGTACACTGCCCATGCACCTGCACCCAAGTCCATTAGATGTACACCTCCCACAAATACTCCCTCAACCTCCACTCCCATCCCTCATCCTCCTCAGAAGCTTTTCCTTGCCCAACTTGACCTCCTCCTTCCCCCTCCACCCACATGTCCTGCCTGTAAGAGCAGGGTCCCAACGACACCGCCCAGCACCTAAGCCAAACTGTCAATGTGGACAGTGGATGCACCTTCTAGTCATGGAGGCAAGAAAGGGAAGGATCCAACTCCACCACCCAAGAGAGGGAAGGATCCCACTCCACCACCAAAGAAAGGGAAGGATCCCATCCCACCACCCAGGAAAGGGAAGGATCCCACTCCACCACCCATGAAAGGGAAGGGCCCCACTCCACCACCCAGGAAAGGGACGGTTCCCACTCCACCAACTAAGAGAGGCAAGAGGCCACCTCCAACAGCAGTGGGCAAGGAGCCCTCACCTTCAGCACAGGCTGGCAGGGTTACACCTCCAACAGCAGTGGGCAAGGAGCCCTAACCCCCAGCAGAGGCTGGCAGGGTTACACCTCCAACAGAAGTGGGCAAGGAGCCCTCACCTCCAGCTGGGACACAGCAGCCCTCACCTCCAGCTAGGACACAGCAGCCCTCACCTCCAGCAGAGGGCATGTAGCCAACCCTCCAGGGACTGTTGTATAAGGAGCCCCCTGCAGAACCAGTGGACAAGTTCTCCACCTTAGAGACTGTGACCTTGCACTCCCCAGCAAAGACAAATGGGCATGGAGCCCCCTGCAGAACCAGTGGGCAAGTTTCCCACCTCAAGGACTGTGACATTGCACTCCCCAGCAAAGGAAAATGGGCAGGGAGCCCCCCCCCCCCAGAACCAGTGGGCAGGTTCCCCACCTCAGGGACTGTGACCTTGCACTCCACAGCAAAGGAAAATGGGTAAGGAGCCCCCACCAGAACCAGTGGGCAAGTTCCCCACCTCAGGGACTGTGACCCTGCACTCCCCAGCAAAGGAAAATGGGCATAGAGCCCCCTCCAGAACCAATGGGCAAGTTCTCCACTTCAACTGAGGTGCCCCCCACCCCTCTTCCCCCTGAGGTGCCTGCCCTTTTCTAACATGATGCCCCTGCACAGTGTAGTGAGGATATTGTCAGGAAACAAGTTGGGGCTTGGACTGTGTGTGCCCTGTGGCCATGTGGGCCTTTTGTACTTTGGACTGGCCATTGTCCCTTTCTGAAAATTTACTCAAATTTCTTTAATCACATGGACAATATGGTGGCTGTTGGCATCAAATTACAATATCAGTTATACCTATTTGTTGTCCTTGCATTATTATGACGTGGGTCCTGTGACACTGGTTTGACTCTGCAACTGCTTGTGTGTATAATGTGTGTGTGAATGGTTTGTGTTGTGCGTGTCACACTCCTTTTTCTCCCTTCATCCCTTGTGTGTTGAGGCGTCTGTACTCACCGTCGTCGTCTTCGTCGACATTTGTGTTCCAGGTGGAGCATGGTGTAGATGAGCATCGGTAAGGCTTGAAGTTCCAGTTCCATGGCGGCGTTGATCTTCTCTGTGTCTCTGATGTTTAGTCTTTTGTCTTCTGTTTCTGCCAGGCTTTTGATGGCGTTGGTACCACCCCAGAAATCACGGTGGTTTGCTGTGTCATAATATGATGGGTAGTACCTTGTCTTCCGCCTGGCTGTTGATGGCTACTGCTGTGGTCAGAGATAATAATGCCCTGGTGGTTGGTGTGGTACATTGGCTGTCTATGGGAGGGATCACCGCCATGGTCATAATTTGATGGTAATTACCGCCAGCCTGTTGTCGGTATTACCGCCACTTTAACAGTCACTGCCAATGTCATAATGACCACCTAAATCTCCCCGTGCCCACAGGCAGCTCCTTCAGACCCTCATGGGTGATAAGCTGCGCTATGTAAATCTACATTTCATTTCATTTCATGGGGTGTGATGGAGTGACAGAGTGTTGTGGAGTGGCGTAGAGTGGCTTGGAGTAGCGTAGAGTGTCATTGAGTGATGCAGGATTTCATGTGGTGGTATAGATGAAATAGAGAGGGGTGTTATAGAGCGGAGTGTAGTTAAGTGGAGTGTTGTGGAGTGGAGTGTTGTGGAGTGTCATGGAGGGAGTAGAGTGTCATAGAGTAGAAGGGCATAGAAAGGAGTAGAGTGTCATAAAGTTGAGGGGGGTAGAGTATAGTAGAATGTCATAGAATGGAGTAGGGTGTCATTGAGTGGTGTGGCATAGAGTGGAGTAAAGTAGAGCAGAGGTGAGTGGCATAAAATGGAGTAAAGTAACATGGAGTGGCGTTGAAGGAGTTGTGTAAAGTGTCGTAGAGCAGAGTAGAGTGGTGTAAAGCAGAGTAGATAGTCATACAAAGTAGTAGCATAGTGTGGAGTAGTATACTAGAATAGAATGGCATAGAGTAGAGTAGAGTATCATAGAGTGGAGTGGCCTAGAGTAGCATGGCCTAGAGTAGAGTGGCATATAGGTGGTCATTACAACCCTGGCGGTCGATGTTAAAGCGGCAGTAAGACCGCCAACAGGCCGGCAGTAAAAAAATAGCAATTATGACCGTGGCGGAAACCTCCAACATAGAGAGCCACCTTAACACTCCGACCGCCACGGTGGTACAAACAAACAGAGCGGCGGTCACCGCCAACAGACAGGCGGGAGACAATGTACCGCCTACACTATTATGACAGGCCAATCCGCCACCTTTTCCGGGGTGGATTCACAGCGGATAAAAACACGGTGGAAACAGGAATCCCGAAGGGAAAGCGCTCACCTCTACACACCCCACGAGGAACGAGGACGCCATGGATCCGGAACTCCAAATTCTCCCTGCAATAGTCTTCTTGCTCCTCTACCAGGAGCACGAACGCCGGCGGAGACGACCACGGTGAGTACTGCAGCTACGACACAGGGGAGGGGGAAGGGAAAAAACAGGGACATACACACGCAACACCCCCACCCTCACCCACTACAACACACACACTAATGCAAATCAATACATCACAGTGACACCCCCAACCCCCCCGGAAGAATGCAAAGACAATAGAAAATGAGTGTAACCATTGTAATATATTGAAAGCAAGTAGGCAGAAATATATATATATACACCATGTACAAAATATATACCAAACATAGTAGTCCAGGTAGTGCTCTAAGAAAGTCCATGGAACACTGGGACCACACGGTATAGGCGAGGCCCACACAAGATCCCGACCATGATGGAGAGAACACTGCAGGGGCATTAGAGAGCAACTAAACAGGCACCTCAGGGGGAGGGAAAAGGAGGGGCACCTCAGCCGCTTGAGTGCACGACGCCAAATCCACGAGGGGGCCACATGCCCACTGTTCCATCCTGGGGAGTGCAAAGTCACAGTCTCTCAAGTCTCTACAGTGGGTGGTTTGCCCACTGTTCCATCCTGGGGAGTGCAAAGCCACAGTCTCTCAAGTCTCTACAGTGGGTGGTTTGCCCACTGTTCCATCCTGGGGAGTGCAAAGCCACAGTCTCTCAAGTCTCTACAGTGGGTGGGTTGCCCACTGCCATATCCTGGGGAGTGCAAAGCCACAGTCTCTCAAGTCTCTACAGTGGGTGGTTTGCCCACTGTTCAATCCTGGGGAGTGCAAAGCCACAGTCTCTCAAGTCTCTACAGTGGGTGGTTTGCCCACTGTTCAATCCTGGGGAGTGCAAAGCCACAGTCTCTCAAGTCTCTAAAGTGGGTGGGTTGCCCACTGCCATATCCTGGGGAGTGCAAAGCCACATTCTCTCAAGTCTCTACAGTGGGTGGTTTGCCCACTGTTCAATCCTGGGGAGTGCAAAGCCACAGTCTCTCAAGTCTCTACAGTGGGTGGTTTGCCCACTGTTCAATCCTGGGGAGTGCAAAGCCACAGTCTCTCAAGTCTCTACAGTGGGTGGGTTGCCCACTGCCATATCCTGGGGAGTGCAAAGCCACAGTCTCTCAAGTCTCTACAGTGGGTGGTTTGCCCACTGTTCAATCCTGGGGAGTGCAAAGCCACAGTCTCTCAAGTCTCTACAGTGGGTGGTTTGTCCAATGTTCAATCCTGGGGAGTGCAAAGCCACAGTCTCTCAAGTCTCTACAGTGGGTGGGTTGCCCACTGCCATATCCTGGGGAGTGCAAAGCCACAGTCTCTCAAGTCTCTACAGTGGGTGGGTTGCCCACTGCCATATCCTGGGGAGTGCAAAGCCACAGTCTCTCAAGTCTCTACAGTGGGTGGTTTTCCCTCTGTTAGATCCTGGGGAGAGCAAAGCCACAGTCTCTCAAGTCTGTACAGTGGGTGGGTTGCCCACTGTTCCATCCTGGGGAGTGCAAAGCCACAGTCTCTCAAGTCTCTACAGTGGGTGGGTTGCCCACTGCCATATCCTGGGGAGTGCAAAGCCACAGTCTCTCAAGTGGATAACAGTCTCCACTGGTTCTGGAGGAGGCATGGTGCCCAGAGTGCTTCATCCTGCTAAGGACAGAGGTAGTGGATGGCAGTCTCCACTGGTTCTGGAGGGGGCCTTGTGCCCAGAGTGCTTCATCCTGCTAAGGACAGAAGTAGTGGATGACAGTCTCCACTGGTTCTGGAGGGGGCATGGTGCCCAGAGTGCTTCATCCTGCTAAGGACAGAGGTATTGGATGACAGTCTCCACTGGTTCTGGAGGGGGCCTTGTGCCCAGAGTGCTTCTTCCTGCTAAGGACAGAGGTAGTGGATGACAGTCTCCACTGGTTCTGGAGGGGGCATGGTGCCCAGAGTGCTTCATTCTGCCCGTGACGGACTCAGTAGCGTCAGTGCTCTTGGCTCTCATGTGCCAGCGTTGCTTGAGACAGCGGTGCCCTGTTCAGCGGTGTTTGAGATGGAGGTGCCCTGTTCAGCGGTGCTTGAGATGGCGGTGCCCTGTTCAGCGGTGCTTGAGATGTCGGTGCCCTGTGCAGCGGTGCTTGAGATGGCGGTGCCCTGTTCAGCGGTGCTTGAGATGGCGGTCCCCTGTGCAGCAGTGCCTGAGACGGCGGTGCCCTGTGCAGCGCTGCTTGAGATGGCGGTGCCCTGTGCAGCGGTGCTTGAGATGGCGGTGCCCTGTTCAGCGGTGCTTGAGATGGCGGTGCCCTGTTCAGCGGTGCTTTAGGCGGCGGTCTCCATTGCAGGGACTCAGCTGCTGGCGGTCCTTCATGGCCCAGCGGGGCTTTTGCTGGCGGTCCTTCATGGCCCAGCGGGGCTTTTGCTGGCGGTCCTTCATGGCCCAGCAGGGCTTGTGCTGGCGGTCCTTCATAGCCCAGCGGGGCTTTTGCTGGCGGTCCTTCACGGCCCAGCTGGGCTTTTGCTGGCGGTCCTTCATGGCCAGCGGGGCTTGTGCTGGCGGTGGCCTCCTGGGCAGGTAGGCTGGTGCTGGCGGGCCCCTCCTGGGCAGCTGGGCTTATGCTGGCGGTCCTGTCCTGGGCAGCTGGGCTTTTGCTGGCGGTCCTGTCCTCGGCAGCTGGGCTTGTGCTGGTGGGCCTGTCCTGGGCAGCTGGGCTTGTGCTGGCGGGCATGTCCTGGGCAGCTGGGCTTGTGCTGGAGGTGGCCTCCTGGGCAGCGGGGATGATGGCGGTCTTCTCCGCTGTGCTGCTCTTCCCAGACTTACCGGGTTTCTTGTGGCCCTTCCCCACTTGGAAGGTCTCACAGCTGACTACACACTCCCACCGGGACCCCTGGGAGCAGCTTTGGTGGCTGGAGTCTTCCCCCTCTCCCGCCGGGCACTGGCCAACTTCTGATGCTTCACAGGTGGGGGACTGTCTGTGCTGTGGCTCCGTGCCACACTGGCTGCCCTGGTGGCCGGTGCACTCCAGATTCCGGTGACTACAGGCACCACTGGTCCCAGAGATGTTGTGGCTGAGGTGCTAGTTCGAGACCTATGAGACGGACAGGGTGGGGGAGGTGTGGGAAAGAGGTCAAGGTTGGACAGGAAACGTTTTTGGGACACACTGGGACGGGTAGCTTGAGGGGGTTTGGGAGTGGAGGAAGAGGTGGTGGTTGTAGGAGGTGTACGTTTGCTGACTTTGGGTGAAGGTGCATGTGCTGGAGGCTGTCGTGAGGTGGATGGCTGTTGGGTGGGTGTGTGCCTGCGTTTGTGTATCTTAGGAGGGGGCGTCACAGACACACTGGGAGAGGACACAGGGGACGTGTGAATGGTAGTGGGGGTGGTGACTGCACGTGAGGGGGGTGTTGGTGGGTGTGCTGGAGAGGGACGAAGTGGCTGTAGAGGTAGTGCATGCAGGTGTGAGTGTAGATGAGACTGGGAGGGAGGAGGGAGACGAGGAGGAGGGGACACAGTGGAGGCAGTGGATGTTGGTGTGTATGCATGTGTGTGATGCTTGCATGAGTGCCTGTGGGATGTGTGGTGCTTATGTTTGCCTGAGCTTCCCTTGTGTGATGACGTGTGTGCATGCTGGTCTGTAGGTGTGCTTGGGATAGGCTGAGGTACAGGGGATTGGGTCGGGTGGAGGAAGGTGGAGGGGGGAGGCTAGACACAGGGACAATGGCTGCCATCAGTGCTGAGGTCAGAGTCTGAAAAGCTCGCTGAAGGGCCGCCTGACCAGAATGAATGCCCTCCAGGAATGCATTTGTTTGTTGCAACTGCCTTTCTACACCCTGGATGGCATTCAAAATGGTAGACTGCCCAACAGTGAGGGACCTGAGGAGGTCAATGGCCTCCTCACTGAGGGCAACAGGGGTGACTGGGGCAGGGCCTGAGGTGCCTGGGGCGAAGGTGATGCCCACCCTCCTGGGTGAGCGGGCACGGGACAAAGGCTGAGGGGCTGCTGGGAGTGCGGTAAAGGAAGGGGGGGGGGTGGCTGTACCTTTAGATGGGGGTGGCACAGATGTTGCCGCCACCACAAGGGAGCTCCCATCAGAGGACGAGTCCGTGTCACTGGTGTCAGCTCCTGTCCCCGCCGTGGAGCTCCCCTCACCCTCTGTCCCACTGGTGAAGTCCGATTCCGTAGTGTGGCCCTCCATGGCCATGTGGGATGCAGCCCCCTGGTGCTCCGGTGCCACTGCTCCTCCGCCTGATGATGATAATGCACACAAGAACAGGGAGACCGCAAAAAGGGGGGGGGCGACAGAAGAAAGACATGTTGAGTGCATGAATTACCGTTACAGTTGGCGGACACGACAGACACAGAAGCCCCCTGCACTACAGAGCGCTCTTGGGCTCCACTGTTCAATTCCTGGGAAAGGGCCTACAAGGCTATGGATGACATCTGCACACATAGATGACACAGGGGCATGACTAGGTGTAGTTGTCACTCTACAGAGGTGGGGTGGGGTGCCACATGGCCTGCTTTTTGGAGGGGCCTTGCCTACGGAACTCTCCCTGGCCTAGGGAAACCCACAGCCCACCTCCCCCACCCAGACACCTCTACTGCGCGCAAAGTCAGCAGAATGAGAGTCTACTCACCCCCTTGTGGCTGCTGTGATGCCCTCAAACGCCCAACCAACTCCGGGTAGGCCACTGCCAGGATCCTGAACATCAGGGGGGTCATGGTGCGATGGGCACCCCTCCCACGTTGGGAAGCCATCCCCCACTGAGCCTCCGCCGTCTTCTTGCTCCAGCGGCGAATGTTCTCCCATCTTTTCTGGCAGTGGGTGCTCCGTCTGTGGTAGACCTCCAGGGTCCGGACGTCCTTGGCGATGGCACGACAAATATCTTTTTTCTGGTGGCCGCTGACCTACATGAAATGTACAGGGGTGTAAAGAAATGGCTCCCTGTTGCAGTTACCCCCCACTTTTTGCCTGATACTGATGCTGACTTGACTGAGAAGTGTGCTGGGACCCTGCTAACCAGGCCCCAGCACCAGTGTTCTTTCACCTAAAATGTACCATTGTTTCCACAATTGGCACACCCTGGCATCCAGGTAAGTCCCTTGTAACTGGTACCTCTGGTACCAAGGGCCCTGATGCCAGGGAAGGTCTCTAAGGGCTGCAGCATGTCTTATGCTACCATGGAGACCCCTCACTCAGCACAGACACACTGCTTGCAAGCTTGTGTGTGCTGGTGAGAACAAAACGAGTAAGTCGACATGGCACTCCCCTCAGGGTGCCATGCCAGCCTCTCACTGCCTATGCAGGTATAGATAAGTCACCCCTCTAGCAGGCCTTACAGCCCTAAGGCAGGGTGCACTATACCATAAGTGAGGGCTCCAGTGCCTGAGCACTGTGCCCCTACAGTGTCTAAGCAATACCTTAGACATTGTAAGTGCAGGGTAGCCATAAGAGTATATGGTCTGGGAGTCTGTTTTACACGAACTCCACAGCACCATAATGGCTACACTGAAAACTGAGAAGTTTGGTATCAAACTTCTCAGCACAATAAATGCACACTGATGCCAGTGTACATTTTATTGTAAAATACACCCCAGAGGGCACCTTAGAGGTGCCCCCTGAAACCTTAACCGACTATCTGTGTAGGCTGACTGGTTCCAGCAGCCTGCCACAACCGAGACATGTTGCTGGCCCCATGGGGAGAGTGCCTTTGTCACTCTGAGGCCAGTAACAAAGCCTGCACTGGGTGGAGATGCTAACACCTCCCCCAGGCAGGAGCTGTCACACCTGGCGGTGAGCCTCAAAGGCTCACCCCGTTGTGCCAGCACCGCAGGACACTCCAGCTAGTGGAGTTGCCCGCCCCCTCCGGCCACGGCCCCCACTTTTTGGCGGCAAGGCCGGAGAAAATAATGAGAAAAACAAGGAGGAGTCACTGACCAGTCAGGACAGCCCCTAAGGTGTCCTGAGCTGAAGTGACTCTAACTTTTAGAAATCCTCCATCTTGCAGATGGAGGATTCCCCAATAGGATTAGGGATGTGACCCCCTCCCCTTGGGAGGAGGCACAAAGAGGGTGTACTCACCCTCAGGGCTAGTAGCCATTGGCTACTAACCCCCCAGACCTAAACACGCCCTTAAATTTAGTATTTAAGGGCTCCCCTGAACCTAAGAATTTAGATTCCTGCAACTTACCGAAGAAGAAGACTGCTGAGCTGAAAACCCCTGCAGAAGAAGAAAGAAGACACCAACTGCTTTGGCCCCAGTCCTACCGGCCTGTCTCCTGCCTTCTAAAGAACCCTGCTCCAGCGACGCTTTCTCCAGGACCAGCGACCTCTGAATCCTCAGAGGACTGCCCTGCTTCCAAGAGACCAAGAAACTCCAGAGGACAGCGGCACTGCTCCAAAAGAACTGCAACTTTGTTTCAAGGAGCAGATTTAAAGACCCCTGCAACTCCCCGCAAGAAGCGTGAGACTTGCAACACTGCACCCGGCGACCCCGACTCTACTGGTGGAGAACCAACACCTCAGGGAGGACCCTCCGGCGACTCCGAGACCATGAGTAACCAAAGTTGTCCCCCCTGAGCCCCCACAGCGACGCCTGCAGAGGGAATCCCAAGGCTCCCCCTGACCGCGACTGCCTGAACCTAAAGTCCCGACGGCTGGAAAAGACCCTGCACCCGCAGCCCCCAGCACCTGAAGGAACGGAACTTCTGTGCAGGAGTGACCCCCAGGAGGCCCTCTCCCTTGTCCAGGTGGTGGCTACCCCCAGGAGCCCCCCCCTTGCCTGCCTGCAACGCTGAAGAGATCCCTTGATCTCTCATTGAAAACCATTGGAAACCCGACGCGTGTTTGCACACTGCACCCGGCCGCCCCCACGCTGCTGAGGGTGTACTTTTTGTGCTGACTTGTGTCCCCCCCGGTGCCCTACAAAACCCCCCTGGTCTGCCCTCCGAAGACGCGGGTACTTACCTGCTGGCAGACTGGAACCGGGGCACCCCCTTCTCTCCATTGAAGCCTATGTGTTTTGGGCACCTCTTTGACCTCTGCACCTGACCGGCCCTGAGCTGCTGGTGTGGTAACTTTGGGGTTGCTCTGAACCCCCAACGGTGGGCTACCTTGGACCCCAATTTGAACCCTGTAGGTGGTTTACTTACCTGCAAGAACTAACATTACTTTACCTCCCCCAGGAACTGTGAAAATTGCACTGTGTCCACTTTTAAAACAGCTTATTGTGTTTTATGTAAAAAGTATACATGCTAATGTAATGATTCCAAGTTCCTAAAGTACTTACCTGCAATACCTTTCAAATGAGATATTACATGTAGAATTTGAACCTGTGGTTCTTAAAATAAACTAAGAAAATATATTTTTCTATAACAAAACCTATTGGCTGGATTTGTCTCTGAGTGTGTGTTCCTCATTTATTGCCTGTGTGTATGTACAACAAATGCTTAACACTACTCCTTTGATAAGCCTACTGCTCGACCACACTACCACAAAATAGAGCATTAGTATTATCTCTTTTTGCCACTATCTTACCTCTAAGGGGAACCCTTGGACTCTGTGCATACTATTCCTTACTTTGAAATAGTGCATACAGAGCCAACTTCCTACAATGGGAAAAAGAGAAGTTATTACCAACCGCACCGTCAAACTGATTGGCCCCCATCCCTACCCTTGCCATGTGGCACATGCATTCACCGTCTTTCATGCACGCAGCACTCTCCCCCCTTCCTTCTTACATTCAGCACTCTCCACACAGGCATAGCCCATACAACATGCTCCCAGTGTACTTACCTGTTTGTCTGGAGGACCGTAAAGTAGCGTGTACTGGGGGAGGACCCCATCCACGAGTTTCTCCAAGTCCTCCGATGTGAAGACAGGGGCCCTTTCCCCAGACACTCGAGCCATTGTCTCTTCCAGACCGAGGTCACAGCAGCACTTGCAGTGTAGGTCCTCTCCTGTCGAAGATCAGGTATCGAGTGATTGAACAGATAGAAAATGGCGGTCACGTCCACAGCGGTGCGTACCGTCACCGCCGGCGTACATTGTCATTGGCTCCTGGGACCCATAGGGTCCAATGTTAACCAATGCAGCATTGCGCCGCGGTCTTCGACCGCCTACCGCAACGGTGTACAACACCACCGCAGTTACCTCACATCCCATTGTCCCACTTTACAGGTCAGGCAGCCGCCATGTCAGGGGCCCACATGGCTTCATTTTCAACTGCGTCACACATACCTAGTCCTAGACTCAACACACATACAGGCCACCTTTTGTGTATGAATGGTGTTCTGTGTAAACTGTGGGTACGTACCTCTGAGTTGTTTGACTCTGTGCTTGCTGTTGTCCTTCATAGGCACTGTACGCTGGGACATGTGGAGATGGCGGCATCCTCTGGTGTACCTACCGTTGGTGGACCTGTCGACAATGGAGGAGCGACATGTGATTATCACATACAGACTTGACCGTGCCACAATCCAGGAACTGTGTACCCAGTTGGAGCCAGACCTGATGTCAGCAATCCGCCATCATACAGGAATCCCCCCTCAAGTGCAGGTGCTGACAGTGCTCCATTTCCTTGCAAGTGGGTCTTTTCAAACAACAGTGGCCTTAGCATCAGGGATGTCCCAGCCTACGTTTTCCAACGTATTGTCCAGAGTGTTGTCTGCCCTTCTGAAACACATGGGGAGCTACATCTTTTTTCCTCAGGTGGAGGATTTGCCTACAGTGAAAGGTGATTTCTATGCCCTGGGGCACATCCCCAACATCATAGGTGCCATTGATGGGACCCATTTGGCTTTGGTCCCCCCCTCACAGGAGTGAACAGGTGTACAGAAACTGGAAGAGTTATCATTCTATGAATGTACTGATGATATGTTTGGCAGACCAGTACATCTCCTGTGTGAATGCCAAGTTCCCTGGCTCAGTGCATGACGCCTACATCCTGCGGAATAGCAGCATCCCTTATGTGATAAGTCAACTCCAGAGGCACCGTGTGTGGCTATTAGGTGAGCACCGGGAAGCAAGTCAGTGGGAATGGTTGTCTGGGTCTGGGGATATCCCTCCAGGTTAGTGCGTGTCTAACAGTTGTACCTCACCATTTGCAGGTGACTCTGGTTACCCCAACCTGTCATGGCTACTGACCCCAGTGAGGAATCCCAGGACAAGGGAAGAGGAACGCTACAATGAGGCCCATGGGCGAACTAGGAGTGTGATCGAGCGGTTCAGGTTCGGGTGCCTACATATGACAGGTGGATCCCTATTCTACTCACCAAAGAAGGTGTGCCAGATCATCGTGGCCTGCTGTCTGCTTCATAACTTGGCTTTGCGACATGTGCCTTTTCTGCAGGAGGATGGTCCAGATGGTGGTGTTGTTGCAGCTGTGGAGCCTGTGGACAGTGAAGACTAGGAAGCAGGGGAAGAAGACATGCACAACATGGACTCAGTGATCCAGCAATATTTCCAGTGAGACACAGGTAAGAATACAAACCTGCATACTACATGTACTTTAACACTACTACCTCTCTAATGTGTGTCGTTTTCACCCAGTGTATGGTCACTGAGTTGTCACTTTCCCTTACGATTTCACAGATGTGGGTCCCACTGTGTGACATCTGCTTAGATTCCTCATGGACTAGAGCTGTGTGACATAGGTATGTTGACATTAAACTTGAAAGAGCATTTTGTCACTATAATTGCCAATACACTATTTCGAAATCACAGACAGACTCCAGATTGTTTTGTGCTTTAAGTGTGTTTATTTAAGTGCTCAATATTGGAGGGGGTAGTGAAATGGTGAGGGGTGATGGCGGAGGAATATCCATGGCAGAGTCCAGTCTATTAGTGTAAGGAAATGCCTCCTTGGCATGGTTGCCCCCTGACTTTTTGCCTTTGCTGATGCTATGTTTACAATTGAAAGTGTGCTGAGGCCTGCTAACCAGGCCCCAGCACCAGTGTTCTTTCCCTAACCTGTACTTTTGTATCCACAATTGGCAGACCCTGGCATCCAGATAAGTCCCTTGTAACTGGTACTTCTAGTACCAAGGGCCCTGATGCCAAGGAAGGTCTCTAAGGGCTGCAGCATGTCTTATGCCACCCTGGAGACCTCTCACTCAGCACAGACACCCTGCTTGCCAGCTTGTGTGTGCTAGTGAGGACAAAACGAGTAAGTCGACATGGCACTCCCCTCAGGGTGCCATGCCAGCCTCTCACTGCCTATGCAGTATAGGTAAGACACCCCTCTAGCAGGCCTTACAGCCCTAAGGCAGGGTGCACTATACCATAGGTGAGGGTACCAGTGCATGAGCATGGTACCCCTACAGTGTCTAAACAAAACCTTAGACATTGTAAGTGCAGGGTAGCCATAAGAGTATATGGTCTGGGAGTTTGTCAAACACGAACTCCACAACACCATAATGGCTACACTGAAAACTGGGAAGTTTGGTATCAAACTTCTCAGCACAATAAATGCACACTGATGCCAGTGTACATTTTATTGTAAAATACACCCCAGAGGGCACCTTAGAGGTGCCCCCTGAAACTTAACCGACTATCTGTGTAGGCTGACTAGTTTTAGCAGCCTGCCACGAACCGAGACATGTTGCTGGCCCCATGGGGAGAGTGCCTTTGTCACTCTGAGGCCAGTAACAAAGCCTGCACTGGGTGGAGATGCTAACACCTCCCCCAGGCAGGAATTGTCACACCTGGCGGTGAGCCTCAAAGGCTCACCTCCTTTGTGCCAACCCAGCAGGACACTCCAGCTAGTGGAGTTGCCCGCCCCCTCCGGCCAGGCCCCACTTTTGGCGGCAAGGCCGGAGAAAATAATGAGAAAAACAAGGAGGAGTCACTGGCCAGTCAGGACAGCCCCTAAGGTGTCCTGAGCTGAGGTGACTCTGACTTTTAGAAATCCTCCATCTTGCAGATGGAGGATTCCCCCAATAGGGTTAGGATTGTGACCCCCTCCCCTTGGGAGGAGGCACAAAGAGGGTGTACCCACCCTCAGGGCTAGTAGCCATTGGCTACTAACCCCCCAGACCTAAACACGCCCTTAAATTTAGTATTTAAGGGCTACCCTGAACCCTAGAAAATTAGATTCCTGCAACTACAAGAAGAAGGACTGCCTAGCTGAAAACCCCTGCAGCGGAAGACCAGAAGACGACAACTGCCTTGGCTCCAGAAACTCACCGGCCTGTCTCCTGCCTTCCAAAGATCCTGCCCCAGCGACGCCTTCCAAAGGGACCAGCGACCTCGACATCCTCTGAGGACTGCCCCTGCTTCGAAAAGACAAGAAACTCCCGAGGACAGCGGACCTGCTCCAAGAAAGGCTGCAACTTTGTTTCCAGCAGCTTTAAAGATCCCTGCAAGCTCCCCGCAAGAAGCGTGAGACTTGCAACACTGCACCCGGCGACCCCGACTCGGCTGGTGGCGATCCAACACCTCAGGAGGGACCCCAGGACTACTCTAAGACTGTGAGTACAAAAACCTGTCCCCCCTGAGCCCCCACAGCGCCGCCTGCAGAGGGAATCCCGAGGCTTCCCCTGACCGCGACTCTTTGAATCCAAAGTCCCGACACCTGGGAGAGACCCTGCACCCGCAGCCCCCAGGACCTGAAGGACCGGACTTTCACTGGAGAAGTGACCCCCAGGAGTCCCTCTCCCTTGCCCAAGTGGAGGTTTCCCCGAGGAACCCCCCCCCTTGCCTGCCTGCAGCGCTGAAGAGATCCCGAGATCTCTCATAGACTAACATTGCGAACCCGACGCTTGTTTCTACACTGCACCCGGCCGCCCCCGCGCCGCTGAGGGTGAAATTTCTGTGTGGGCTTGTGTCCCCCCCCGGTGCCCTACAAAACCCCCCTGGTCTGCCCTCCGAAGACGCAGGTACTTACCTGCAAGCAGACCGGAACCGGGGCACCCCCTTCTCTCCATTCTAGCCTATGTGTTTTGGGCACCACTTTGAACTCTGCACCTGACCGGCCCTGAGCTGCTGGTGTGGTGACTTTGGGGTTGCTCTGAACCCCCAACGGTGGGCTACCTTGGACCAAGAACTAAGCCCTGTAAGTGTCTTACTTACCTGGTTAACCTAACAAATACTTACCTCCCCTAGGAACTGTGAAAATTGCACTGTGTCCACTTTTAAAACAACTATTTGTGAATAACTTGAAAAGTATACATGCAATTTTGATGATTTGAAGTTCCTAAAGTACTTACCTGCAATACCTTTCGAATGAGATATTACATGTAGAATTTGAACCTGTGGTTCTTAAAATAAACTAAGAAAAGATATTTTTCTATATAAAAACCTATTGGCTGGATTTGTCTCTGAGTGTGTGTACCTCATTTATTGTCTATGTGTATGTACAACAAATGCTTAACACTACTCCTTGGGTAAGCCTACTGCTCGACCACACTACCACAAAATAGAGCATTAGTATTATCTCTTTTTGCCACTATCTTACCTCTAAGGGGAACCCTTGGACTCTGTGCATACTATTCCTTACTTTGAAATAGTGCATACAGAGCCAACTTCCTACATTGGTGGATCAGCGGTGGGGTACAAGACTTTGCATTTGCTGGACTACTCAGCCAATACCTGATCACACGACAAATTCCAAAATTGTCATTAGAAATTCATTTTTGCAATTTGAAATTTTTCTAAATTCTTAAAAGTCCTGCTAGGGCCTTGTGTGTTAAGTCCCTGTTTAGCATTGTCTTTTAGAGTTTAAAAGTTTGTTAAAAGTTTGAAATTAGATTCTAGAAACAGTTTTAGATTCTTTAAAAAGTCTTCCAACTCTTAGCAAAATAATGTCTGATACAGAGATGAATGTGGTGGAACTCGACACCACACCTTACCTCCATCTTAATATGAGGGAGCTAAGGTCTCTCTGTAATATCAAAAAAATAACCATTGGCTCCAGACCTACCAAAATTCAGCTCCAGGAGCTGTTGGCAGAGTTTGAAAAAGCCAACCCCTCTGATGATGACCTCACAGAGGAAGAGATTAGTGACTTGGAGGCCAATGTCCCTCCTCCAGTCCTAAATAGGGAGAACAGGACCCCTCAAGTCCTGTCTCCAACTGTGTTAGTCAGAAATAGTGAGTCCCTCACAGGAGGGTCCCACATTTCTGAAATCACTGAGGATGCTCTCAGTGAAGATGACCTCCTGTTAGCCAGGATGGCCAAAAGATTGGCTTTAGAGAGACAGCTCCTAGCCATAGAAAGGGAAAGACAAGAGATGGGCCTAGGACCCATCAATGGTGGCAGCAATATAAATAGGGTCAGAGATTCTCCTGACATGTTAAAAATCCCCAAAGGGATTGTGACAAAATTTGAAGATGGTGATGACATCACCAAGTGGTTCACAGCTTTTGAGAGGGCTTGTGTAACCAGAAAAGTGAACAGATCTCACTGGGGTGCTCTCCTTTGGGAAATGTTCACTGGAAAGTGTAGGGATAGACTCCTCACACTCTCTGGAAAAGATGCAGAATCTTATGACCTCATGAAGGGTACCCTGATTGAGGGCTTTGGATTCTCCACTGAGGAGTACAGGATTAGGTTCAGGGGGGCTCAAAAATCCTCGAGCCAGACCTGGGTTGACTTTGTTGACTACTCAGTGAAAACACTAGATGGTTGGATTCAAGGCAGTGGTGTAAGTAATTATGATGGGCTGTACAATTTATTTGTGAAAGAACACCTATTGAGTAATTGTTTCAATGATAAACTGCATCAGCATCTGGTAGACCTAGGACCAATTTCTCCCCAAGAATTGGGAAAGAAGGCGGACCATTGGGTCAAGACAAGGGTGTCCAAGACTTCAACAGGGGGTGACCAAAAGAAAGGGGTCACAAAGACTCCCCAGGGGAAGGGTGATGAGACAACCAAAACTAAAAATAGTAAAGAGTCTTCTACAGGCCCCCAAAAACCTGCACAGGAGGGTGGGCCCAGAGCCTCTTCACAAAACAATGGGTACAAGGGTAAAAACTTTGATCCCAAAAAGGCCTGGTGTCATAGCTGTAAACAGCATGGACACCAAACTGGAGACAAAGCCTGTCCCAAGAAAGGTTCCACTCCAAACTCCCATCCAGGTAACACTGGTATGGCTAGTCTCCAAGTGGGATCAACAGTGTGCCCAGAGCAAATCAGGGTCCACACTGAAGCTACTCTAGTTTCTGAGGGTGGGGTGGATTTAGCCACACTAGCTGTCTGGCCGCCTAACATGCAAAAATACAGACAGCAACTCTTAATTAATGGGACTAGAATAGAGGGCCTGAGGGATACAGGTGCCAGTGTCACCATGGTGACAGAGAAACTGGTTTCCCCTGGCCAATACCTGACTGGAAATACTTACACAGTCACCAACGCTGACAATCAGAGAAAAGTACATCCCATGGCAATGGTTACTTTAGAATGGGGAGGGGTCAAGGGCCTGAAACAGGTGGTGGTCTCCTCAAATATCCCAGTGGACTGTCTGCTTGGAAATGACCTGGAGTCCTCAGCATGGGCTGGGGTAGAACTAAAAACCCATGCAGCAATGCTGGGTATCCCTGAACTGGTGTGTGTGAAAACAAGAGCACAATGCAAGGCACAGGGTGAACAAGTAGAGCTGGAGTCTGGAAGAATGGCCCAGCCTACCAAGAGGAAAGGAAAGTCAGTTGGGAAACCAACTGCAACACAGCAAAAGAAAGGGAACCTCTCTTCTCAGGAAGAAGTTCTGCCCTCTGAGGGAACTGAGCCTTTGGAGCTTGAACCTTATCAGGTTGAGCTCTTAGGCCCAGGGGGACCCTCAAGGGAGGAGCTGTGTAAGGGACAAGAAACCTGTCCCTCTCTTGAAGGCCTTAGGCAGCAAGCTGCTGAAGAGTCCAAAGGCAAGAAAAATGGAACGCATAGGGTCTATTGGGAAGATGGACTCCTGTACACTGAGGCCAGAGACCCCAAACCTGGTGCCACTAGGAGAGTGGTAGTGCCTCAGCTGTTCAGAGAGTTCATCCTAACATTGGCCCATGACATTCCCCTTGCTGGACATTTGGGACAAACCAAGACGTGGGAGAGGTTAGTCAACCACTTCTACTGGCCCAATATGTCCAACATGGTTAAGGAGTTTTGCCTCTCCTGCCCCACCTGTCAAGCCAGTGGTAAGACAGGTGGGCATCCAAAGGCCCCCCTCATTCCACTTCCAGTGGTGGGGGTTCCCTTTGAAAGAGTGGGTGTGGACATAGTTGGTCCACTAGAACCTCCCACAGCCACAGGAAATCTGTATATCCTGGTAGTAGTGGATCATGCTACCAGGTATCCTGAAGCTATTCCCCTTAGGTCGACTACTGCCCCTGCAGTAGCCAAGGCCCTCATTGGTATTTTTACCAGAGTGGGTTTCCCTAAGGAGGTGGTGTCTGACAGAGGTACCAACTTCATGTCAGCATACCTAAAGCACATGTGGAATGAGTGTGGAGTGACTTATAAATTCACTACCCCATACCATCCACAAACTAATGGCTTGGTTGAGAGATTCAACAAGACATTAAAAGGCATGATCATGGGGCTCCCAGAAAAGCTCAAAAGGAGATGGGATGTCCTCTTGCCATGTCTGCTTTTCGCTTACAGAGAGGTGCCACAGAAGGGAGTAGGATTCTCACCCTTTGAACTTCTGTTTGGTCATCCTGTAAGGGGACCACTTGCCCTTGTTAAAGAAGGCTGGGAGAGACCTCTCCATGAGCCTAAACAGGACATAGTGGACTATGTACTTGGCCTTCGCTCTAGAATGGCAGAGTACATGGAAAAGGCAACCAAAAACCTTGAGGCCAGCCAACAGCTCCAGAAGTTTTGGTATGACCAAAAGGCTGCACTGGTTGAGTTCCAACCAGGGCAGAAAGTCTGGGTTCTGGAGCCTGTGGCTCCCAGGGCACTCCAGGACAAATGGAGTGGCCCTTACCCAGTGCTAGAAAGGAAGAGTCAGGTCACCTACCTGGTGGACCTGGGCACAAGCAGGAGCCCCAAGAGGGTGATCCATGTAAACCGCCTTAAACTCTTCCATGACAGGGCTGATGTGAATCTGTTGATGGTAACAGATGAGGATCAGGAGGCAGAGAGTGAACCTCTCCCTGATCTTCTGTCATCAGACCCAAAAGATGGCACAGTAGATGGGGTGATCTACTCAGACACCCTCTCTGGCCAACAGCAAGCTGATTGTAGGAGAGTCCTACAACAGTTTCCTGAACTCTTCTCCTTAACCCCTGGTCAGACACACCTGTGTACCCATGATGTGGACACAGGAGACAGCATGCCTGTCAAGAACAAAATCTTCAGACAGTCTGACCATGTTAAGGAAAGCATCAAGGTGGAAGTCCACAAGATGCTGGAATTGGGGGTAATTGAGCGCTCTGACAGCCCCTGGGCTAGCCCAGTGGTCTTAGTCCCCAAACCTCACACCAAAGATGGAAAGAAAGAGATGAGGTTTTGTGTGGACTACAGAGGGCTCAATTCTGTCACCAAGACAGATGCTCATCCAATTCCAAGAGCTGATGAGCTCATAGATAAATTAGGTGCTGCCAAATTCTTAAGTACCTTTGACTTGACAGCAGGGTACTGGCAAATAAAAATGGCACCTGGAGCAAAAGAGAAAACAGCATTCTCCACACCTGATGGGCATTATCAGTTTACTGTTATGCCCTTTGGTTTAAAGAATGCCCCTGCCACCTTCCAAAGGTTGGTGAATCAAGTCCTTGCTGGCTTGGAGTCCTTTAGCACAGCTTATCTTGATGATATTGCTGTCTTTAGCTCCACCTGGCAGGATCACCTGGTCCACCTGAAGAAGGTTTTGAAGGCTCTGCAATCTGCAGGCCTCTCTATCAAGGCATCCAAATGCCAGATAGGGCAGGGAACTGTGGTTTACTTGGGCCACCTTGTAGGTGGAGGCCAAGTTCAGCCACTCCAACCCAAGATCCAGACTATTCTGGACTGGGTAGCTCCAAAAACCCAGACCCAAGTCAGGGCATTCCTTGGCTTGACTGGGTATTACAGGAGGTTTGTGAAGGGATATGGATCCATTGTGACAGCCCTCACTGAACTCACCTCCAAGAAAATGCCCAAGAAAGTGAACTGGACTGTGGAATGCCAACAGGCCTTTGACACCCTGAAACAAGCAATGTGCTCAGCACCAGTTCTAAAAGCTCCAGATTATTCTAAGCAGTTCATTGTGCAGACTGATGCCTCTGAACATGGGATAAGGGCAGTTTTGTCCCAAACAAATGATGATGGCCTTGACCAGCCTGTTGCTTTCATTAGCAGGAGGTTACTCCCCAGGGAGCAGCGTTGGAGTGCCATTGAGAGGGAGGCCTTTGCTGTGGTTTGGTCCCTGAAGAAGCTGAGACCATACCTCTTTGGGACTCACTTCCTAGTTCAAACTGACCACAGACCTCTCAAATGGCTGATGCAAATGAAAGGTGAAAATCCTAAACTGTTGAGGTGGTCCATCTCCCTACAGGGAATGGACTTTATAGTGGAACACAGACCTGGGACTGCCCATGCCAATGCAGATGGCCTTTCCAGGTTCTTCCACTTAGAAAATGAAGACTCTCTTGGGAAAGGTTAGTCTCATCCTCTTTCGTTTGGGGGGGGGTTGTGTAAGGAAATGCCTCCTTGGCATGGTTGCCCCCTGACTTTTTGCCTTTGCTGATGCTATGTTTACAATTGAAAGTGTGCTGAGGCCTGCTAACCAGGCCCCAGCACCAGTGTTCTTTCCCTAACCTGTACTTTTGTATCCACAATTGGCAGACCCTGGCATCCAGATAAGTCCCTTGTAACTGGTACTTCTAGTACCAAGGGCCCTGATGCCAAGGAAGGTCTCTAAGGGCTGCAGCATGTCTTATGCCACCCTGGAGACCTCTCACTCAGCACAGACACCCTGCTTGCCAGCTTGTGTGTGCTAGTGAGGACAAAACGAGTAAGTCGACATGGCACTCCCCTCAGGGTGCCATGCCAGCCTCTCACTGCCTATGCAGTATAGGTAAGACACCCCTCTAGCAGGCCTTACAGCCCTAAGGCAGGGTGCACTATACCATAGGTGAGGGTACCAGTGCATGAGCATGGTACCCCTACAGTGTCTAAACAAAACCTTAGACATTGTAAGTGCAGGGTAGCCATAAGAGTATATGGTCTGGGAGTTTGTCAAACACGAACTCCACAACACCATAATGGCTACACTGAAAACTGGGAAGTTTGGTATCAAACTTCTCAGCACAATAAATGCACACTGATGCCAGTGTACATTTTATTGTAAAATACACCCCAGAGGGCACCTTAGAGGTGCCCCCTGAAACTTAACCGACTATCTGTGTAGGCTGACTAGTTTTAGCAGCCTGCCACGAACCGAGACATGTTGCTGGCCCCATGGGGAGAGTGCCTTTGTCACTCTGAGGCCAGTAACAAAGCCTGCACTGGGTGGAGATGCTAACACCTCCCCCAGGCAGGAATTGTCACACCTGGCGGTGAGCCTCAAAGGCTCACCTCCTTTGTGCCAACCCAGCAGGACACTCCAGCTAGTGGAGTTGCCCGCCCCCTCCGGCCAGGCCCCACTTTTGGCGGCAAGGCCGGAGAAAATAATGAGAAAAACAAGGAGGAGTCACTGGCCAGTCAGGACAGCCCCTAAGGTGTCCTGAGCTGAGGTGACTCTGACTTTTAGAAATCCTCCATCTTGCAGATGGAGGATTCCCCCAATAGGGTTAGGATTGTGACCCCCTCCCCTTGGGAGGAGGCACAAAGAGGGTGTACCCACCCTCAGGGCTAGTAGCCATTGGCTACTAACCCCCCAGACCTAAACACGCCCTTAAATTTAGTATTTAAGGGCTACCCTGAACCCTAGAAAATTAGATTCCTGCAACTACAAGAAGAAGGACTGCCTAGCTGAAAACCCCTGCAGCGGAAGACCAGAAGACGACAACTGCCTTGGCTCCAGAAACTCACCGGCCTGTCTCCTGCCTTCCAAAGATCCTGCCCCAGCGACGCCTTCCAAAGGGACCAGCGACCTCGACATCCTCTGAGGACTGCCCCTGCTTCGAAAAGACAAGAAACTCCCGAGGACAGCGGACCTGCTCCAAGAAAGGCTGCAACTTTGTTTCCAGCAGCTTTAAAGATCCCTGCAAGCTCCCCGCAAGAAGCGTGAGACTTGCAACACTGCACCCGGCGACCCCGACTCGGCTGGTGGCGATCCAACACCTCAGGAGGGACCCCAGGACTACTCTAAGACTGTGAGTACAAAAACCTGTCCCCCCTGAGCCCCCACAGCGCCGCCTGCAGAGGGAATCCCGAGGCTTCCCCTGACCGCGACTCTTTGAATCCAAAGTCCCGACACCTGGGAGAGACCCTGCACCCGCAGCCCCCAGGACCTGAAGGACCGGACTTTCACTGGAGAAGTGACCCCCAGGAGTCCCTCTCCCTTGCCCAAGTGGAGGTTTCCCCGAGGAACCCCCCCCCTTGCCTGCCTGCAGCGCTGAAGAGATCCCGAGATCTCTCATAGACTAACATTGCGAACCCGACGCTTGTTTCTACACTGCACCCGGCCGCCCCCGCGCCGCTGAGGGTGAAATTTCTGTGTGGGCTTGTGTCCCCCCCCGGTGCCCTACAAAACCCCCCTGGTCTGCCCTCCGAAGACGCAGGTACTTACCTGCAAGCAGACCGGAACCGGGGCACCCCCTTCTCTCCATTCTAGCCTATGTGTTTTGGGCACCACTTTGAACTCTGCACCTGACCGGCCCTGAGCTGCTGGTGTGGTGACTTTGGGGTTGCTCTGAACCCCCAACGGTGGGCTACCTTGGACCAAGAACTAAGCCCTGTAAGTGTCTTACTTACCTGGTTAACCTAACAAATACTTACCTCCCCTAGGAACTGTGAAAATTGCACTGTGTCCACTTTTAAAACAGCTATTTGTGAATAACTTGAAAAGTATACATGCAATTTTGATGATTTGAAGTTCCTAAAGTACTTACCTGCAATACCTTTCGAATGAGACATTACATGTAGAATTTGAACCTGTGGTTCTTAAAATAAACTAAGAAAAGATATTTTTCTATATAAAAACCTATTGGCTGGATTTGTCTCTGAGTGTGTGTACCTCATTTATTGTCTATGTGTATGTACAACAAATGCTTAACACTACTCCTTGGGTAAGCCTACTGCTCGACCACACTACCACAAAATAGAGCATTAGTATTATCTCTTTTTGCCACTATCTTACCTCTAAGGGGAACCCTTGGACTCTGTGCATACTATTCCTTACTTTGAAATAGTGCATACAGAGCCAACTTCCTACAATTAGTCTCACAGGTGCATTGCCCATATGGGCATAGGAAGTGGAGCTGGGGCAGTTTCAGTATGGACAGGGTGACAAAGTGGGACAGTAGGATGACAATCAGGGTGGTCTCATTTCTTGGCGGGGGTCTTGGCATCGTGCTCTGTCTTTGTCCTGGATCTCAGGGACCATTTGCAGGGTGGTTCTCCCTCTGCAGGGGGTGGGGTGCTGGTGTGGTGGTCCTGTGGCGGGGCGTCCTGTCCACTAGCGCTGGCGGAGGCGGTGGGCAGTTCATCGTCCATGCTAGTGTTAGGGGCCCCTTCTAGTGCCACAGTGTCCCTCCTGGTGTTCATAAGTTCCTTCAGCATCCCTACGATGGTGCCCAGGGTAGAGCTGATGGTTCTGAGTTCCTCCCTGAAGCCCATATACTGTTCCTCCTGCATTCACTGGGTCTCCTGAAACTTGGCCTGTACCGTTGCCATCGTCTCCTGGGAGTGGTGGTAGGCTCCCATGATGGAGGAGAGGGCCTCGTGGAGAGTGGGTTCCCTTGGCCTGTCCGCCCTCTGTCGCACAGCAGCCCTCCCAGTTCCCCTGTGTTCCTGGGCCTCCTTCCCCTGGACCGTGTGCCCACTACCACTGCCCCCAGGTCCCTGTTGTTGTTGGGGTGGTGGGTTATCCTGGGTTCCCCGTAGTGGTGGACACACAGCTGATTGACGTGTCCTGGGGACGGAGGTGTGGGCCCGCTGGGTGGGTGCTGTGCTGGTGTTTCCAGAGGGTGGAAGATCTGTAGTGGCCTGTGACTGGGTGATGGGAACCGACTGTCCCGAGGTCCCCGACGGGCTGGGCTGGTCATCTAGATCCAGTTGGACAGAGGTGCTGTCATCACTGTGGACCTCTTCTGTTGGTGGTATGGACATGTGTGGACCCTCCTGTCCGGTGACGCTGGGTAGGGGTCCTGAAGGGGTATAAAAGGATGTTGATTACATCTGTGTGTGCCATGGTGTGCAATGGGTTTGTGACTGTGTACCCCAGTGCTTGCATTCTTGTGTGGGACCTTGTGTGATGGTGGTTTATGGGGTGTATGGGTATGTGCAGTGGGCATGCTTTGGTGATGGGTGTCCATGCTTTGTTGTTGCATGCAGGGCTTGGTGTTGGGATGGGTGGTTTGTGATATTGGGACATTTGTGAGGAGTTGGAGTGATGGGGGTGAGGGTGTGGGTGGGGGTATGTGATGGCATGCAGGTAGGGTGGGGGTTGTAATAGTTAAGGTGCGACTTACCAGAGTCCATTCCTCCACCTACTCCTGGGAGGCCCTCAGGATGCAGAATCGCCAAGACCTGCTCCTCCCATGTTGTTAGTTGTGGGGGAAGAGGAGGGGGTCCGCCGCCAGTCCGCTGAACCGCCAGGTGGTGTCTTGAGACCACGGAACGCACCTTCCCCCGTAGGTCAGTCCACCTCTTCCTGATGTCCTCCCGATTTCTTGGGTGCTGTCCCACTGCGTTCACCCTGTCCACTATTCTTCGCCATAACTCCATTTTCCTTGCAATGGAGGTGTGCTGCACCTGTGATCCGAATAGCTGTGGCTCTACCCGGACGATTTCCTCCACCATGACCCTGAGCTCCTCCTCCGACAACCTGGGGTGTCTTTGCCGTGCCATGGGGTGGTGTAGGTGATGTGTGGGGTGGCGTGTGTGGTGATATGTGTGCTGATATATAGTGGTGTGTTGTGTGAGGTGCGTGGAAGTTCTGTGGGTGATGGTGTTGTGTGCCTGTGGTTGCTATTGTTCTTGCTGGTGCTCTCTCTCTGGCCTTCTTTCAGAATTTTTTGCTGTGGGGGTTTGTGGGTGTGTGTTTTATAGTGGTGTGGGTGTGTGGGAGTGGTGTGTGTATGTGTATCAGGTGTGTGTATTTGGAATTGTCCAATGTGGTAGTGTTTTGTAAATGTGTGTGTATTTTGAGCGCGGTGGTGTATACTGCCAATGGAATACCGCGTGGATTCGTCTGTCGCAATAGTGTGGGCGTATTTCTGTTGGCGTGACGGTGGAGGTTTTGTTTTCGCCAGTTTATCACTGACCTTTGGTGTGGCGGACTTGTGTGGGTGTCTGAATTTTGGCGGATTCCGAAATGTGGGTCATAATAGCTGTGGCGGAATTCCGCGGCGGTGTGTTGGCGGTCTACTGCACGGCGGTAAGCGGCTTTTACCGGCAATGGTGTAATGACCGCCTTAGTCTCTTTTTCGGAGATTTTCTTCAGCGGGACGAACCTGCAAATTAGGCCGGGTCGCGTTTGAGGCAAGCCGGCTAGAGTTGCCGCGGAGGGTCGGTCCCTCTATGGAGCTTTTTTTTCAAAAGTTCTCCAAACTTCTCCAAACTTCTGGGGCTTCTCCCCGATGTTCTTTTAAGGTTCTTTTGCGGTCCACAGCTCACCCCAAGGGTCCAGAAGCTCTGAGATGATCCTTTGGGGGTGCGGACTACAACTCCCAGAATGCACCTGGCGCAAACTCCTTTTTGGCCACTGGGCAGTGGTCAGCTGGTTGATTTCTTAGCTATAAATGCTAGCTGGGCCTCCAGCTCTCTTTCCCTGGGGGACAGGTTCTCTCTTCCTGAAGGGACACCCTTCCCCCAACTAGCTTTGGGTCTGCCCCTAGTAACTGTATGTAATGAGGACCGGTCTTCCTCATCCTCACTTAGGCTCAGATGCCCTCCCTCCCCTGAGTGGTTAGAGCTAGCATCCTACCCTACTTCTCCCTCCTCTGGAGCTTCCTCTGGGTCTACCTCTTGGGCCTCAACCCATGCTGTCAGGGATTTGATCTGGACATGCTTCCTGAGGTCAGTGGTTGCAGGCAACCCTCTTTCAGTACACAACCCCCTAAGCTGGACTACTTTCAGTGTGGGTAGGCTAGCCAGATCAAGCTCCATGGTTCCCTAGTTTTGAGTCAACAAAAACGTTCTGCAAAAATTGGAAACAAGAATTTAGAAAAATCACAAAAATTCAATAATTGAAATGAATCCAAATTAAAAATAAAAAGATTTTTTGCACTAGGACAATTTAAAGGATTTTTAATTTGTTCTACTTAAAACTGTAATGTGATACTGAACACAAGTACAGGATCCCACCACCGCTCACAAAAAATGTACCTACACTTAGCAATAGGCCACTAACCTCCACTTAGTTCCAGCTAGGTCTCAGTAAATTAAACCCAGCTCAACCCTTGGTAGCTTTGCCACGAGCGTCAAGGCTTAACTTAGGAGACAGAGGGGGTCATTCTGACCATGGCGGTAATTACCGCCATGGCGGAGGTCGGCGGTAGCACCGCCAACAGGCTGGCGGTGCACCGCTGGGCATTCTGACCGCGGCGGCCGCCCGCCAGCCCAGGGCAAATGTCAGAATCACCGCCGCGGTCTTTCGACCGCGGTGCGGTGTTCTGACGGCGGTACCTTGGCGGACGGCCTCCGCCGTCCGCCAAGGTCAGAATGACCCCCAGAGTGTAAAGTATTCAAATTTCCCAAAACAGTAATTAAATAAAACACATAAATAGTTCAAAAATCCAAAACCAATTTATAACAATAGATCATATTTTTATCTTTAAAATGACACAAAAAATGAATAAATTCGGATAAGGGGAACCGGAGATATGAATTTTTAAAGAATTATTGGGTTTTTTTGTGCCTAGAAACAAAAAACGCCAATAGGGTCATCTGGTTGCACCTCGACCGGGGCAAAGTCAAAGTTTAAGGCTGACCGCGAAGGAGCCCTGCTCAGCTACAGCTCGCGGGAGGCCTCGGGCAAAAGTTTACCTTCGGACTTACGGGGGTCATTATGACCTCTGTGGTCGTTTTGAAAGACCGCCGAGGGACCGCCGTGCAGAAGACCGCCAGTGGTGGCGGTTTTCCGCTCGGTGTATTATGACTGTTGGCAGCTCTCCGTCCTTTGTCGGACAGAGAGCCGCCAACAGCCATACTGGCGGGCGGCGGGGAAGTGGAGGTGGCTCCACATCCACCGCCACGTCAACAGAACACCTCCCACCGAATCACGTCCTGTGATTCGGCGTGGCGGTGTTCTGTTGACGGTGTGGTGTCGGCGGAGCAGCCCCCATGGCTCCCGTCCCCTCCCGGAGGATCGTCAGACCAGGTAAGTCGATCGTCCGTGAGGGGAGTGGTACGAGGGGGTGTTGTGTGCGTGCATGGGGGTGTGCGTGTGTGTATGTAGTGGGGATGTCTGAGTGCCTGTATGCTTGCAGGGGTGTCGTGAGTATGGGAATGAGTGCGTGTATGTCTGTAGATATGTCTGCATGGTTGTGTGCGTGTATGTTTGAAGGTGGGTGTGCGTGTTGGACTGTGTGTGTGGATGTTTGCATGTATGTCGGTGTGTGCGTGTATATGTGTTGGTGGTGCCTGCGTGCGTGTCGTGTGTGCATGAATGATGTGATGTTGGGGTCGGGGTGGGGAGGGGGGTCCTGCCACCTTTGGGGGGTGGCAAGGGTGGTGGGGGGTGTAGGGGAGGGAGTCGGGTGGGGGTGGGGGATAGGGGAGACCCCTATCAGTGCCAGGGACGGAATTCCCTGGCACTGATAGTGCTTACTGCCATGGATTTCATGGCGGTTCCAACTGCAGGAAATCCATGGCGGTAAGCCGGGTCCAAATACCCCCAGCGGTATAGTGACGACCACCGGGCTGGAGACCCTGGTCTCCAGCCCAGCGGGCAGAACGGAGAAGCGGCGGATGACCATGGCGGTTATAATTCCAAAAAAAAGACCGCCAGCCTGTTGGCAGTCTTACCGCCGCTTCTCCGCCGTCCGCCAGGGTCGTAATGACCCCCTTAGTCTCTTTTCTGAAGATTTGCTTCAGCGGGACAAACCTGCCAGTCCAATCCGACCTCCTGGAACTCTTCTCCAGATACGCGTCGCGGGAACCCTCGGTGGAGATTTTTACCTTAGGACATAGTCGTTTTTTCGAGGTGAAAATCCTTCGACCAGGGTAAACCTGGATTTTGATCCAACGTCCTTGCAGCCCTTCTCGGATACGCTGGCTGGGAGGTCCCGGTCAACTTTTTACCTTCGGACTTAGTCTCTTTTTCTGAGATTTTCTACAGCGGGACGAACCTGCAAATCAGGCCGGGTCGCGGTTGAGGCAAGCCGGCTAGAGTTGCTGCGGCGGGTCGGTCCCTCTATGGAGCTTTTCTTCAAAAGTTCTCCAAACTTCTGGGGCTTCTCCCAGATGTTCTTTTAAGGTTCTTTCGGGGTCCACAGCTCAACCCAAGGGTCCAGAAGCTCTGAGATGATCCTTGGGGGGTGCGGACTACAACTCCCAGAATGCACCTGGCTCAAACTCCTTTTTGGCCACTGGGCAGTGGTCAGCCGGTTGATGTCTTCAGGAGTTGGTGCAGGGGACTCTGGCTAGCAATTTTTCACCTGTAGCAAACAGGGAGTCCCTCCTTGAACCAGTTGAAGCCATGCAAAGTCCTTCTTGTGGTGAAGCCCAAGTGTGAAGCTGGTGCAGTCCTTCTGAGTACAGGTTCCAGGTGCAGGCCAGGGGTCCAGCAGGGCAGTCCTTCTTCTTCTGTAGTTCTTCCTGGTTGGGATGTGGTAGGGAACTGAGGTGTGGGTGCAGGCCTGCCAGTTCTATCCTTGCTCCTGGGTGAAAAACAGGGGGGTCCTGATTCTTCAATCAGGTGCAGGGTTCTTCCCCCTGTGATGACAACTTCCTGGGAAGTGTGGCAAAAATCAATCCTATGAGGCAACATTCTTCAAAAATTCATCATGGCTGAAAGTGATTTTTAAAGGTTACATCTGGCTGAGCCCACCCACTGGTGTGGCTAAAAATCATAAACACACACTTCTCCTGCCCTCTCCTAATCTAATCAAGGGGGCACCTAGTTGTCTGTGGTTGCAGGATGTGGGGGGTGTTGCTGGGTTGCTCCAAATGTCCTTCTCTGCCTTTGAAGACCCGTTTGGCAGCCCTCTGCCCTTCCTGCCTCACCATCTGCTGAGGGGAAATTCCCTCCCACAGGCACATCTCTTTGTGTGAAGCCAGGCCACTTCACACCTCATCAAGGCAGCCTGGCCGGGCTGCCAGAAGCTGGCCAATTAGAGCACAGCAGCAAACACAATGCATGGCGGAAATTGGCAACTTTTCAGGTAAAGTTTAAAACTTTTTACCTGAACAAGTTATGTTAAATCCAACAACTGGAAGTTGTGGGCTTTATTATAACAATTAATTTGATACCAAACTCTTGGTATCCATTACTTAAGGGGAATTTTAAAATTAAAATAAAGTCTCCCCATTCTAGCCTATGGAGGCCATTCACTACAATGAGGGAAAAACAAATTTGGCTGTTTTTACCTCACCAGGGCTTATAAAACTATTTTTATAAGGTCCCTGCTTATAGTTACATGGCATCCAGCCCTAGGGGCACACAGGGCACACCTTAGGAGTGACGTATATGTAAAAATAAGGTAGTTTAAGACCTTGGAACTACTTTTGATTCCAAAATCGAATTTGCATATAACTTTAATTTAAAAGCAGCCAGCAAGGCAGGCCTGCCTTTAAAATGACACTGGGCACCTCAGCAGTGCGCCTATGGGTGCACTACCTATGCTGTGGTCCCTAAACCTACATACCCTACCATATACTAGGGACTTATAGGTAGGTTGACTTAGCCAATTATAATTAGCCTAATTTGCATATTGATTTTACACAGAGCGCAGGCCCTGGGACTGGTTAGCAGTACCCAGGGCACCATCAGTCAGGAAAACACCAGCAAAATGTGGAAAATGGGGGCAAAAAGTTAGGGGGCCTCTGCAATCAGCCCTGTTTTCTCACATCTATACCAATTCGAACATATTCCTCCTGATTGGTGAAAGTGTGTCTGTCCTGTACCAATTGGCATATTTGTTTTTCCAGTTCTCCCTAAATGTCCTTTTTGAGTTTTTCTGCTAAATTATGTCTTTCTCTGGAGAAGCTGCACCTGCAGTAATTGACTTTGAGCTGACCAGGTTAGAGTCTCACACTGTGCCACAGCTGAAGTATTTCTGCAAGAACTTTCAAGTGTCTGCAAAGGGTTTCACCAGGAATGTGTAACTACAGAAGACTTTGAGGGACTGGGCGGAGGAACAGGTTGCAGTGGAAGACAGATACCCAGCCACTCCTGAGCCTTCCTCAAAGCACTCTCCATCCTCCCGTGCTCTCACTCTGATCCTGCCTGCGCTCCCAGTGCAGGTGCCTGCAGCTGCCACCCAGCTGCACGCCTCCCTAGCAGGCCCCGCCCACCTGCCAGCACATTTAATGCCGGTTGCAGCGCAACCAGGCTGAGAAGTACCTGGCCTCTGGATAGGTCACTGCTCCCCAGCTGCTCCTGAGCCTTCCTCACAGCACTTTCCAGCCACATGCGCTCTCAGTCTGATACCGTCACTGCTGCTTAGCTGTCCACCTCCCTAGTATGCCGCCGGCCACCACATTTAATGTTGGTTGCAGCGTGACCAGGCTGAGAAGTGCCTGACCTCAGAAAAGGTCACTGCTCCCAAGCTGCTCCTGAGCTTTCCTCACAGCGCTCTCCAGCCTCCCGCACTCTTAGTCGAACCCTGTCTGCTCAACTTTCAAATCCAGACCGACGCCAAAACCACAGTGAGAGGCATCTAGTTTACAGACCCTCTGGCCCACGACCGTCCTTCTGCAATGCCATCACCACCCTCATTGCACCTCTCGCCATTGATTCCCAGTATTACCTTCTACTGGGCAACTTCAACGTCCACCTTGACAATCCCAGCAATGCCAACTCCACCACCCTCCTGGAGGACCTCAGCAACATTGGTCTCACCCAACTGATCAACGAACCCACCCACAAGGCAGGGCACAAACTTGATGCATTCTTCACATCCAGCAACCAAATCTTATTCACTCACGTCACGGACCGCGTATGGACTCACCACCACATCATCAATTTTCTCATCTATGACACCTGTCACTTCACCGCCAAACACCACAGCACCCCCACTGCAGCTGGGTCAAAGTAACCAAAGACATGTGGGCACCCTACAAACCTCACAGCCCACATCAATGACTAACCTCAGCCAGGCAGTAAAGAACGTCTCCAACTGGATCACCAGCTGCACTGACAAAAACTTACCAAATCCAACAACTCCAAACAAGCCAGCTGGTACAACCCGGAGCTCAAAGAAATCAAACACAGCTGCCACCAACTCGAGCAAAAGTAATGATCAACCAAGGACTCATATGACAGAGTGGCCCTCAAGCAAGTCCTCAGTGACTACCCCAACCAAAACAAGGCAACCAGGAAAGCAGCAATCACCACCCTCAGCTGCAGCCAACCACGCCAAGGAACTCTTCAAAATCATCAACAAATTTGACAACCCTACAGCCACAGAAACCACCATCCACCGACTCCATATCTGACTACCTTCACAACAAAATTGCCACCAACTACAACAACTTCGACCCCCAACCCAACACCTCCGACCTGGATTGCCTGCCGTAAGCAGCAGCCTCAGTCCACACACTAACCTCTTGGAACCCCAGTCACCACACAGACCACTGCCAAAATCATGGCCAACGCTCACTCAGCGGCACCCACTGGAAACATGTGGAGGTCACCCCCTTCCTCAAGAAGCCCTCTGCAGACCCCAACAACCTCAAAAACTGCAGACCCGTCTCCCTGCTACCGCACAAAGGTCATTGAAAAAGTCATCAACCTGCACCCAACAAAACACCTAGAACAAAACCAACTACTGCACTACTCGCAATCAGGGTTTCAAGCTAACCACAGCACAAAGATTGTGCTGATCGCAGCCACGGATGACATCAGAACCCTCTTTGACCAGGGAGAAACATCAGCATTTATCCTACTGGACTTTTCTGCAACTTTCGACACTGTATCACACCACATGCTCCTCAAGAGACTCTTCCACATCGGTATTCGACAAAATGCCCTCAAGTGGATCGCCTCCTTTCTCACAGGCCGCACGCAAAGTATCCACTTCCCACCCTTCACCTCCGCACCCAAAACTGTCATCTGTGGCGTACCCTAGGGATCCTCTCTCAGCTCCACCGTCTTCAACATCTACATGACCCCCCTCGCTGACATCATCAAATCCCACTGCATCACTATACTCTCCTACGCTGACAACACCCAACTAATCCTCTCCCTCATCAAGGACCCTCACATTGCCAAACCAGCTTCACAACACCATGAATGATGTAGCTGCTTGGATGAAGGACAGCTGCCTTAAGCTCAACACCAACAAGGCGGAAGTCCTGATAATCAGAAATAACTCCAACGTATGGGACCACAGTTGAGGGCCAGCACAAATTGGACTCCCACCCACCTCTTTGGACCACACTCGTAACCTCGGCATCATCATAGACAGCCAACTCTCGCTGAAACAACTCGGTAGCCTATTCTTGCTTCCACATTCTCTGGATGCTCCATAGAAACTTCAAATGGATCTCCATCAACGTGAGAAAAAAAGTCATGCATGCCCTCATCACCAGCCGCCTTTCCTTTGGCTGCACCATATTCTCCGGTGTCCCCTCCCAGCTACTCAAACAACTGCAAACCATACAGACTCATCCTGGATCTTAAGTATATAAATAGAAATAGTACACTGTTCCAGTAAATGTGTATGCAGGGAGAGAAAGAGTCAGTACTAGCAGGAGAGCCCTCAAGCATCCACTAGGATGCTGAGCATCATCATTGGGCTATCTCCGGCACTGCAATGTCTGGCGGACCATACCACACATGGTGGTGGCACTCAACCGAAAGTAATGTAGCAGAGGAAAAAAAGTCTGTGAGAAATACTGAAAAAAGAAAAGGCGAGACAAATACAGTTAAAATTGACTCTGACCCTTAGGCATCATAATTTAATAACTCAGGAAAAGGATCAGGCCAAGATTAAAAGAAACGACAGGAGTAAAAACGGGGAAAAATGTCCCACTGTACTCCAGGGAAAGGAAAAAGGAAGTGTACCTAGTCCTAACACAGTGTGGTCATCCTGGATCTTCCCAGTTGTGCTAGCACCACCCCCACCCCCACCTCAGAACCCTTAATTGGCTTCCGGTCCAGAAGAGGTGCCAATTCAAAATCCTCACTCTGGCCTTCAAAGAGCTACACAAACAAGAACCAACATACATCAACGACAGAATGAAAATCCACACCCCTGCAAGACAGCTTTGCTCCGCCTCCCCCTACCCCACACACATACCCCGCATCATCACTCCCGTAGTGGCAGACGCTCCTTCTCCTACGTCACCGCCAAAACCTGGAACAGCCTACACCTCAGGACAGCCCCCTCCTTAGCGGTGTTCAAGAAACAGCTTATAACATGGCTCTTCAAAGGAGACACAGCTCCCCCAGTGACCAGCAACCCATAAGGGTGACAGTGCTGCGCTTTACAAATCCCTGATTGATTGATTGATCGTAGAAGATAAGCAGGAAATTCCTGAGGAGGAGGAGGATGAACTGATTCTGGATTCCCATGAGGAAGAGGAACCACCTGTGGAAAGTGTCAACAGTGTGACAGGAGCAGAGTGGTTTCCAGACCAGGGAGCAGTGTCTCTTCCAGGAAATTGTCACCAGAGGAGATGACAGACAGGAGGGAGGAAAGGAAACTCAGACTGGAGTTTTCTGGATTGGAACAGGCTTGTGAGGAAAGGAAACTGGCACTTGAGGAGAAGAAGTTGGCCCAGGAGCTCAGTTTGAGAGAGCTGGACATAACAGCCCTAGAAGTAGGGTTTAGCAATGGAAAGGTGGCAGCACACCTGCAGTGTCAAGTGAGTCTAAAATCCACATCCCAAAAGATGTGGCGCCCAGTTACAGTAGGGGGGGATGACATGGATAAGTGGTTGGCAAACTATGAAGTGGCTTTAAGAGTGCACAGGGTCCCAGAGGCATTCTGGGGAGGCAGTCTTCGGCGGTACATGCCTCTAGTGGGGAGGGACACCCTTCTTACTTTAGAGGTAGAGGACCAGACCAACTCCCCAGCCATGAAGGCCATCTTAGTCAAGACGTTTGGTCTGACACCTGAAAAGTATAGGCAAATGTTTAGAGCTAGTCGCAAACTCAGCACAAAAACGTGGGTAGATTTTCTAGACTATGCTGGTAAAGCACTGAAGGGCTGGGTGAAGGGCAACAATGTTAATGATTTTGATGGGCTGTACAGCTTGATTTTGAAGGAGCACATGCTTGATAGTTGTTTTACAGAGCTGCACCAACACCTGGTGGATAACAATCTGACTGAGCCCAGGAAGCCCGCTGAGGAGGCAGACATCTGGGTCAGCACCAGACTGTCCACCGAGGTATCTGGTGGGGGTACTCCCAAAAGGGTGGTTATGGTTCCCACCAGAAGAAAGGGAGGTGGCTAAAAGAATGATTTCTGTAAGGGCCCCAAAACAGCACACAAGGGAAAGGGTCTGGTTCACATTCCCAATCTGGCCACTAGAAACAAAAACTAACCTGGCAAAATTCAGCAATCCAAAACACACAAGTGCTATGAGTGCAGTGAATATGGACACTACAAGGGAGACCTCAAGTGTTAAAAAAGAGCACACACCCTCCCACTAGAGATAAGAACCCTGGGGTGGCTAGCATAGAGCTGGGGGAGAAGTATGTCCCCATTAATGGGGGAGGGGGGAGTTTAGTGGGGTTACTCTTGTGTTCCCTGGGTGACAGTGAGACGGTTCCTAAGACCCATGTGCCATCAAATACTACTAAGTATAGGCAATGGGTCACCATCAATGAGCAAGGTGTTGAGGCTCTGAGGGACACAGATGCCAGTATAACTATGGTAAAGAGTCTATAGTATCCCCAGAGCAGGTGATTCCCAAAGCATTCCACCAAGTAGTGGTTGCTGACAACAGGGACACTCACTATCCAGTGGCCCTTGTTCCATTTGAGTGGGGGTTGTTTCAGGACTTCTGAAGGTTGCTGTGAGCCCTGTCATGCCTGTGGACTGTTTGTTAGGTAATGACCTAGAGGCTTCTCCCTGGAAGGAGGTGAGGCTCAAGGCTCATGTGGAGATGTTGGGGTTACCTGATTTGATCTGTGCTACCACAAGATCCATATCTGCCTGGGAGGGGAGTCTGGAAGGGTTGGAGCCTGGAACGATGGCCCAGCCAGCTTCTAACAATGGGAAAGGCAGAGAGTGTGGTAAACCAGCTCAATTGTACCCCTAGTGAGATGGATGGAGCACCTGTGATGGCCCCCTCTGAGAATTATAGGAGGTTTATTATGGGATATGGCACTGTTGTTGCCCCCTTGACTGAGCTGTCTTCTAAGAAGCAGCCCAGGAATGTGAATTAGACAGAGGCATGCCAAAAAGCATTTGACATCCTGAAGCAAGCCATGCGCACAGCTCCTGTGTTCAAGGCCCCTGACTTCTCCAAATAAATAATTGCACAAACTGATGCCTCAGAAGATGAGGTAGTGGCAGTATTATCACAGCTCAATGACAAAGGCCTGGATAAACATGTAGCCTTCATATCTAGGAGGTTACTTCCCTGGGAACAGAGGTGGAGTGTTATAGAAAGGAAAGCTTTTGCTATAGTATGGACCATGAAGAAGTTGAGGCCATACCTGTTTGGCACTCACCTCCTGATTCAGACTGACCAAAGGCCCCTCAGGTGACTAATGCAAATAGGGGGAGAAAACCCCAAACTGTTGAGGTGGTCCATTTCCCTACAGGGTATGGACTTTGGGGTGGAACACAGCCCTGGCGTAGACCACACCAATGCTGATGGGCTATCTAGATTCTTCTGCCTTAGTGATGAGAACTCCCTAGAGGTAGGATAGCCCTCCCCACTTTCAGGTGGGGGAACATGTGTTAGACCTGGCATCCTTAGGGTGGTCTTACCCTAGACTTTTTGCCTTTTACCTCCTGCGTTGTTGCTGTATCTTTTGATTTGGCCTTAGGACTTGGCATTTCGACAAAGGCATACTTGGCATGCAAATGCAGTTTGCGTGGACTACAGCAAACTCACCAGGAGAGCACTTTCTTCTTTGGGTTACTTATCCCCTATCTCGTCGCCAATTGTAGCATCTTCCCCAGCCTGAGTACCCGCCAAAGACCACACCACACACAGAGCTGCAAATCACACTTCTTCATATCTCTGTGTGTACCTGTGAACACCAACATTCTAAAAAAAGTTTTCATTATATACTATTCTAGTGATTACATCAAACTGATATGGAGTCCGCAGGGAGTAGGAAAGGCTCCATTCTAAATCATGCTAGTAACTACACACAACCCTGTAGAATTGGGTGCACATAACACTGCAAGTTTGAATGGTCTATTTCCCAATTGTCTTGAGGAGTTGCTGGTGATGTCCAAGTGACATAAAAAGCAAAACAAATTTGCCATTGCTGTTAACTGTGGCTGTTAGAGCCCAGTTATCTTCAAGAGCAGTGCCCTTCAAAGTCTACCTTCCAGCAGCAGTGATTCTAATTTTGGATATTACAGAATTTCACATTGGTTAGATGAAGTGAAGGGTGTTGGGGTCTGCAGGGAAGTAGAACTGGAATGAAATGAATATCCCTGCTAGACCTGCCATCCTTGTCGTGGTATTCCCCAAAAGTGTTACCCTCCCAGCTCCTGTTTGCTAAACTCATTGTTGTTGGCTTCAGTGCTAAAGAACACGTGCTCTCTCCTTCAAATATGGTAAAATTGACTAATTTCATTGTAATCCCCTAGTAAATGATATGCCATGTGCCTAGGGCCTGTAAATTAAACACTACTAGTGGATCTGCAGCACTCATTGTGCCACTCACTAAAGTAGCCATTTAAAACATGTCTCAGGCCTGCTACTGCAGCCTATGGTGCAGTTTTAGACTGCCATTTCGACTTGGCAAAATAAAGCTTTTGCCAGGCGTAAGCATTCCTTTTTAATACTTATAAGTCACCCCTAGGATGGGCCCTAAAGGGTCATATGGCAAGTGCATTATATCTAAAAAGTAGTACTTACTTAAGTTTTACATGTCCTAGCAGTGAAAAACTCAAGTTGTTTTTTACTGTTGTAAGACCTATCCCTCCGATTGACTAACACTGGGTTACCTTATTACTTTTAATATGTGCTAACTCTGGATTGGATCCAGATAGAGAAATGCTATGTACACTAAAATGAATTGTAATTTAAAGTCCTCTTTAATGGTAAAGTTGGATTTGAAGTCACAGTTTTGAAAATACAACTTTTAGAAAGTTGCCATTTTGTTGTCCCAACAATTTGTGCCTTCTGTCAGTTTCCTGGGTCATATGCCTGTGAATGGCTCTGCTGGTGGGCACTGTGTATTCCTTGCAGACAGCGAAACAAAGGGGGCTTAGGTGCAGATATGATGAGCCATTCTGAAAACATGACTAGGGAGGGGCTGTATCCAGCCCCACTCACACTTCAAAGGGCTTTGCCTCCTACACACACACACACAATGGTATCTGACACTAGGCCTGCCCTGCCTTTTGCCATCTCCAGACATTTTGGAGCCTTGACCAGGGGGGTAAAATAGGAAGTCACACACTCAAAGGATGGCACCAGGTGTACATAGTGAATCTCCAGAGCTACTCTTCCGAACACTTATGGACCTGTAAAATTTACTGAAGAAGGACTGCCCTTCTGCCCGAGGATTGCCCTACTGCGTGAAGGACTGCCTAGCTGTCTGAGAATGGAGACTGGACCCGCTTCCTAACCAGAGTGTCTCCAAGTGTCAGTTGACTGACCTCCTGTGTGAGTTACAACTGCCCAGCTGACCTACTGCAACTGGACCTAACTAAACCTGCAACAGCACTTGCCTAAGCTCTGCTGGTGCCTCTGCTGGAGTGAGGCCCTGATACACAAGAGGTGCCTTCCCATGTCCTGGACCCTTGGCTGGCATCAGAGTGTAAAGGAAAAGTGAAAATCCTGAAGTTTCGGCTCCCTGTGAACAGGCCAATTCAAGCCCTCAATGACCGCCAACGTAAAGCACCGGTGAGATGAGTCTTTGTGTCAACAGTGACCACCAGCGACACAGTCAAGGCACCTGCCTTTTGCGATACAGCAAAGACAGCCCGCAATGACCGCCAATAAGAAGCTACAGTGATAAATATCCACAGCGCTTAACTTGCTCTTTGTGCTACAGCGACAAGCATCTGTGATGCTCTGCTTTCTCCAGCATAAATTGAACTTTTCATGCCAGTATTAGAAGGTAACTTTTCAGTGGGACTAACCTGGCATCTGTATCCAACCCGGGCCCCATTGTGGTCAGCCTGAATTTGTGGCATTTCCTCCACCTAGCACGACTAGATAGGTCATAGGCAAAATGCATTTTCTAAGTAGAAATTGTTTCATATAACATGAATAACAAGGACACTTGAAGATAAATGATGAATGTGGTTACATATTGCTGCTATTTGCAGTATTGTATCTCAGAGAAGAGATGAAGGATGACTGAAGATCAGAAGAGGAAACATGTTGCAAAAGCACCCCTCTACTCTTATTCATGGCCGCTTACCCTGTCTGAGTCTATGCAGCTCAAGCAGATAATCTACAGATTTTTCTCAAAACTCTCTTTATGGGAAGTTCTGCTCTGATTGATTCTGATATTTGAGTTCAAGCGCTATGCTTGACCTCTCACTAGAACTCTTTATGGGCTCTAACTGACACCTTTATCTTGATGCTCTGTTCAATTTTAAACCTATCCTCACTTTTAGAATAGGGATTTGTTCCTTTATGGAACGTACTATAGGAATTGCTTATGAAATGTTGATTATATACTCTGCTTATTGATTACTTTGATTAAATGAATACTGCTTTAATAAGAAATGAGCATATGAAGAGACTCATTAAAAAGCTTGGAATGCTCATCAAACTCTCATTATTGACTAAGAAAGATTTAAACTTGATGATTAATTAATTTATGTGCAGCTCCTGGTTAATCTCACCTTCAGTGGAAGACCATGCAGCCTTTTAGCTGGGAAGACAGATTGATAAGTTGGTAAGACTTGCTCATAAATTAGGGACTGTGAACCGGATGTCCAAGCTCTCCGCCATAGATGGTAGCCAGGGGACGGTTTACATTAGGAGAAACCAGAGATGTAATTAATTTCTCTAATTTAGAGAAATGGCCAAAAACTGAATTTTGAAGATTGATTGAGCACGGTTTCAAAGGCGGTTAGGAAATTGGAGGTTTGAGGACATGCAATTTTTTGATTATTGAGAATTATGTGTGATCAATGAATTGGTGATGCTTATGCCCTTACTGTCAAGAATTTGAAGAGGTTATTGGAATAAGAAGTAGTCTAAGATCCCAGGATAGATTAAGATAAACAAGGATTGCTTATGGTTTTCTTGTCGGCCAAGGGATTTGAGATGCAGGTCATGAGGAACCATCAACTGCATCAATTGAGACAGGGACTGTAGCTATTTGTTGTGAATGTACTAATTTGATCGATGTTGACTAAACCTGATGCTCAAAGTTGAAGCTGCACTGGTTCAGGTGATATTTCAATGGTCGAGATTTCATTGGTGTGTGTGAAAACTCTTTTTGATTGCGAAAAGTTGAAGGGTGTAAACACATGAATATTTTGGTTGTTGAATTGTTCTTTTTGTTTTCTTTAGAGGAACAGACACAGACTGTTATTTTATGTCACACAGAGTTGTAGAATTGTATCATTGTGTGTGTATGAAGAAACTGTAAAGGAGGGTGAACCGTTGCAAAGAGCGAGTTTTTGCGTCATTTGTGCCAGGTTGAGATTGGAAAAGACCAGCTGCTGTACTCCGATCGGGGCTGCTTTGAGGGGGGTGCTCTGCTGCTTAGTGACTGCAGGAAGTCATTCCTGTTGGCAAAGGTGAAGAAACGTTATTATTTATTGTTAAGGGAGTGTGTGTGCACTTTGAAAAGTGCTTTTGCTTATTTGTATGAAAGGTAGAAGCGCACTGCATTTTAAGCATATGCAGCACGCTTGGATTTTTCGAGTAAATAAAGAAATGCTTTTTTTTTAAAGACGTTTTTTATTGAGTCAAATACAAGAACATTAACTTAACATTGCCAGAACAGAGATATGCAGTTGGGAATATGTATGAATAAAGAATATTGTACTTATAAATGCATATTAAACATGTAAATGAATTCGGCACATACAGCAATATAGTACTAAAGACTCCAAGTTTGAATAAAGAAAGAAGAAAGAGAAAGGTAGAGTGAGAAGAGCTTTAGGGATAGAAAAGGGAATCAAGTGATAGCCATGTGGAGAGAGAGGTAATAGACAGTAGTTGAAGCGAATGTAAGATGAGATAAGTATTTATAAGAAGAAAAACAGGAAATATATTGACATTTTTAAAAAGGAAGAGAAAAATCAATTTCCTTCGCAGTGCGTGAGAGATAGCTTCTTAATGGCAACCATAGCTGATGACGTTTGAAGAAAGTTCCTGTTGAATCAAGCTTGTAGCTGTCAAGTCTATGATGATAACATACAGAATTCGACCACTGTCTGAGACTAATGTTCTCTGAAGATTTCCAGTTAGAAGTAACAATATATATTGCAATAGAAAGGAAGAGGTCCACCAATTTTCCAAGAGGCTTGAATGAACTCCAGATTTCGTGGATGCCATCCAAAAACAGCAATTTATGACATTGGTAAGGAGATCTGAGCTATTGCTGAAATGCGAGACCATATTGAGGACCAAAAAGTAGATAGGGATGGACAAGAAAAAAACGTGTGTAAGCCAGTACCCTGTTGAGTGTGGCAGTGCCAACAATTGTCATTTTGTGTAAGTTTGAGTTTGTAAAGGCGTACAGGAGTATAGAGAAGTCTATTATAAAAAAAATACAGGGTCTGCGTGAGGCTTGCAGTGGGATGTATCTTATACCATTTTCTATCCCATAAAAAAGTTGGCCAAACAACACCAAGATCTGATTCCCACAATGTCTCAATAGGTGATTTGAGTCTAGGTGGAACAGGCATTCTTAAAAGTTTATAAATTCCAGCTGCCCTAGGATAATTAGAAGTTATGATCGGGTGTGGCGATGATGCAAGAGAAGAAGGATTGTGATGTATATGTTTATTGAGGGCCTCTTGCACCAGAGTAGAAATAATGATATATTGGGATTTCATGCGAATAGGGAGATTATAAATTGCTGAGAGAGTAGTAAAAGGGATAAGAGTCTCTTTATGATATAATTGGGAAATGAGAAGAATACCTTTAGTCATTCAAGCCTTCCAACACAAGGTTTTACCTTGTTTCCTAGGAGAACTATTGTGCCAAATAGGACTGTTAAAGAATTGATTAATGGGGGTAGGACGTGAAATAAAAAAATGTTTCAGTAAGTTGACTGAATGGGAGATAGTGCTGAGCAACCAGAATTTTGGGGGGTTAGACATAAATATAATGTGAGATATAACACAGACCATTTCTGTGTGAGATCTACAAGCTTTGCAGATACGTTTTCTGAATTAGTATTTAGTGTATCCTTGAGAGTAGTGCAGTACCATCCCCCCAGGCATTTAGGCCCTTATTATAACATTGGCTGGAGGCAATCGCCGCCCGCCAAGTTGTAACCACTGTGTGGCCGCCAATGCGGCCACACTCCTGTGGTGCCCATTATGACATCCCCACTGGGCCGCAACATGGGAACTGGCTCCAAATGGAGCCGGCGGTGTTGCGGCCATGCGACGGGTGCATAGCAGACAGTGAAAAGCTGCATTGGGCCCTGTCAGGGGCCCCCAGGGGCCCCGCGACTACCCATACTGCCATCCTTTTCCTGGCGGTTCAAACCGCCAGGAAAAGGCTGGCGGTAGGGGGACTCGTAATCCCCTGGGCAGCACTGCTAGCAGCGCTGCCCTGGCTGATTACTACCGCTGGGGCCATTGTGGTGGGAAACCGCCGGCCCCGGCGGTGCGACCGCGGTGGAGCCCTGGCGGTCCTGTACCGCCAGGGGTGAAATGACCCCCTTAATCTTAGAAGAATTCCAAGATAATCCTGCATCAAGGAATACAGAGCCAGTGCAATGAGCATTAAGTGGTAAGACCACTGTTTTGTCTATATTAAGTTTATAGCCAGATACATCAGAATATAAGTTGAGCTCATGCAGGAATGTAGGAAGAGAAGTATCAGGGTGTGACATGAACAAAAGAATATCATCATCATATGCCATAAATTTTATGTGAGTATTATTAATTTCAAGCCCTGTAAATTGTTCAGAAGTTTTTAATTGGTATAGAAAGGGTTTGAGTGTTACGACTCGGTCAGCCCATTTCCAGGGGGCGCTGTAAGGGGACTGTCAGAAGCCTGGGAATCACCTTGAACACCTATCTAGAGTCCCTTGCTGACTCCTGTTTGTTTCTCTTTTCTCCATGGTACACTTGTGTAGGACTACATTTGCTTCTTGGGACTGCAAATCCCATAATGCACAGCTTGGTAGTCAGGAAAACCCGGATTCTGTTTCCCATTGTTTTCAATGGGAGAAGTCCAGTTGCTCCTTATCACTGGATCCTCTCCTCTAGGACTTGCAAGTGTCCGAAACCACACACACCTGAACCCTCTCCTGTGCAGCCCAGTTTGGAACTGCTTATAAGCAGCCATTTCCTCAAGCTCCCCGTCATGCATTGGACTTCAATTCCTTTGTGTTACAGACCCCTTGTCGGATGGTGTTCCAGTTTTGTTCCTGTTCTGTTCCAGCCTGATACTGTTTCCTGTTTCTCTGCCCTGTTCCTGATTGTTCCAGTCAGAGTCTGCTCCCTACTTCTTAGCCTTGTACCTGTTTGGTTCTTCCAGAGCCTGCTCCCTGTTTCTCTGCCCTGCTCCTGCCTTGTTTCAGCCTGAACCTGCTCTCTGTTTCCCAGTCCTGTTTACTACTCATTCCTACTCCCTGTATACCAGTCCTGTCCTTGCCTGTTCCAGCCAGAGCCTGCTCTCAGTTTCCCAGTCCTGTCTCTGTTTGTCCCAGCCAGAAGTTTGCGCCCTGTTTTCAAGTCCTATTCCCGCCTTTGCTTCAGCCTGAGCCTGTTCCTAGTTCTTGCCTCTGCCTCTTTGTTTGTTCCCTTCTGTTTCTGTTTCTTCTTGGTTCTTTGTGTCTGGTAAGTGTTCTATCAGTCTTCACCAGTGTATACGTGTCCTCCTGTGTACTGGGGTTGGCTCCTGGTTTCCAGGAGGCAATTCCAGCTCCCATCCTTGTCCAGTGTTATACGTTGTATTTAGTGCCTAACAGTGACAGTGTGCTATTGCTGTTTTCTCAGGAATCGCCACTGTGTTTCCAGCTGGACCCACAAGAGCGTGTCCTGTGTATGTAAGTACTATCCTTGTTCGTGCTCTAGGGTCCAGAGACAGAATCACTTCTGCTGCCTCCTTTCTATGGGGCTGGCAGGGTGACTATCTGTAAGAGCAAACTGCACAGAGGCATTGAGATTCCCTGTCACTGTGGGAGGTTCTGCGCCTTACTCTGTGTACAACCCCAGCGTGTTTGTCCACTGGTAATCCGTTTCCTGTTTGTTCACACAAGGGTTGCTCTGCTTTTACTTTCCTGTTTCCTGTGCCTATCCATAGCTGTCCTTTCCGTGTATGCCTTTAGCTGCTCCTCTGCCCCAGTGTACTACCTCTTTAGGATATACGGTGACCTCAAGGGGTGTCCCAACCAAAGTCCTGATCAGACCCGCCCGAAACCGTAACATTGAGAGCCTAAATAAATAGTAAAGGTGATAATGGGCATCCCTGATGAGTGCCCCTTTTAAGAGGGAAAAATGGAGATCAGATACCATTTGTTATAATCAAGGAACATGGTGAGGAATAAAAAATGGATATAAAATGTCAGAATTTAGTATCTAGTCCATGCCATTTCAATGCCTTCAACAAGAAATCCCAGTAGACCCTATTGAAGGCCTTTTCCGCATCCAATGATAAAGCTGCCAGAGGAATATTAAGTTTAGAAGCCTTATTAATAATATTCTAAAAAGTACGAGAATTATCTGCTACATTTCTATTAGGGATAAAACCAGATTGATGAGACTCAATAAGGTCAGGTATATATGGGAGTAAACAGAGAGCCAAAACTTTGGCATAGAGTTTACAATCAGTATTAATTATTAAAGATATGGGTCTATACTTTTTACATTCAGTCGCATCCCGATCTTTTTTGGGAATAAGACAAATCATGGCCTCTGTATATGAGCCAGATGCAGATCCTGACTTTATAAAGTGATTAAGTAATTGAAAGAGTTTGGGGAAGAGAGACTTAGCAAACTGAATAAAGAAATCTACTGTGAAACCATCTGGGCCTGGAGCCTTCCCCTCGGGGAGAGATTGTAAAGCTGTATATAGTTCGGTAAGCTGTAGAGGTTGGCCTAAAGATGAGAGGTCAATCTGCAATGGGTCTCTTGGTTTGAGATTAGAGAAATATTGGTTGATAGATTCAACTGATGGTGTGCGTTCTGGAGTGTATAGGTCCTTATAGTAAGAAGCGAAACACAATGCTATATCTTTATCTCTAAAGTGTTTAACTTCATTGTTATCTGTGATGGATTTAATAGTTGTTTTTTGTTTTCTTTGTTTCAAATATCGAGCTAGAAGAGAAACAGCTTTTTGTTACCACCATAATGTCACGAAACGTGACGTGGAACGTCTGTCCCAAAATGGATCGAGAATTTAGTTGCAGTCACTACCTATTAGTAAATTGTTTGAGGAATGATCAGAGACAATATGTGAAAGATTCTTCCAAAAAGTTGGATCTGGATGTGTGGGGCCGTATATATTTAGGATAGTAAGAGAAATATTGTCAATTGTAAATGTAACAAGTACCCAGCGGCCTTGTGTATCTTGATGTTGTGAAATTATCTTAGGTTTGAGACATTTATGACAGAGTATAATTACCCCATTTTTGTTTGTGGTGGAAGGGGAGTAGAAAATGTCCCCCATTCATTGTTTTTTAAGCTTAATTGCCTCAGAGTCATTGAGGTGAGTATCTTGCAACAAAGCAATGTGGCATTTCAAACATGCTAGGGGGGATAAGACACGCTGACGTTTAATGGGGTGTTTAAGCCCCTTAAAATTCCACGTAACAGTTCTATGTTGCACATAATTGTAGAATACCAGGGCACACCGCAGGCAGTCCTGTATGGTTGATCCAAGTGGTAGTACAATCAAAGTCGAAGACCACGACGTAGGTGAAAGTAGAGTTTATTAACAACACAAAAGGGCATTGCCAATATCCAGCTAATAACCCATATGTGCAGTGAACAGCCCAGTATACAGCAAACAGCCGACACATGTTTCCTCTCCTAGACATTTTCTCAAGGCTGAAAAAGTATATGAACAATATATATGCCCGCACTAAAGTGTGCAGAGTACTCTGCATTCCGACGCAACACGGCACGGCACTACTTAAGGGTGACAGGCTTATCAAATCAAATCAAATCATTAACATTTATAAAGCGCGCTACTCACCCGTGCGGGTCTCAAGGCGCTAGGGGAAAGAGGGGGTTACTGCTGCTCGAAAAGCCAGGTCTTTAGGAGTCTCCGGAAAGCGGAGTGGTCCTGGGTGGTCCTGAGGATGGTGGGGAGGGAGTTCCAGGTCCTGGCCACCAGGAAGGAGAAAGATCTCTCACCCGCCGTGGAGCGGCGGATGCGAGGGACGGAAGCGAGTGCGAGGCCAGAGGAACGGAGGAGGCGGGTGGGGACGTAGAAGCTGAGGCGTCGGTTGAGGTATTCCGGTCCCTTGTCGTGGAGGGCTTTGTGTGCGTGGGTGAGAAGTCGAAAGGTGATCCTTTTGCTGACTGGGAGCCAATGCAGGTGTCTCAGGTGTGCGGAGATGTGGCTGTTGTGGGGTACGTCGAGGATGAGGCGGGCCGAGGCGTTTTGAATGCGTTGCAGGCGATTTTGGAGTTTGGCTGTGGTCCCAGCGTAGAGGGTGTTGCCGTAGTTCAGGCGGCTCGTGACGAGGGCGTGGGTCACGGTTTTTCTAGTGTCGGCAGGGATCCAGCGGAAGATCTTGCGGAGCATGCAGAGGGTGAGGAAGCAGGCGGAGGACACGGCGCTGACTTGCTTGGTCATGGTGAGAAGAGGGTCCAAGATGAAGCTGAGGTTGCGGGCGTGGTCTGCGGGGGCCGGTGCGGTGCCGAGGGCCGTGGGCCACCAGGAGTCATCCCAGGCGGACGGGGTGTTGCCGAGGATGAGGACTTCCGTTTTTTCAGAGTTCAGCTTTAGGCGGCTGAGCCTCATCCAATCTGCGACGTCCTTCATACCCTCTTGTAGGTTGGTCTTGGTGCTGGCGGGGTCCTTAGTGAGGGAGAGTATAAGTTGGGTGTCGTCGGCGTAGGAGGTGATGATGATGTCGTGCTTGCGTACGATGTTGGCGAGGGGGCTCATGTAGACATTGAAGAGTGTCGGGCTGAGTGATGAGCCTTGGGGTACGCCCCAGATGATCTCGGTGGGTACTGAGCGAAACGGAGGGAGGTAAACTCTTTGGGAACGGTTTGAGAGGAAGGAGGCGATCCAGTCCAGGGCCTGGCCTTGGATCCCGGTGGAGCGGAGGCGGGTGATTAGGGTGCGGTGACAGACGGTGTCGAAGGCAGCCGAAAGGTCGAGGAGAATGAGGGCGACTGTTTCACCGTTGTCCATCAGGGTTCTGATGTCGTCTGTGACTGAGATGAGGGCGGTTTCCGTGCTGTGGTTGGTTCGGAATCCGGTTTGTGAAGGGTCGAGCAGGTTGTTGTTTTCCAGGAAGGTGGTCAGCTGTTTGTTGACGGTCTTCTCTATTACCTTGGCTGGGAAAGGCAGGAGAGAGATGGGGCGGAAGTTTTTCAGGTCGCTCGGGTCAGCCGTAGGTTTCTTTAGTAGGGCGTTGACTTCGGCGTGTTTCCAGCATTCGGGGAAGGTAGCAGAAGAAAAAGAAGAGTTGATGACGGCCTGGAGGTGCGGGGCGATAATGTCGTCGGCTTTGTTAAAGATGAAGTGAGGGCAGGGGTCCGAAGGGGCGCCGGAGTGGATAGAGTTCATGGTGGATTTGGTTTCTTCAGTGTTGATGTGGGTCCAGTTGTTGAGGGTGATGGTCGGGGGTGCGGGTTCGGTGGTGTTTGGTTGGGTCTGGTGTCCGAAGCTGTCGTGGAGGTCGCTGATCTTGCGGTGGAAGAAGGTGGCGAGGGATTCGCACAAATCCTGTGAGGGCGTGACGGCGTTGGGGTTGGAGAACTCCTTGAGGATGCTGAAGAGTTCTCTGCTGTTGTGGCTGTTTTTGTCCAGTCTGTCGGTGAAAAAGTTCCTTTTAGCAGCGCGGATCAAGTTGTGGTGTTCGCGGGTAGCGTTCTTGAGGGCGGTCATGTTGTCAGCGGTGTGGTCCTTGCGCCAGGCCTTCTCGAGAGCGCGACAAGTTTTCTTTGATTCTTTGAGGGTGTCAGAGAACCAGAGAGGTTTTTTGGTGTTGGTCTGTCGATGCGTGCGTTTGAGGGGAGCAAGGTTGTCTGCGCAGTTGGAGATCCAGTTTGTGAGGCTGAGGGCTGCGTCGTTGGGGTCAGTGGTGAGGGTGGGTTGGTTGGCGGCGAGTGCGTAGAAGAGTTGCTCTTCGGGGATCTTGTTCCACTGTCGACGAGGGATGGGTTGAGTGCGGAGGTGGCGTGTCTCGCGTCGGAATGTGAAGTGGACACAGCTCTGGTCGGTCCAGTGTAGAGCGGAGGTGTGGCTGAAGAAGATGTGTTTGCTGGCGGAGAAGATAGGGTCGAGCGTGTGTCCGGCGATGTGGGTGGCGGTGTTCACCAGTTGTTTGAGGCCGAGGTTGGCGAGGTTGTCGAGCAGGGTGGTGGTGTTGGGGTCGTTGTTTTGTTCCAGATGAAAGTTGAGGTTGCCTAGGAGAATGTAGTCCGGTGAGGCGAGGGCGTGCGGGAGATGAAGTCGGCGATGGCGTCGCTGAATGGGGCGCGCGGTCCGGGAGGACGGTAGACGAGGGATCCTCTGAGGGTGGTCCTCGGGTCGGTGCGAATCTGAAAATGCAGGTGTTCAGCGGCGAGAGGGGTGTCTTCGGTGGAGGTGGTGACGCTGATGGAGTCTTTGAAGACGATGGCGATACCTCCTCCTACTTTGTTGGTGCGGTCTTTTCTGGAGATCTTGTAGCCTTCGGGGATGGCGGTGGCGATGTCTGGAGCAGAGGAGGCGTTCATCCAGGTCTCCGTGATGAAGGTGACGTCCGGGGCTGTGGAGTCCAGGAGGTCCCAGAGTTCAACGGCGTGCTTGTGGACGGAACGAGCGTTGACCAGAATGTACTTGAGGTGGTTGATGGCGCGTGGGCTTGTGGTCGTGGTAGTTGCGTGGTGGAAGATGCGTTTGCAGGAGTTGCAGGCGAAGGGTCCATGGGTGCGTTTGGGGTGAGCTTGGAAGCAGGTGTTGGAGCGTCCTGGGTTGAGGGCGTGGAGGGTGGTGGGGTCGTAGCGGATCAGCGGGGCTTGGGAGAGCTGGGGACCAGGGGTCGTGGCGCTGGGCGCGGGCCAGGCGCAGACGTGCGCAGACGGGTTTGCCTCTGGCGCGCCCGCTGCTCAATCACGCAGCGGCCGCCATATGAGTTAGGAGGGGGGAGGGGTCAGCTGGGGGCGAATGGGAGCTGGGGGGCAGGGGCGTGCAGGAGGTCGCGGCGGGAAAGCGCGAGGGAGGGGGGACAGGTAGAGTGAGAAGAGCTGGGGGAGGGGGGGTTTAAGGGTGGAGGGGGGTGAGTGTTAGGAGGTTTAGGAGATTAGGGAGAAAGATAGGAGTAGGGTTGTGAAGATAGGGGAGGGGGGGTTGTAGAGGTGGGTGAGGGTGAGAGGTAGAGTGAGAGGATAGGAAGATAGGTAATAGAGGGGGTGGTTGGAAGGGGGGGAGAGATAGAGAAATAGATAGAGAAAATCGATAGATAGAGAAATCGATAGATAGAGAGATAGGTAGATAGGAGGAGGTGGAGAGTGAGGGAGTTAGATAGTGGGATAGAGAGATAGAGAGATAGGTAGATAGGAGGAGTGAGGGAGGTAGATAGCGAACGGGTTAGATAGGGGTGATAGAGGGGGGGAGGCGAGTGAGGGAGGGGGATGAGGCAGGAGCAGGAGGGCAGGCGCGGGGAGAAGAAGACGGAGGAGGCAGAAGTGGCGAAGGCAGAAGATAGAAGACAGAAGACAGAAGAGCAGAAGAACAGAAGACCGGAAGAACAGAAGACCGGAAGAACAGAAGAAAGGAAGACCGGAAGAACAGGAGACCAGAAGAGCAGAAGAACACAGAAGAACACAGAAGAACACAGAACACAGAAGAACACAGAAGAAGATACAGAAAACGAAGAACAGAAGGCAGAAGACCACAGAAGAAGATGAGGAAGAAGAGAAGAAGAGAGAAGACGGGGAAAAGAAGAGTACAGAAGAAGATTACAGGCGAGGAGCGAGGAGGAAGAACAGAGAAGAAGAAAAGAAGAAAAGAAGCAGGAGCAGGAGAGAGGGTGAGTAGCGCGGGCAGAGCGAGGGGCTGGGAAGTGGGGGGTACTTACTGTGAGGTGGGTCTCAGGAACTCAGGAACCTGGAGGAGCTGGAGGAGCTGCAGTGGCAGGGGGAGCGACCTACCCTTGGGTCAAGGGTCGCTACCACTGTCGCGCAGCGGCCGCCATATGAGGTAGGAGGGGGGGGAGGGGTCAGCTGGGGGCGAATGGGAGCTGGGGGGCGGGGCGTGCAGGAGGTCGCGGCGGGAAAGCGCGAGGGAGGGGGGGACAGGTAGAGTGAGAAGAGCTGGGGGAGGGGGCTTTAAGGGTGGAGGGGGGTGAGTGTTAGGAGGTTTAGGAGATTAGGGAGAAAGATAGGAGTAGGGTTGTGAAGATAGGGGAGTGGGGGTTGTAGAGGTGGGTGAGGGTGAGAGGTAGAGTGAGAGGATAGGAAGATAGGTAGTAGAGGGGGGTGGCGGGAAGGGGGGGAGAGATAGAGAAATAGAGAGAGAAAATCGATAGATAGAGAAATCGATAGATAGAGAAATAGATAGATAGAGAGATAGGTAGATAGGAGGAGGTGGAGAGTGAGGGAGTTAGATAGTGGGATAGAGAGATAGAGAGATAGGTAGATAGGAGGAGTGAGGGAGGTAGATAGCGAACGGGTTAGATAGGGGTGATAGAGAGGGGGAGGCGAGTGAGGGAGGGGGATGAGGCAGGAGCAGGAGGGCAGGCGCGGGGAGAAGAAGACGGAGGAGGATGAAGAGCCGAAGGCAGAAGATAGAAGACAGAAGACAGAAGAGCAGAAGACCGGAAGAACAGAAGAACAGAAGACCGGAAGAACAGAAGAAAGGAAGACCAGAAGAACAGGAGACCAGAAGAGCAGAAGAACACAGAAGAACACAGAAGAACACAGAAGAAGATACAGAAAACGAAGAACAGAAGGCAGAAGACCACAGAAGAAGATGAGGAAGAAGAGAAGAGAGAAGACGGGGAAAAGAAGAGTACAGAAGAAGATTACAGACGAGGAGCGAGGAGGAAGAACAGAGAAGAAGAAAAGAAGAAAAGAAGCAGGAGCAGGAGAGAGGGTGAGTAGCGCGGGCAGAGCGAGGGGCTGGGAGGTGGGGGGTACTTACTGTGAGGTGGGTCTCAGGAACTCAGGAACCTGGAGGAGCTGGAGGAGCTGCAGCGGCAGGGGGAGCGACCTACCCTTGGGTCAAGGGTCGCTACCACTGTCGCGCAGCGGCCGCCATATGAGGTAGGAGAGGGGGAGGGGTCAGCTGGGGGCGAATGGGAGCTGGGGGGCGGGGGCGTGCAGGAGGTCGCGGCGGGAAAGCGCGAGGGAGAGGGGGACAGGTAGAGTGAGAAGAGCTGGGGAAGGGGGTTTAAGGGTGGAGGGGGGTGAGGGTTAGGAGGTTTAGGAGATTAGGGAGAAAGATAGGAGTAGGGTTGTGAAGATAGGGGAGGGGGGGTTGTAGAGGTGGGTGAGGGTGAGGGTGAGAGGTAGAGTGAGAGGATAGGAAGATAGGTAATAGAGGGGGTGGCGGGAAGGGGGGAGAGATAGAGAAGTAGATAGAGAAAATCGATAGATAGAGAAATCGATAGATAGAGAAATAGATAGATAGAGAGATAGGTAGATAGGAGGAGGTGGAGAGTGAGGGAGTTAGGTAGTGGGATAGAGAGATAGAGAGATAGGTAGATAGGAGGAGTGAGGGAGGTAGATAGCGAACGGGTTAGATAGGGGTGATAGAGAGGGGGGAGGCGAGTGAGGGAGGGGGATGAGGCAGGAGCAGGAAGGCAGGCGCAGGGAGAAGAAGACGGAGGAGGCAGAAGAGCCAAAGGCAAAAGATAGAAGACAGAAGACAGAAGAGCAGAAGACCAGAAGAACAGAAGACCGGAAGAACAGAAGAAAGGAAGACCGGAAGAAAGGAAGACCGGAAGAACAGGAGACCAGAAGAGCAGAAGAACACAGAAGAACACAGAAGAAGATACAGAAAACGAAGAACAGAAGGCAGAAGACCACAGAAGAAGATGAGGAAGAAGAGAAGAAGAGAGAAGACGGGGAAAAGAAGAGTACAGAAGAAGATTACAGACGAGGAGCGAGGAGGAAGAACAGAGAAGAAGAAAAGAAGAAAAGAAGCAGGAGCAGGAGAGAGGGTGAGTAGCGCGGGGCAGAGCGAGGGGCTGGGAGGTGGGGGGTACTTACTGTGAGGTGGGTCTCAGGAACTCAGGAACCTGGAGGAGCTGGAGGAGCTGCAGCGGCAGGGGGAGCGACCTACCCTTGGGTCAAGGGTCGCTACCACTGTTGCGCAGCGGCCGCCATATGAGGTAGAGGGGAGGGAGGGGTCAGCTGGGGGCGAATGGGAGCTGGGGGGCGGGGGCGTGCAGGAGGTCGCGGCGGGAAAGCGCGAGGGGGGGGACAGGTAGAGTGAGAAGAGCTGGGGGAGGGAGGTTTAAGGGTGGAGGGGGGTGAGTGTTAGGAGGTTTAGGAGATTAGGGAGAAAGATAGGAGTAGGGTTGTGAAGATAGGGGAGGGGGGGTTGTAGAGGTGGGTGAGGGTGAGAGGTAGAGTGAGAGGATAGGAAGATAGGTAATAGAGGGGGTGGCGGGAAGGGGGGGAGAGATAGAGAAATAGATAGAGAAAATCGATAGATAGAGAAATCGATAGATAGAGAAATAGATAGATAGAGAGATAGGTAGATAGGAGGAGGTGGAGAGTGAGGGAGTTAGATAGTGGGATAGAGAGATAGGTAGATAGGAGGAGTGAGGGAGGTAGATAGCGAACGGGTTAGATAGGGGTGATAGAGAGGGGGGAGGCGAGTGAGGGAGGGGGATGAGGCAGGAGCAGGAGGGCAGGCGCGGGGAGAAGAAGACGGAGGAGGCAGAAGAGCCGAAGGCAGAAGATAGAAGACAGAAGACAGAAGAGCAGAAGACCGGAAGAACAGAAGAACAGAAGACCGGAAGAACAGAAGAACAGAAGACCGGAAGAACAGAAGAAAGGAAGGCCGGAAGAACAGGAGACCAGAAGAACACAGAAGAACACAGAAGAACACAGAAGAAGATACAGAAAACGAAGAACAGAAGGCAGAAGACCACTGAAGAAGATGAGGAAGAAGAGAAGAAGAGAGAAGATGGGGAAAAGAAGAGTACAGAAGAAGATTACAGACGAGGAGCGAGGAGGAAGAACAGAGAAGAAGAAAAGAAGAAAAGAAGCAGGAGAGAGGGTGAGTAGCGCGAGGCAGAGCGAGGGGCTGGGAGGTACTTACTGTGAGGTGGGCCTCAGGAACTCAGGAACCTGGAGGAGCTGCAGCGGCAGGGGGAGCGACCTACCCTTGGGTCAAGGGTCGCTACCACTGTCGCGCAGCGGCCGCCATATGAGGTAGGAGGGGGGGGAGAGGTCAGCTGGGGGCGAATGGGAGCTGGGGGGTGGGGGCGTGCAGGAGGTCGCGGCGGGAAAGCGCGAGGGAGGGGGGGGACAGGTAGAGTGAGAAGAGCTGGGGGAAGGGGGTTTAAGGGTGGAGGGGGGTGAGTGTTAGGAGGTTTAGGAGATTAGGGAGAAAGATAGGAGTAGGGTTGTGAAGATAGGGGAGGGGGGTTGTAGAGGTGGGTGAGGGTGAGAGGTAGAGTGAGAGGATAGGAAGATAGGTAATAGAGGGGGTGGCGGGAAGGGGGGGAGAAATAGATAGAGAAAATCGATAGATAGAGAAATCGATAGATAGAGAAATAGATAGATAGAGAGATAGGTAGATAGGAGGAGGTGGAGAGTGAGGGAGTTAGATAGTGGGATAGAGAGATAGAGAGATAGGTAGATAGGAGGAGTGAGGGAGGTAGATAGCGAACGGGTTAGATAGGGGTGATAGAGAGGGGGGAGGCGAGTGAGGATGAGGCAGGAGCAGGAGGGCAGGCGCGGGGAGAAGAAGACGGAGGAGGCAGAAGAGCCGAAGGCAGAAGATAGAAGACAGAAGACAGAAGATAGAAGACAGAAGACAGAAGAGCAGAAGACCGGAAGAACAGAAGAACAGAAGAACAGAAGAAGAGAATACCGGAAGAACAGAAGACCGGAAGAACAGAAGAAAGGAAGACTGGAAGAACAGGAGACCAGAAGAGCAGAAGAACACAGAAGAACACAGAAGAAGATACAGAAAACGAAGAACAGAAGGCAGAAGACCACAGAAGAAGATGAGGAAGAAGAGAAGAAGAGAGAAGACGGGGAAAAGAAGAGTACAGAAGAGAATTACAGACGAGGAGTGAGGAGGAAGAACAGAGAAGAAGAAAAGAAGAAAAGAAGCAGGAGAGAGGGTGAGTAGCGCGGGGCAGAGCGAGGGGTTGGGAGGTGGGGGTACTTACTGTGAGGTGGGTCTCAGGAACTCAGGAACCTGGAGGACCTGGAGGAGCTGCAGCAGCAGGGGCAGCGATCTACCCTTGGGTCAAGGGTTGCTACCACTGTCGCGCAGCGGCTGCCATATGAGGTAGGGGGGGGAGGGGTCAGCTGGGGGCGAATGGGAGCTGGGGGGCGGGGGCGTGCAGGAGGTCGCGGCGGGAAAGCGCGAGGGGGGGGACAGGTAGAGTGAGAAGAGCTGGGGGAGGGGGGGTTTAAGGGTGGAGGGAGGTGAGTGTTAGGAGGTTTAGGAGATTAGGGAGAAAGATAGGAGTAGGGTTGTGAAGATAGGGGAGGGGGGGTAGTAGAGGTGGGTGAGGGTGAGAGGTAGAGTGAGAGGATAGGAAGATAGGTAATAGAGGGGGTGGCGGGAAGGGGGGGAGAGATAGAGAAATAGATAGAGAAAATCGATAGATAGAGAAATAGATAGATAGAGAGATAGGTAGATAGGAGGAGGTGGAGAGTGAGGGAGTTAGATAGTGGGATAGAGAGATAGGTAGATAGGAGGAGTGAGGGAGGTAGATAGCGAACGGGTTAGATAGGGGTGATAGAGAGGGGGGAGGTGAGTGGGGGAGGGGGATGAGGCAGGAGCAGGAGGGCAGGCGCGGGGAGAAGAAGACGGAGGAGGCAGAAGAGCCGAAGGCAGAAGATAGAAGACAGAAGACAGAAGAGCAGAAGACCGGAAGAACAGAAGAACAGAAGAACAGAAGACCGGAAGAACAGAAGAACAGAAGAACAGAAGACCGGAAGAACAGAAGAACAGAAGAACAGAAGACCGGAAGAACAGAAGAAAGGAAGACCGGAGGAACAGGAGACCAGAAGAGCAGAAGAACACAGAAGAAGATACAGAAAACGAAGAACAGAAGGCAGAAGCCACAGAAGAAGATGAGGAAGAAGAGAAGAAGAGAGAAGACGGGGAAAAGAAGAGTACAGAAGAAGATTACAGACGAGGAGCGAGGAGGAAGAACAGAGAAGAAGAAAAGAAGAAAAGAAGCAGGAGCAGGAGAGAGGGTGAGTAGCGCGGGGCAGAGTGAGGGGCTGGGAGGTGGGGGGTACTTACTGTGAGGTGGGTCTCAGGAACTCAGGAACCTGGAGGAGCTGGAGGAGCTGCAGCGGCAGGGGGAGCGACCTACCCTTGGGTCAAGGCCATTCTTTACTTTCTACTCTTTGGACGTCATTGGCCGCACTAGGCTGGATCCTTCACGCCCTGGAAGGCACACCTTCACTTTAGCACGGGCATACATATTGTTCATATACTTTTTCAGCCTTGACAAAGTCTAAGAGACAAAACACGTGTCGGCTGTTTGCTGTATACTGGGCTGTTCACTGCACATATGTGTTATTAGCTGGATATTGGCAATACCCTTTTTTGTTGTTAATAAACTCTACTTTCATCTACATCGTGGTCTTCGACTTTGATTGCACTACCACTTGTATCAACCATACAGGACTGCCTGCGGTGTGCCCTGGTATTCTACAATTATATTTGTCATTACTGACTGCCCTTCCAGTTAGTAATTTTGGACACTTTTGGTGTTTAGGTGTCCTACCGGGTTGGCACCCACCATATTCTCATCACCTGGTGTGACTAAGGGCTTCTCCCGATGACATTGTTGCTGCATGCATATGGATGTTTGAGTGCTCTGGCATCTACTACCCTTGTTTCCTTGCGTTGTATAGTTCTAAGTTGCATAACAAGAAGTATTAATAAACAACTGCTGTAACAAGGAAAAAAAACTAGGCATATCACTTTTGCAAAAACAAAGAAATGGGAAAGAAACACGATAGTAAAGAAAAAGAGAAGGGGGAAGATGATCTTCAGAAGTTGTATATACATGGATGTGGCAATACAGGGACCAAAGACGAAAGCTAAATAAAACAGGCTAGAAAGTGAATACCCCGAAAGGTAGAGGGACAGCGGAGAACCTGAAAAGACAGGCAAGAGTGGCTTCAGCAAAAGAAAAGTGATATTAGATATTAAATCACATGAAGGCAAGTTTCATGGAAGAAAAAAACATTATACAAATGAAAAATGTACAATTTAGTAGCCCAAATAACATAATAAATACAGTAGAGGAGTATCACATGAAGAACAATAAAAATCAAACCTTACCAGTGGAACGTGTAGGAGAACATTTTGGATGGTGAGAAAGGGATACGTTTGGGAAAGGAACATGAGGATTGCATGAAGAACGCTATCTAAAAAAAAAAAAAAGAAAATATGAAGACTCTGAAAAGGAACACCATGGATATAAATACTAAACATAAGCATTACTATTAAACTGTCCAGAACAAAAAGAAAGGACATTAAAGACAAATTAAATTATATCTTCAAGTAATTGCAGATGCTCCCAGGTCCATTGCTTCTGTTTTGTGTTGGTTAATAAAAGTTTTTAATGCGAAGGTTCCTCGAACGAGCATGAATTGTCCTTGAATGCAATTTTGAAAAGGCATGGGTGAAGAAGACCATATTGAATATTCAAGGATTTGAATTTTGGACGTAAGTCCAAAAACTGTTTGCGACGTGCAGCTGTAGCAGGAGAGAAGTCTTGTGTGAAGAACACTTTATGACCTGACCATTGCAAAGAGCCCATCTTTTTGGCTTCTGAGAGTATTTACATAAAGTCATTAAATTGGAGAAAGAGAATAGTAATGCCGCTAGGATGTGCACGACGGTCAGTTGAAGTCTGTGGACCTAAACGATGTGCCCGTAGGATAGAGAGGGGAGAGGTAGAGGGCAAGCGAAAAATTGAAGGTATTGCTGTTTGAAGGAATGCAATCATGTTAGAGCCTTCTACACCTTCTGGAATCCCAAAAAGGTGAAGATTATTTCTCCCATTTCTATTTTCTATGTTTTCGGTAAGCCTTTTGAGTTGAGCTATATCCTTGGAGATCTGAGGATTGACAGTGTTACAATCTTCAAGGTTACTGACTCTCTGGGAGTACAAATTTGTTGTTCGTGTTGGGACCATTGATCCTCAATACGTTGCAAAGAGGCATTAGTGTCCATCATAAAGTGCTTTAATGCACGCAATTCCTCCATGACATCATCTAGAGTAAGTTGTGTAGGTGATTTTGAGGGAGAATCAAGGTCTTTTTTGGGCACTTGATGGAGGAGGTGTTAGATTTTTTTTTCACAATTGTGACAGCAGCATGAGATGATGAGGCGCTATCCTTTAAAAAGTCTGTAGCACTATCCATTGTTAAAGCTGATGGTAGAGAGGATTTAATTATATGTGTGCGCATCACTCGAAGAGGATTATTAGACTTTGGAGGAAGAGGATGACTGGCTGCTCTGAGAATTGTGTGGTCTCCCCATAAAAGCTAGCAGCAATTTGGTAATAGGAAGCCAGCAAATTGAGGTGATGATGAAATTATATTACAATGAGAAAAAATAAATAAATTGAAAATCCAAAATTATTCTCTCAGAACAGGCACGGCAGAATACCACAAGAGCAAAGCACTTTACTGCACATAGTCAAATAATTGCTGACTAGTTTTAAGGGAACCTTCTGAAAAGAAAAAAATCCCCTCTGTCAAAATAAAGCATTTGCCATGTTATGAAGAGCAATTTGAAAGAGCTCCTTGATAACAAAAGCTGCCAGTGAATACTGAAAGTTGAAAACCTCAGCTAGGTGTGTTTGAAAAGAGAGGTCAAAAGTCAGCTGGCTGTCAGAAGGTAATAAATATTCCATTGCAGAGAATTAGATTTGTAGAATGACATCCAGGCAAGCAGTTAAAAGTCAATTAGAAACATCTCTGTGAAAGTTTAGGTTTGTGCAGAGAATATATAAAGTGGAACGCAAATGACGCAGATAAATACTGTAATTACCTCAGACCCTCACATGAAGTCCCTGAAATGACTTCAAAACTGGATGTCTCTGAAGATAAGGGCATATTTATGCAGCGGCAGAGCTCCGGTGTTAAAAAATGCTGGAGAAATCAATCATTTTGATGTGAAAACATCTCCTTCCTTCCAGGAAGTGCTGAAGCCTCACGAAGCTCTAAAGGGCAGCGGCCATTTTGCGTGACTTCCAGCCACGCCCCCAAGATAATTATTTTTTAACCTGTACATACGCTCCCTTTAACCTGTACATACGCTCCCTTCACAATAAGTCATAACGCGTGTTTAAATGATGCCAACAGTCATTCATCACATTTGCTAAATATTTGTATTCTGTATGAGCGCTTTTTTAACAGGACGCTATATTAGTGATGTTGTGCCACAGCTGTTCGGGATGCGAATGCTCTCCATGAGTACAGATGCTCTTGTACCTTTACATTTTTTTTGTTTTTGGTAACTAGCAGAATAGCACTTAGGGCTGCTTTATATTTAGCTGTTGCTGCAGCACTGCTTTCCACTTTATAAAACAATGTAAACCTTCTCACTTGTTGTCAACAGCAAAATGATCATGTAGTTCGGTATTAAATTTCTCAGTGCAAGTCAATGAAAGGGGCCTCCATCTACATCTTTAAAGGAAATGTGTAGCATGCACTGTGTGAATGGGCGAGGTTGGCTCCGTGAGCTGCAGAGCAGATTATTTCTCAATGGTACAGAAATATTTGAAAACTATTGATTGTCGTACTCCCTAAAGCATTTCGACATTGAAGGAATCTTAAGTGCAATAATGTCTTTTAGAATTATTTTTCGTTTTAGGTTGATCCCTTCATGGCATGCTCTAACATTCCACTGAGGATTTACGGCTGGGCAACGGACAGACTGATCCTCCTGCCTGGGTTGATGGCCTTCATACCCTGTTCTGGCAGGAAGGGCAGTCTGCCATAAAACTGCAGCCAGCCTTCCTTTCTGGTGAGGGGGTGAAGGGAATGTGAAGCTATTGGCTGCTCCATCTGACTGTATCTAGAAACAAGGGCAGACATCAACATCTTCATTTATGGCCGTGGCACAGCCTGCCCCCAACAAAAAACAACTGCAGAAATATTTCCAAGCAGCTGAACAGCATTCCCATGCATTAATGTCATGTCGGACAAATCAAAACACGCCTGGGGTTAGTACCACAAAACCGAGAAAAATAACATCTCAAAATCAAGGGCTAGTTATATTTTGTGGTTTATGGATTTGGCACTTTATTTTGAAAAATAAGAAAAGTAGAGAGTCAGAGCAAATGCAATGAAATCAAGCAAGAGTGCAGAGTCAAATTTGCTTTTTTATGTCTGGTGTTTGCCTCGCCATTTCATTTTACCAGTAGCGGTTGGTAACTTTGAGGGATAGTTGGGCAGGGAAAAGAGGTGGGCACATCTAGTGAAAGCTCGAGCTTAAAGCATGACTCTGGCTCACCTCGAGGTCCTATTGGAAAGTTGAGCCCATAACGAAGCTTTTCATGTGACTTCTGTGTGCCTCCCTCTATCCATGATGTGGCTTTACCGTCAGTGCAGCCGACTGGGGAAACAGGTTTGAGTCTCTGCGTTAGCTCAACATCCTGTGATTCTGGGCAAATCACTTAACCTCCCCATGTCTATAAAAAAAATTATGTCACCTTCTGTAATGTATCTGGCACTCATGTAAAACACTTCACTAGATTGGTCGAGTTTGTGCTTTACTTTAAAACTGCTGAAAAATGCCCTGAAAGGTGAAAACAAAGCCTTAAGGTAAGGAAAAACAAACAGAAACTCCTTTACTGCTGAGTTATACAAAGTGAAACCAGAAAACTTGGATCAATTGTGGCTTCCCTGCTTAAACTGTGTGATCTTAGGCAAATATTTCATTTCACCAAAACTTTTTTCTTCATTATCAAGTATGAAACAACTTTTCAAATATGTGCATTCAGACTACTAGTTATACAAAACTATCACTTTTAAAAAGTCCTTCTCTGTGTAATGCCATCATGTGCCCTATTAAGGTCAAAGCTTCTACATGTTAAAGGAATACAAGTTTTAAAATTTTGAACAGACTGTATCATATTTTACGTTGTTTGTTGTATGATTTACAGAGCAAATATTTGCAGGGCTCGGCTTCTGCACAGGCTCTAAGATCCAACGCAGACACTTGGCTTAGCTCTGGCTTGGCTCTCCCTGCAAATTTGTTGGCTCGCCAACCTCTAGCGGGCAAACACTCGCACAATCAGTTCCACCTATCCACAAGCACACACACTTGCACCCATTCATTTGCCAGTACACATGCACATATACACACTCACAACCTTCCATTCACAAAGACTTCCACAGATACTCAACACCCGTCCATTCACAAGCTGACATGCATAGGTGTACTCATATCCATCTCTTCACAAGCACCTATGTGCGTACTCATTCACATAATTCCACACCACGTACATCCACTCCACTCCAAACCAAAACACATGGATAAAAGGCAAGATTTGTAATGTCAATAGCTCCAACTCTTGCAAATGCGAGACCTGTTGGCATTGCCAATGTTTGTTTTACTTAGGCACAGGGAGCTTAAGTGATTTGCACAAAAGCATAGGATGCTGAACCCACACCCGAGATCTGGTGATAAGGTAGGGTGACCAGGCGTCCCGGATTTGCTGGTACAGTCCCTGTTTCTCACCAGTTGTCCCAGCAATTTTAGGCAGATGCTCCCGTCTCTGTTTTTGGATAGAGTCGACTGAAAACAGAGGGAGGCATGCTGTGTGTGTTACTTAGCAGGGTTAGTTAGCAGCTACTATAGGAAAGCAACTTAATTAAAACGTATCTTACTGAGTTTAAAACATTACATTTAATTTATTTTCTTAGCGCCACTTCTGTGATTCTAGGTTGATGAGGGCTATCATTCTGGTTACTGGGTTGATAGAAAATTGTAGTCCTTTTATTTTTGCGAAATGTCCCTGTTTTTGGGATTCAAAATCTGGTCAACCTAAGGTAAGGCCACATCCTCTGAATCATACCTAATCTAAATATCTACTGCCTCCTAAACTATTTTTGTCATGTTTTACGTTAAAAAAATATATATATTTACTTTTTCTAGGTCGCTCTAAATAATAGATGTCGGTGTATTTTTTGTAACTTTTATTGTCGTTGTGTGTAATAGTGCTGGTTTTAGTTCTTTTTTTGCTAGGATTCGAACTTGTTTTGAGCTTCTTTCCCCAGGCAGAGCGTGCTCTTTTGAACATTCCGGCTTGAAACGCTTTGAAGGTTCCGCTTGATAAAATGGCCCGCCTAGAAAGATCTATTCTGCATGGTATTTGATAGTACTTAATCGAATGATCGAGCATTTACTGTCAGTGTGCGGACTGCTTCTGTAATTGGCAACTGTGTCGATATCCTGCCCTGCAGTGCTCTGTTCTCTGCTTCCAGCCCCGTGCCTCAGATTTAGTTGCCAGCCCAAGAGGACGCCTTTAAGTGATGCACTTCGATTCCGGAAGTGCAATGGACGTTCTTCCTGCTCCCCCAATGCTTTTATGATACACAAACCTTTTCCATTATTTCCAGGGTTTGCTTTTCATGGCTGAACCATCGCTTAAGCTGTAAGTAGTACCATTGCGTTTTCTTTATACCTTGCAGACGTTTAATTGTTTTTAGGGAGTGCTGACGAGTTGGAATGTATGTACTGTTCGTTGGTAAAATATCCACACATGGTTTTTCCATGCGTGTCCGTAGCGTTCGTCTTCTATACACCCATCGTTGACTCGATGTTTTCACCCTTTTTTACTCCCTCCCTCGATTTAATAATTGGGACAGTCGAGATAAAAAAAAATGCATGATATGTAACATTTTGATGCGGCTATGATATTGCAACACGTTCCATATAATCCTTTTAATGCTAAGGTGAGTGCCTTTTCTCGTAACTCAGGTAGGCTGTGCTTTTAAGAGATTGTGTTTTCATTGGCACATTTAGCTGCTCAGATACAGTTTCACGAAGCACAGGCCCCTTTGAAAAATGTACTATTGATCTATTACATTTTTCGGTTTAAATGGTGATTTTAATATCAGTGGGACTTCTTTTTTCTCTGCATTAGCCACAATCCACGGAAGACTATGAATCTTGAAAAGGAGAGAGATTATATTAGTGGTTGTGATACAAACGATCCATCTGTTGTGCTATGCTTTTAAGCTTCGCTCTGAGTTACAAACCGAGCACGTCCGCTATATTTGCCTGCCAAGAGGACCTCTGTTCTTATCCTGTGTGCAGGTTGCCCGCCCTGCTACAATGTACACATTTTCTGGTACCTCCCTTTAATGTTTATCACACTGTGATTATTTCATAACAATAACGACCGATTCTACCTCTGTCTTTAGGATGCGTAAGAAAGATCGTATTTTCTTGCAATGTGCAACTCTCTCGGAGCGATGTATATCCTAATGCAGCATACCAATTTTGTTTAATGTGGTTAAGGGCATGTAAATTATTGTACTTGCATTTACATAGTGCTTGCTACCCCTGTTCAATTGTTGATGCGCTTTATGGTAAGTAGGACGCTACTCTAAAAACCTAAGGCTAGTCCCTATTCTAGTGGGTATTAGTTATTGTTGGTTTTTGAGGTTAGTATTTTGTTCACTGGAATGTTTCACAGTTTCTTGAAGTAGATTAAGTTCATGTTATGTAGATGTGGTTATTAGAGTAAATTCATGCAACTGGATAGTTAGTGGGAGGAGTAGATAGACACGTGGAATTGTTACACAGAAGTAGAATTCGTGGTGAGAAGTATGGCCAGTTTGCAGAAATATACTAACAGCCAAGGCAGACAGGCGTGCAAGAGAGTAGATTACAACTCAATTATTGTGAGGTATAAAAAGGTTTTCGTGTTGGAAGCGGTTAATTAGTTTGGGCGTGACAGACCTTATTTTATTTTGTATTATTATGGAAAGGTGTCACATACAGGGTATATCATCTATTACCCAAAGAGGTCGATTTGGATCTTTGGACTCACAGGAGTGAGAAATCATCCAATCAGACATTATGAACCGATAAACATCAAATCATTAATTAATCAATATATTCGATTTTGAGTCAGTAATTTTAACACCCCATGACCTATGTGGTCATGAATCACCACATCAATTTAGTAAAGTTGAAACATCTATTGCATTCAAATTAGCATTGCTAAAGTCACGTAAATCATGAGCAAGGCCAAATTATAGAAGTACAAAAACATCAGACTGTCCAAAGCGTCTTAATAATTTCAATCTAACTAAAGCATTTATCATTAGACACTCCAAAAGAACAATGCAGAATAACAACAGAATCAAGCGAAAAATAGAAACGACATACATCTAGTTTGTGCAGTTGAAATAATTATAATCATCTAATAAACAATCAAATTTTAGACACTGGGTCAGGCATCCCTAACTATTACTCTTAAACTACGGCGCTAACCAAAATAATCGGTTGGATTTTCTAAGGGAATAAAAACCTGCTATAAAGACAAATGCACATTAGTTGTACCTCTCCTAAATGGATCAGCAATCAGTTGTGTCTTCATCAGCAGAGCGCAGAGCATCAGGTTTTCATTAGTCAGCATTAGGACATGAAAGGAAAACAGTTCAGTAAAGTTGGGCCTAATATAACTGAATTGTTAGAATCATAGGCAAAGACAGAAACACATGTAACTCATCATAAAACTGGAACATAACTAATTTACACCACCTAAAGCTTTGCTATATTATAGTCCCAAAAGTTACGAACTAAGCTTCTATTGGACAATGCTATGATGTGGTTTAGTGTGCAGCCAATAAAACGTCATCTGCCCTTCAGATGTATCTCTTCTTCTTCTCTGCACCCAGAGATAATAGCGTCTCTGATTATGCTAGGGCTACTACTATAGTAGGGCTTGAATACTTGCAATTTCAATCCCTACTATATCAATTTCCTAATTTTGTCACATTTTTGCAGATCTACATACTGGGCCTGGAGGGAGCAGGAAGCAATAATTCCACGGCAGGAATGTTTTTGAGTCTACAACCCTACTAAATTGCTTGTTTAAGGATTTTTACCACTTCTTCTCTAATCTTTTCCCATACTGAGAAAGGTTGGAAATTTACTCCTGACAATGGCATAAATAGACGTTCTTCCGGGGTTGGGAAAAAATTGGTTGGAGGGAAAGTGCGCTTGTAAAAGCTCAATAGATTTTCACATGAGAAAATCTGCACATGCATATTTGCTTGTGCTAAAACATAGTTCACAAATATTTTCTTGGGGTATGATCTCCTGGTCTGCTTCCTGATCTACTTCTGTAAGTGATTGTGAATTCATCAAAGCCACTTATTCAAAGAAATATACAGTGGGTGCACTTTTGTGACTTTCTTTAAGAACTGGGTCCCAAATTTGGTCCGGCATTAACCAAGAAATGTTGTTTTTATTATACTTATATTTCTCTCTCTCTCTGTCTATGGGTTGGCTTTATTTTTAGTGATTGCATTCTGCTCTTCCATAAGGAGCATATTGGCACAAAGTAGTTTTGTTCAGTGCCAGGAACTACTGTGGTAATAAGTGGCGTAACAAAACTGGAAGGGCCCCTCCTGCAAAGAACATGGAAGGGGGCCCTCCAGATTAATTCAGGACAGGTGCTGTGCTGAGGGGGAGAGGATCCGGGAGGGGTGTACCACGCCATAAGGGCTGTGGGGCATTTGTTATGCCACTGGTGGCAATGTGTGTTTTTTGGGACCAAAAACTTTTATTTGCTTTTTGCCACAGTTCGTTACAATGGTGTGAGGGCCTGGCAGCATCCACAACATTAAAGTGTAAGACACGCATTGACAAAACAAAACACTCACAGCAAAAAAATCGGTTGGCTTTGCCAGTGCTTGTTTGTTTTCATGCTTCCCATAATCTTGTTGAAAATTGTTACACTGATTTTCCATTAGGAATATTTTTTGGAAATACTAGCAATGCATCAATAAGTTTTACTAAAAGGCGCTTCAAAGAAATAGCACCTAAAATTTCATAGTAGTGATTTTTTTTTTTTTTCCTACTTGCATTTTTTTCTAAACATTTTATTTTGAAAGCAAAGAATCGTCACTTTTCCTTACAAGCTTCTGCAAACATTTGCATCTAACCAGAGAGCATTCTGGGAGCATTATACGCAGCCTGATATAGTTGAACTTTTCAAATAAGTGTGTACGCTCATTGGTGTTGTGTTTTTTTTTTTTTTTTTTTTTTTTTTTTTCACTGGAGCTACTGTCAGTAGTGCAGTGTGACCTTAAAAAAAGTTTTACAGGGCTCACACTAATAATAATGGCTTTTAATTAATGAACCACACATACAAGTTTGAACAGCATTAACATACGAGCACACGTATTACCTCAACTGCAAGCAGTTCCCCTCTCTGTAAACTGGCAGCCAAAGGGTTTATGCTGCAGGGTGTTGGGCCTACGTTTCCCAAGGACAAAATGAACATGATAACTTGTTGCCCTTGACCTCAAACAATATGTCCCGGGCATCGGTCTATAGGAGTTCCACACCCCTGCCTTTTAAATTAATGCTAAAACAAGCAGAATAAAACACTTCATAATAAATTTAAACCATCAATCTTTTAGTACATATTAATAATCATCTCTTGTCAGCACATTTAATTATGATTTTTCATTAGACATTTTTATTTCATATAATGCACATTGTTTATGGTGTCCACAATGTCAGCTGCACGTTTATTTTCTAACACACTTTTTTGGGCCTTTTAATACATGTTATTCCACATTATGTTTTTGTGACACATTTTTATGAATAATGTTTGCTCTCTAACAATAGAAAGGAAGGAGAACACAAAAAAATCTGTTTAATTTGAGGTAGCTTTTGATGAAGCGTTTTATTATTTTATGGGGTGTTTGTTTAGCACACCATAGTTTCAATGGTGCTATTTACTTGGGTTTGGTTGGCATTGGCGTATGGGAAGACAATTCTGAGCGAACAGAAATAGAAAGGGCATTCCAAGCTTTTGTAGCTGCCACAAAAAACGGCCTGATCTGGATGTTGGAATTTTGAACTGAAATTTTGTTTTCAACATTAGCCTCTGTGTGTTTTACTTTCAAATCTTCCCACTTTGAAGTGTGGTAAAAATTGTTCGGTGGATGATGGTCATAAACATGATTCATTGACACTCAGGTAGCCAGCTTAAATGTTTATGGTAGGGAGAGATGTATTGACACTTATTAGCACTGCAAATTATGTGATCAGAGTTCTGAAAGATTTGTAATTGATAAAGATTTTTTTTTCCAGGGGCACCGAGAAAAATGTAGTTGCCATAGGCTATGCAAGATTGAATAATCGTGTTGATTATTCGTTTAGTGATATGTGTTGCTGAATCTTTGGTTCCATTTGGCCAGTGCTATTGAACAGTTTGTCATCTGATTGGTTACATTAACAGTGAAAATCGTTTCCGTTCTCTTTAACTTCTTACTTTGTTATTTCTAACATGGGGTTCTGCGGTAGGTCCAGATAGATGGTCTTTTAGGTTTGTCAGTTAAGATTTAAACCTTCTCTGTGACTTGCATTGATCATTCTCTTATGTATCTGTTTGAAAGAGACACATAAACAATATCTTTGTAGGGGTATCTGGGTCTTCCCCCATATTAGTACAGGTGTGTTTTGTAAAGGAATTGTGCTGATTCAGTTCACCCCTGATCCTACAAGGTCCTTCAGGGACATCGGTCTGTAGATGGAGAGGCAAGAATTGTGATGGCAGAAGTTTTTCTGAACAGGATCATATAGATTCTCTGATGGGTCACATTGGTAATAACCAGGTCTTACCCTTTCTCCTGAATTGTAAGTTAATATCAGTGGCTCTAATCTATGCAGGAATTATTAAACATGGTGCCAACCTTGCGGGTCATTCATGTATTTGGTTTATAGCAAGAAAAAACACAAGCACGCCTGCATGTTTGTCGCTCCGAAAAGAGCCCTGTGAGAAGCAGGAGAGGGGAGTGAAGTGATGATTAGTAACAAGTGACCAAGCAATCTCATCCCTTCACAATACAGTTTCTGTTGTATTGCGTATTTTTAATTATGGCATACGAAAGAATATACTGTAAATAGTAAAAATATCATCCCCACACGACTATTTTTCTACAATAGTTTTGACTTGAACATAAAGCCAGGACTGGAGTTAAATTAATAAATGATACAAGTGCTAATGTAAGTAAAGATAATGTATGGATTTGAGAGTAAAATACAGATATGTTTTTGTAGGGGGACAAGATTTTCACGACACCGTAGTCTGTATTTTTTGTAAGTATGTTTTGCCGTCTACTTCTTGTAGTATCTTTTCAGAAACCATTTGTTTTCAAACTAGTTAGGCGGTTCTGAAAAGTTCAGTTCAGGAAAGGTGTTTCAATGGCTTTATTCAAGCACACACGTTTGATAAGAGCAGCAAGCGCCTCCACAGGGCTTATAATATTCACCTGTTTCTCACTGATGGCACAAGCAAGAAATTCCCTTACAAAATGTTCAGCATCCTTGTCCTAACCCAACCACCAGAACTTGTCTCTGATACTTCTTTTAATTGTTGTTGTTGTTCCTCATGTTCTTTACAGGCCAAAACTGTACTTCACATACCAACCAGAACCACAACAAATCAGCACATCTGAATAACCCACCACAGCTGTTTAATTAACTTCAATACATATAAGCCTTTATGAAAATCTCCAACCCCATTGGGTCTCTTGGACACTGTCCACCCTTAACAAACTTCATTAATCCTTTAATAACTCTCTTCTCCGTCAACCCTGTTTTCCTCTCATATTTTGTGAGTCATTCATGGTTGTGGGAACCAACCAAATCATGCTACATTCCACTTTCTCCACTTATTTTGGTGCACTTAAAGACAGACATGTCGAACAATCAGCAACATTTTTTTCTTTAATTCCTAATGTACTCAATGTGATATTAGAATTCCTGTAGTCCATACTACCACTTGGCTATTCTGGGCGTGGCCTCTCCTGCACCTCCCCACCCCCCCCAAATTGGTCAACCAGAAGTTTGTGAGCCGCATGAATTGTGAAAAGCACACCCACCTATAGCTTTTAAAGCTATCCACAGCCCACCAGTAGGCCAATGCCTCGCTATCAGTCGACAAATAAGGGACATCTGCTCCTTCCAAGGTATGCAACTGCTTTATCCTTGCCATCATGGTATTGAAGCAAAACACCACCCAACCCGTACTGGCAGGCATCATTGATAATTCTACATGGATCATGTGTTAAATGGATTTGGCATTGGCTACATCTAATCTCAAGCTTTGAAATCATTATCCATCTACTCACCCTATAAACATTTCCCTTTTTTTTTTTTTTAAAGGGACCTTAAATTGTGTGATTTCTCCACCCCAGTGGGAATGAGCCTGGAATATACTCTAACATTCCGAAAAAGAACTGTAATTGATCCTTGTTGCCTGTAGAAGGAAACTCGGAGGTAACTCTGACCAGATTCTGAGTTCTGTGCCTTGAACAGATACTTAGTATCCCAAAAAAATCTATACTTTCTGCTTAAAATTTGCACTTATTGGCGCTCAGGGGAATATGTCTCTTAAAATGCATAAGATCATGGCCAAACACCTGTCATGTAATTCTAAATAATGTCTATAAACTAAAATGTTATTGTGAATACATATAACACAGGGAACCTCTGTCAGTAGTGCCTTTGCTACACACTCAAAAAAAACGAGAAGGAAAATGCCAACCCAAACAGCATTCCGTTGAACCTGAATGCCCTATCAGTTGTAATTAAAGATGTCAAATGTCTTAAGTCCCACTGCACAACAATCCAGTTATAAGCCAATGTCATGGCAAGAGTTGTGAATAATTTATTATCTTTTAGTGACATAAGCATGAGACTTTGGCTCCCCAGGGAAGTCATGGTGGACAGATCATACCCCTTTCTCTCAGTTACACTAAGTCTCACACATGCCAAGGAGAATAAGGAGATGCAAGTTGAGTTTCAGTATGTTTTATGAAGCAATTGTATCCAATTATAAAAGGCATGACCTGCAATTAAATGGCAGATGAAACACAATACAGTGATCATTGTTACCATTAGATTGAAGAAAATGAACAATCCCACCATACAGGTATGATCATAAAAATCTAATGTATCCTACCTACACCCTAATGTTTACACCCTGAAAGCATAATGATGTTAGCCCTTCTGCCTATCCCGATCTATACCTGAAGGACAGGCAAGGGTCTGCCTGTGGTCTGCTGGCAATCCTCCCAGGTGGCTGAAGCGTCAGTGGCGGGATCAGCGAAGCTGTCAATGAAATCGTGTACATCTCCGGACGGCCATGACTCGAATGCCCTCTACCATCCTTAGGCCTACATGGTGTTTATATAACAGTGTTCAAAGAACAGGTGGGAAGTGATAATATGTCTGAAGCAGAGAGTTATCTTTGTAACTCCTGGAGCGGCAATGGTGGCTAGAATATTATGTACCGATCATGACAGCCTTGAGCAGGGCACAGGGTGAAATGTGTGCGAAGGTGAGGATAAATTTGCAATGCGAACTACTATGCCTTCTTACAAAAGGAAGCTGATTAAATAAAATAAAACATGAGCTGAAAGCTAGCTGTGCTAAAAAAAAAAATTAAAGTATTAAAGTTAATAAAACGTGTTTGTGTATTTAAAGACACAGGCTATGGACCTAAAGCTAAAAGAAGAATGTCCATCCTAGGTACTAAGGAGAACCCACAACAGACCCTTGACATATTGTATGGGCGCTCTAGCTTTCTCTCCATTTGAGCTAATGAAGCCACAATACAATCATTGAATTCTCGCTGAGGGTTATCTGATGGTATGGTTTCCACTGTTTGTTCCAAAGCATTGATTTTCCTCGTTGATCAGACTGCGTCAACTTCCATTCAGGACAGGATTTCTTCAGCTAACACTTTCATATCTATGGACCTGGTGGTCTTCATATCATCCTGTGAAATTGCAGACAGTCCTAGTGTGAGTGATCTCTTCAAGGCCTTGTTGCCCTTTCATCCAACGAGTTCCTCACTGCAGAGTCTCCAGGCAGTCCTCTGCATAATGCCACAGTGCTTCAGGGCTAGCATAATGTAGGCTGCCCCTGTCTTCTGTCTGCCTCTGGTACAAATCACTTGCCTCATGCCTACATCTGCTGCTCCTCCACTGCGATGACCCTGTGCCTCATCCTGGAGTTCTCACTTCTTTTGGGCTGCTACCTTGCAGGCACCATCTTGAACACATTCTTGCATGAGGAAGAAGGTGTTGGCCAGTTGTTTGGTGACCTGCGATTGAGTTGTGGAGCTTAGATCACTTCTGCTGAAACACCCATCATCTTAGCCACCTCTGGCTGTTCTCACCAGGCTGTCCCAACAGTTTCTGACTGAGGCTTCAGAACAGATCATCCACATTGAAGCTCCGAGACAATAGGTCTTCCTCAGAGCTAGGCTGCTAACCAATTCAAATACATTTAACTATTTCAAGATCACAAGGCTAATGTCTTAAGTTCATATGGTTCAAGTTCATCGCACTGTGTCTCAATTCATTCACAGTAAGCCCCTGATTTTACCTACTCCCTGTTGGTGCAGTTGCAATGGAGGAGGAAGACAAGCTCAGTATTCCCTCTCCTGTGGCCATGGCTCTTGTGACTGTAGTGGCCAGAATGGTGACCTCACTCTGAAGTCAGCTGCTAGGTGCAATCAGTATGGCAGGCCCACATGGCAGCATTCATTTTCCACAGTAGCGACCTAGGTGCAGATAGGCTATTGGATCCAGTAGGTGCAGCCTCCCTGCTGGTTGTCAACTGGTGGGTGCCTTCCCCAGTTGTGGACCCTCAGGCAGTTCAGGGCTTCCGCATCTGTTTCAGCTCAGGCTCTCTTAAGTACGATAATAGCAGCATCAGTCTCTAGGCACATGGAAGAATGATGTAAACTTGATGACACTTGGCACTTATATGTATTGGCTCAGTTCACAGGAAGAACTGCTAGGGTAGACCAGGGGACCTCTTGACAACTTTGGTAACTCCTGGGTTTGCTCCCTCTTGGCAGTCTGCTTCCTCTTTTGTTCCTGACACCAAGAACATATTGGGTTCTCCTTGATAGTCTCTCCTCATGTAGGTCCTGGCAGTCGTCTTCCCTGTGCGGCCTATTAGGCTATAGGCACCCCCCTCAGCTTTTTCATCATAAAGTGCTGAATTCAGGTGATGTACCCTCACCTCAGGGAGACAAACTGTCGTGCAGACAGCAGCCATGGTCTGCTGAGTACTCCTTCCTTGGTCGTGATGAACTTGGGACCGGAAGAGTGGGGTGGTGCAGATCCCAATTTTATACCAGATTCTGGATGTGGGTCGACTGTCTCAGGTTTCAGAACCAATTTGGCTTGCTTGGTTCACCTTCAAATGTAATTTTTGCTGCTTTTCAGACATCCTAACCTTCATCAAAAGAACCTGCAGTCCTGTCCTCCACCCCTCCCATGTACCAAATGGCAGTGCTCAGTGTGAAGTGATTAGTAGTCCTCTGCTAACAAGGTCCTCATTGAATTTCTAAAGGTAGTCCTTTCTCCATCTCCCTCACTTCAGTGACTGGATCCAGGCACTGGAATGTAGACAATACACCTCCACTGGCTTGGAAAGCTGTATTCAGCATTCCTCTTGTGTTGTCCTAAACCATGCACCATCCAAAATGGATCCCGCTGTTTCCTGTATTCACTCTCACCACACATTAGCATACATGCGTTGTATACACGCTGCACATATGGCATAAGGCAGGAAAGGGAAGGTAGTTGTTTGAAAATTGCTCTCCCTTTCTTTCTGTGTCCTTAAATGGCTGCTCACTGTGTGGAGCAGGAGGAAGTGCTGGGAAGCCGTCCATCATCTGTGAAATCTTTGAGCGGACATGTTGCAAAAGCCATGAAAGAGCAAAACGTAGAAAAGGTAAAGAAATGAGAAATTCATATGTTTACTTGCATAATGCTGAATATCGCCCATATTCTATGTCTAAGCACTATAAGTACATTATTAGTATCATCCAAGGAGTAGGGTTGGAGTTGTGGAAGTAAGGGGTATGAGTTGAGTATGTTTTTATTTATTCTGAGCAAACAGGTCTAGTAGGATTCTCATTTAATGAAAACTTGAACCTTATATGGGCATTTGGCCCTTTCTTTTTTAGGTCGAGCGTAAGTGTGTGACCTCTTGTATACTTCTTCTGTGGGCTTCCAGCTAATTCATTGGTTAGTTTCAGTGTCATTTAAAAATCCTTGTTTGCTAGTGGTCAGTCATGCCTCTTTGTCCCGCCTTCTTCTGTGTGGGAGTGGGGACCAACTACTGTACAGTTACGCTTTGTCATGTTTATCTGGTCTGACCTGACTTTTTTAAAACTTTGTTTCCTGCTCCAGTCCAGGGAAGCTTCACTTTTTGTTTGCCCAGCATTCGTCCTTTGTGCTTAGCTGTAAACAAGGCTATAAATCAGACTGTTATCTTGGGCACATTTGGTCTTTGTAGGCACTCTGCTCTCTCTCTCAGCTGCCTGGCTCCTACCCTTCCTTGGATTTTCTTTACCAAGTGTGCTTGCCTGTATGCAAGGGAGGAGGAATACTTGTAATTGCTTATGGCCTAGGCACCCAGCTCTACCAGGGCTCTGCAATCCTTAGAGACAGTGCCCACTTCTGCTCCATACTGGGCTACCACTCACAGCTCCATCAGTGCACCTCAGTTCACACACTTCAAGCCCTCAGCTGTGCCAGTGTAGGTAACCCCACACACGCTGTCTGCCAGAGCACCTCAGTTCTCGCGGTCAGTACACTCTGCTGCGCTAATACTGGACCCTTGGGTGCAACGCCATCAGTGCACCTCGGTTCACATTCTCCAAGCCCTCAACAATGCTAGTGCCAGGAACTCAACACAGGCTGTCTGCCAGAGCACCTCAGTTCTCGCAGCCAGTACACTCTGCTACTCTAGTACTGGGAACTTGGGAGCAGGTCCATCAGTGCACCGCAGTTCACACATTCCAGGACCAGGAACCCCACACATGCTGTCTGCCAGAGCACCTCAGTTCTTACAGTCCGTGTACACTGCTGCTTCAGTACTGGGACCTCGGGCGCAATTCCATCAATGCCCCTGAGTTCACACCCTCCAAGCTCCTCAGCCATGCTTGTGCAAGAATCACACACACGCTATTTGCCAGAGCACCTTAGTTCTTACAGTCAGTACACACTGAGTTTCCAGTACTGGGACCTTGGCCGCAGCTCCATCAGTGCACCTCAGTTCACACACTCAAAGCCCCTCAGCTGTGCCAGTGCCACAACCCCACCCACGCTGTCTGCCAGATCATCTCAGTTCTTACATTGAGTTCACTCTGCTCTTCCAGTACTGGGACCTTGGGTACAGCTCCATCAGTGCACTTCAGTTCACACACTCCAAGCCTTCAGTTGTGCCGTGCCAGAACCGCACCCACGCCATCTGCCAGCGCAACTCTGTTCTTACAGTCAGTGCACTCTGCTTTTCAGTACTAGGACCTCGAGCGCAGCTCCATCAGTGCACCTTCGTTCTACCCCGGTGAGGTCACTTGCTTTCCCCCACTGGGATTCCGCTCACATACAGTTCCATCGCATCAGCTCAATTCTAATATTCCGTCTCACTGCCAAGCCAATACTGGACCCAAAAGAGCAAAACAAAGCTCAAGCAGTGCACCTCAAGTCTAACGTCCAACGCCGCTATTGATGGGAACCACCACAGTTCCCCCAGAATCCGTCAATTCTAACATTCAATGAACATTTCTTCTCTGTACTAAGGCTCACACGCCCTTCAGGACTCCTTGCTTCTGTGGTTCAGAGACAATGCCACTCCCATACTGGGCTCCACTCGCAGCTTCACCAGGGCACCTTCAGGTTAACACTCTGCAACACAGGCACGCCAATGTTCTGTCAGTGCACCTCAACCCTAACCTGCAGCACCCCATTATTCCAATACCACAAATTACACAGCAATCTGTTTCTCATTCCTCACCCACTGCCTTTCTGTTATTCCAGCACTGGGCCAGGAGATAACCCTGTCTATACCCCCAACCTTGATCTGGAGCGTCCCAATATTGCTGTATTGTGGTTCACATACAACTCTGCTAATGCACCTCCTGCTGTTCTGCAGTGCCCCCTGCTATTCCACAGTCTGACTTCTGTTTGAGGACGTGGGGGAGCCAATTAAATCTTTTCTTAGCTGCCATCTTTATTTGGGAGGGTCTGTTTCACCTATCTCACTCCGTTCTTTCCTTTACTCTGTTTACTCTCAATGTTTTATTTCTCCTTCACTTTTCACAATCCAGCTCTTAAGATCTCTATATTAAGTTTTGCTCTTTCTTTCAACTGTTTATTTCTACCCCTCTCCCGTTTGTTTTATTTCCCTCTTCCTCTTGATTCCTTCTATTTCAAACTTGCAAAAACGTGGTTGTTTCTTTCCTTGTTTCGTTCCTCTTTTTTTCTTCATCGGGCGTTAATTCTTTCACTATTTTTTAATCTTCCCTTCATTCTTTCTTTGTCTGTCTTTTTTATTTACTCTTTCCTTTGACTTAGTAAACTTTCTTTCACTTTTTTTATTTATTTATTTTTCTTCCTTCTTTTCTTTGGTGTTTTTCTTATCTTTATCGGTCAATTCATGTCTTACTATAAATCCCTCTGTTTCCCTTCTGTATGTGGAAGCCACAAGTTATTTGTCGGGACCCGAAGTGTCAAAATGGTTTTCCCATTCTGTGTCTGTGGTAACTGTGTCAGTACATACATGCCATGGTTCTTTCGCTGCATGTTTCTACCACCATCTCTCTTTTTTGCCTCTGTTTCCTTTTCTCTTTCTTTTCACACTTTCATTATTTTTCCCTCTTTTATCTTTCATCCACTAGCTTCCTTCCCTTTTTTCTTTTGCCTCGCACGTTTGCTCGATTTCTTTCCTTAGTTGTGCTTTCATTTTCTCGTTGTTTCTTTCCCTTCTTTCTTTTATTTCTTTGTGTCCCCTTTTCTTTCTTCCTTTTGTCTGTTGTATTCCTTTCGCTTCTCATTTTCTGCCACATCTGCTTTCTCTCCTGAGGCCTAGTTATCAATGGAGCAACAGGTGCAGTGGCGCCGGGGCTCAGAGACCTATGGACCTCACTAAACTCTAATTGCTGATGTATTTTCCTACCAAAATTGCAGTGAACCACTTTGCTTTCTTACTCCAGAGCCCATGACACTGTTACTACTCCACTTGTCTTCTTCAGCTTTACTCATGACTCCCTCTTTCCTTTCACCCTCCAACCCATCCCAAATTATATTTTTGTTATGGTGTTTTTGGGCATTACTCTTTAATGCCAAAAGTTTATTTCTGATAAAGGTTTATATGATAATTGTAAATGTTTTGAGATACAGGAAGAAGTAAATGGGAGTTCTTTAGTTAAATGCTGGGTGTAGGAAGTTGGCTCTGTATGTGCTATTTCAAAGTAAGGAATAGCATGCACAGAGTCCAAGGGTTCCCCTTAGAGGTAAAATAGTGGTAAAAATAGATAATACTAATGCTCTATTTTGTGGTAGTGTGGTCGAGCAGTAGGCTTATCCAAGGAGTAGTGTTAAGCATTTGTTGTACATACACATAGACAATAAATGAGGTACACACACTCAGAGACAAATCCAGCCAATAGGTTTTTGTATAGAAAAATATATTTTCTTAGTTTATTTTAGGAACCACAGGTTCAAATTCTACATGTAATATCTCATTCGAAAGGTATTGCAGGTAAGTACTTTAGGAACTTCAAATCATCAAAATTGCATGTATACTTTTCAAGTTATTCACAAATAGCTGTTTTAAAAGTGGACACAGTGCAATTTTCACAGTTCCTAGGGGAGGTAAGTATTTGTTAGGTTAACCAGGTAAGTAAGACACTTACAGGGCTTAGTTCTTGGTCCAAGGTAGCCCACCGTTGGGGGTTCAGAGCAACCCCAAAGTCACCACACCAGCAGCTCAGGGCCGGTCAGGTGCAGAGTTCAAAGTGGTGCCCAAAACACATAGGCTAGAATGGAGAGGAGGGGGTGCCCCGGTTCCGGTCTGCTTGCAGGTAAGTACCCGCGTCTTCGGAGGGCAGACCAGGGGGGTTTTGTAGGGCACCGGGGGGGACACAAGCCCACACAGAAATTTCACCCTCAGCAGCGCGGGGGCGGCCGGGTGCAGTGTAGAAACAAGCGTCGGGTTTGTAATGGAAGTCAATGGGAGATCTAGGGATCTCTTCAGCGCTGCAGGCAGGCAAGGGGGGGGTTCCTCGGGGAAACCTCCACTTGGTCAAGGGAGAGGGACTCCTGGGGGTCACTCCTCCAGTGAAAGTCCGGTCCTTCAGGTCCTGGGGGCTGCGGGTGCAGGGTCTCTCCCAGGTGTCGGGACTTAGGATTCAAAGAGTCGCGGTCAGGGGAAGCCTCGGGATTCCCTCTGCAGGCGGCGCTGTGGGGGCTCAGGGGGGACAGGTTTTTGTACTCACAGTCTTAGAGTAGTCCTGGGGTCCCTCCTGAGGTGTTGGATCGCCACCAGCCGAGTCGGGGTCGCCGGGTGCAGTGTTGCAAGTCTCACGCTTCTTGCGGGGAGCTTGCAGGGTTCTTTCAAGGCTGCTGGAAACAAAGTTGCAGCCTTTCTTGGAGCAGGTCCGCTGTCCTCGGGAGTTTCTTGTCTTTTCGAAGCAGGGGCAGTCCTCAGAGGATGTCGAGGTCGCTGGTCCCTTTGGAAGGCGTCGCTGGAGCAGGATCTTTGGAAGGCAGGAGACAGGGCGGTGAGTTTCTGGAGCCAAGGCAGTTGTCGTCTTCTGGTCTTCCTCTGCAGGGGTTTTCAGCTAGGCAGTCCTTCTTCTTGTAGTTGCAGGAATCTAATTTTCTAGGGTTCAGGGTAGCCCTTAAATACTAAATTTAAGGGCGTGTTTAGGTCTGGGGGGTTAGTAGCCAATGGCTACTAGCCCTGAGGGTGGGTACACCCTCTTTGTGCCTCCTCCCAAGGGGAGGGGGTCACAATCCTAACCCTATTGGGGGAATTCTCCATCTGCAAGATGGAGGATTTCTAAAAGTCAGTCACCTCAGCTCAGGACACCTTAGGGGCTGTCCTGACTGGCCAGTGACTCCTCCTTGTTGCTTTCTTTGTTCCCTCCAGCCTTGCCGCCAAAAGTGGGGGCCGTGGCCGGAGGGGGCGGGCAACTCCACTAAGCTGGAGTGCCCTGCTGGGCTGTGACAAAGGGGTGAGCCTTTGAGGCTCACCGCCAGGTGTTACAGCTCCTGCCTGGGGGAGGTGTTAGCATCTCCACCCAGTGCAGGCTTTGTTACTGGCCTCAGAGTGACAAAGGCACTCTCCCCATGGGGCCAGCAACATGTCTCTGGCGTGGCAGGCTGCTGGAACTAGTCAGCCTACACAGACAGTCGGTTAAGTTTCAGGGGGCACCTCTAAGGTGCCCTCTGTGGTGTATTTTACAATAAAATGTACACTGGCATCAGTGTGCATTTATTGTGCTGAGAAGTTTGATACCAAACTTCCCAGTTTTCAGTGTAGCCATTATGGTGCTGTGGAGTTCGTGTTTGACAGACTCCCAGACCATATACTCTTATGGCTACCCTGCACTTACAATGTCTAAGGTTTTGTTTAGACACGGTAGGAGTACCATGCTCATGCACGGGTACCCTCACCTATGGTATAGTGAACTCTGCCTTAGGGCTGTAAGGCCTGCTAGAGGGGTGTCTTACCTATACTGCATAGGCAGTGAGAGGCTGGCATGGCACCCTGAGGGGAGTGCCATGTCGACTTACTCGTTTTGTCCTCACTAGCACACACAAGCTGGCAAGCAGTGTGTCTGTGCTGAGTGAGAGGTCTCCAGGGTGGCATAAGACATGCTGCAGCCCTTAGAGACCTTCCTGGGCATCAGGGCCCTTGGTACTAGAAGTACCAGTTACAAGGGACTTATCTGGATGCCAGGGTCTGCCAATTGTGGATACAAAAGTACAGGTTAGGGAAAGAACACTGGTGCTGGGGCCTGGTTAGCAGGCCTCAGCACACTTTCAATTGTAAACATAGCATCAGCAAAGGAAAAAAGTCAGGGGGCAACCATGCCATGGAGGCATTTCCTTACACTGGGTCATTGGCATTATATGGCAGAAAAAGACGTAATTATGAGCCACGGTTGACCAATTTATGTGGCAAGGAAAGTCCAGGTATGAATTTACAATGCCAATAGTTCTAACTCAAAAAAAATGCGAGACCTATTGCGTTGCAAATGCTTGTTTGTACTATGTGTTTGCAGCATGTGCTGCTGTGAAATCACATTCTCTCCCCACACCTAACATCAAGTTTTGGGTGTTGGAACTTTACAGGTTTTATTTTTTCCTTCAAAGTAGTTCTTTCCGTTTGAAGGTGACTCGTGATACCGTTATTATCTGTGGCCCACGATTCGTGTGTACGACAAGCGAGCATAGAGACTCCCTTTTCTGAACGTCAGAGGCGTTTGAGTGCTCCTGCAGAGATCGTCAGCGGTATAGGCTGGGTGTGGGTGCCGCTTGATAGAAGGCTTCCCAGCTGCAACTTCCACATTATAAACATACAAAGTCAGGTCAAGACAAATTACATTTCCTAGAGCGCATCACACTCTTACAACCACGCAGTGCACAATAATGCTGTAGGAAGTTGGCTCTGTATGTGCTATTTCAAAGTAAGGAATAGCATGCACAGAGTCCAAGGGTTCCCCTTAGAGGTAAAATAGTGGTAAAAAGAGATAATACTAATGCTCTATTTTGTGGTAGTGTGGTCGAGCAGTAGGCTTATCCAAGGAGTAGTGTTAAGCATTTGTTGTACATACACATAGACAATAAATGAGGTACACACACTCGGAGACAAATCCAGCCAATAGGTTTTGTTATAGAAAAAATATCTTTTCTTAGTTTATTTTAAGAACCACAGGTTCAAATTTAACATGTAATATCTTGTTTGAAAGGTATTGCAGGTAAGTACATTAGGAACTTTGAATCATTTCAATTGCATGTATACTTTTCAAGTTATTCACAAATAGCTATTTAAAAAGTGGACACAGTGCAATTTTCACAGTTCCTGGGGGAGGTAAGTTTTGGTTAGTTTTACCAGGTAAGTAAGACACATACAGGGTTCAGTTCTTGGTCCAAGGTAGCCCACCGTTGGGGGTTCAGAGCAACCCCAAAGTTACCACACCAGCAGCTCAGGGCCGGTCAGGTGCAGAGTTCAAAGTGGTGCCCAAAACGCATAGGCTTCAATGGAGAGAAGGGGGTGCCCCGGTTCCAGTCTGCCAGCAGGTAAGTACCCGCGTCTTCGGAGGGCAGACCAGGGGGGTTTTGTAGGGCACCGGGGGGGACACAAGCCCACACAGAAATTTCACCCTCAGCGGCGCGGGGGCGGCCGGGTGCAGTGTTAGAACAAGCGTCGGGTTCGCAATGGAAGTCAATGAGAGATCAAGGGATCTCTTCAGCGTTGCAGGCAGGCAAGGGGGGGCTTCCTCGGGGAAACCTCCACTTGGGCAAGGGAGAGGGACTCCTGGGGGTCACTTCTGCAGTGAAAGTCCGGTCCTTCAGGTCCTGGGGGCTGCGGGTGCAGGGTCTTTTCCAGGCGTCGGGACTTAGGTTTCAGAGAGTCGCGGTCAGGGGAAGCCTCGGGATTCCCTCTGCAGGCGGCGCTGTGGGGGCTCAGGGGGGACAGGTTTTGGTACTCACAGTCGTAGAGTAGTCCGGGGGTCCTCCCTGAGGTGTTGGTTCTCCACCAGCCGAGTCGGGGTCGCCGGGTGCAGTGTTGCAAGTCTCACGCTTCTTGCGGGGAGTTGCAGGGTTCTTTAAAGCTGCTTCTTGAAACAAAGTTGCAGTCTTTTTGGAGCAGGTCCGCTGTCCTCGGGAGTTTCTTGTCGTCGTCGAAGCAGGGCAGTCCTCAGAGGATGCAGAGGTCGCTGGTCCCTTTGGAAGGCGTCGCTGGAGCAGAGTTCTTTGGAAGGCAGGAGACAGGCCGGTGAGTTTCTGGAGCCAAGGCAGTTGTTGTCTTCTGGTCTTCCTCTGCAGGGGTTTTCAGCTAGGCAGTCCTTCTTCTTGTTGTTGCAGGAATCTAATTTTCTAGGGTTCAGGGTAGCCCTTAAGTACTAAATTTAAGGGCGTGTTTAGGTCTGGGGGGTTAGTAGCCAATGGCTACTAGCCCTGAGGGTGGGTACACCCTCTTTGTGCCTCCTCCCAAGGGGAGGGGGTCACAATCCTAACCCTATTGGGGGAATCCTCCATCTGCAAGATGGAGGATTTCTAAAAGTTAGAGTTACCTCAGCTCAGGACACCTTAGGGGCTGTCCTGACTGGCCAGTGACTCCTCCTTCTTGCTTTCTTTGTTCCCTCCAGCCTTGCCGCCAAAAGTGGGGGCTGTGGCCGGAGGGGGCGGGCAACTCCACTAAGCTGGAGTGCCCTGCTGGGCTGTGACAAAGGGGTGAGCCTTTGAGGCTCACCGCCAGGTGTTACAGCTCCTGCCTGGGGGAGGTGTTAGCATCTCCACCCAGTGCAGGCTTTGTTACTGGCCTCAGAGTGACAAAGGCACTCTCCCCATGGGGCCAGCAACATGTCTCTAGTGTGGCAGGCTGCTGGAACCAGTCAGCCTACACAGATAGTTGGTTAAGTTTCAGGGGGCACCTCTAAGGTGCCCTCTGTGGTGTATTTTACAATAAAATGTACACTGGCATCAGTGTGCATTTATTGTGCTGAGAAGTTTGATACCAAACTTCCCAGTTTTCAGTGTACCCATTATGGTGCTGTGGAGTTCGTGTAAAACAGACTCCCAGACCATATACTCTTATGGCTACCCTGCACTTACAATGTCTAAGGTTTTGCTTAGACACTGTAGGGGCACAGTGCTCATGCACTGGTACCCTCCCCTATGGTATAGTGCACCCTGCCTTAGGGCTGTAAGGCCTGCTAGAGGGGTGTCTTACCTATACTGCATAGGCAGTGAGAGGCTGGCATGGCACCCTGAGGGGAGTGCCATGTCGACTTACTCATTTTGTTATCACTAGCACACACAAGCTGGTAAGCAGTGTGTCTGTGCTGGGTGAGGGATCTCTAGGGTGGCATAATACATGCTGCAGCCCTTAGAGACCTTCCCTGGCATCAGGGCCCTTGGTACCAGAGGTACCAGTTACAAGGGACTTATCTGGATGCCAGGGTGTGCCAATTGTGGAATCAATGGTACATTTTAGGTGAAAGAACACTGGTGCTGGGGCCTGGTTAGCAGGGTCCCAGCACACTTCTCAGTCAAGTCAGCATCAGTATCAGGCAAAAAGTGGGGGGTAACTGCAACAGGGAGCCATTTCTTTACAAATACCTTTCTAGGGACTTTCAAGTGTACTTGTTTAATGCTGGGCTCTATTGAGAGAGGGTGCCGCCTGGAGCACTTTGTGCACATTCACTGGTATTTCGACAAACTTCCTCAGGATCTCGTGCTCATGCCACATCCCTCTCCTTCGCCAGCCCCCCTCTCTTTAGCTTATTGTACACAGAATCCTAGTAGCCATGCCACTTAAGACCTTCACTGCATTCACTTATGGTTGTAATAATGGAACATTGCCCACTTAAAGGTGCTTGTGTTTTTGCTATGAGTAAAAGTGCCTGATTCGCAGACATTTCATAGCTACATCCTGTGCGAACTTAGAGGAGGCTCTGCACCCAATAGCTTTAATTCTTATTCGTAGCACTACTTTAGCATTTTCTTATGGTAATAGATAAAACGAAGTGTACACCTGTTATCACCAGGTTATCAGATTTTGTTAGGTACATTTTCTCTCTGTGGTACTATTTTATATAGTGAAATGCAAAAATTGATTCATTGAGAGATATAGCAGTACAGAGTCCTTTTACGTCATTATCTTATTTATATTATTGCAGGTGTGATTATTTTTTTTGTTGATTTTTCATTTTCATTTCCCTTTAGATTGGCCTGTGGGGATGTGGACGGAAAATTTGATATTTTGTTCAACAGAGTGCGGGCTATTCAAAAGAAAAGTGGTCAGTTTGATGTAAGAGATTTTCATTTTGTTTTACATCAAATAAGCTAATCTTCAAACAGTTAAAACTATGCCAGACATTTTCTTAACTTTCCTTTTTCACTGTGTAGTGCAGTACTTGTATCAAGAAGGAGCTGTGGATGATGGGACTTAAACAATGGCTTTGAAAATATTCCGCAAAGAAAGCTCATACGTTGGCAAAATGGAACTGTTGCGACCATCCAGATTAGTAACTTGATTTGTACACAGTATAAAGTATGTGCCTAAAAAAGTTCAGTCTGGGCACAGTACCAGCAAGAAACTAAATGGAAAAAAAAATAGCAGAATTTTGTTGCGGAGCTCCCATAAAATACTGCTTTGCTTTGGGGGATATGTATCGAACAGGGCTGAGAACCACTCCTGCTAGGTAATGAAAGACCCTCAATACACAGCAGTATGTTTCGGCATCTCATGCCTGGTCTTTGTGCCTGAAAATAAATCTAGTGTTGGGGGTCGAAACATTACAAATTGTTTTTTCGGTCAAGTAGCGCTTTCAGTTTCAAGGGAACTCATGATACTGTCATGGTTCAGGACCCTTACTCGCATGGTTATGCAATACAGGAACAGACATGGACTTCTCCTATGGACTTCAGAGACGCTTAATTCCTCTGCTGCAGAGGAGATCAGTGGTATTTATCGGGTGCCACTTGGTGTGTGGCTTTACAGCTACAGTGAAACACGCGAGTGGAGTCAAGTCAAACTACAGTTCTCAGTGACATGGGACTCTTTCAAGGCTTGCAGTAGTGGCAGCATCTTAAATCCATAGTGTTTAAGTTCATTGTGTTTCAGAGCCTTCCTTGTTAGAGTGGTACTTAGTTTAAACCGTGTAGTTAGGAGATTCGAAATGTATAGCTCTTTTTTGAGCCTTAACAAGGACTTGTTGACTACTGAGATGTGTTCTGGATTACTTTTAAGGTCAAGAATTTGGAATTTGATTTGAACGTTATTCTAGAGCCATCTTTCCAAGGCCTTAGAATTCTATGGCATGGTTTAATTCTAGAATTACAAACTGTATTTGCTTTTGGTCTCGAGTAATTAGTGATTTTTTTTTTTTCCGGCTTGTATAGACCTCACTATATTATGTGAATCACGTATGGTATTAGGGTATTACCAGTGGTAATGGAGAGAATGCATATTGTCAGTAATAAAAGCACCATCATAATGTGTAATGGCTAACTATGTATATTGAGAACCTTTCAAATCAAAAATTTGATTTAGAATTCACTGAAGGTAGTTATGCACTTGTGTACTACAGTTAAATGTATTTAGTTTATCTATTATAAAGGATTGTTCTGCACTCTTGGCTGTAGGATCTGTTAGCGTTTTCAGCTACTGTAGTGCGTTATTCAGAGATGGTCACAAGGGATAGCGTAGGTCATAGTAGAAATAGTTAACTGCAATTGCATAAATAACTTTGCATAGTTGCAGGTAGGTTCAGGAAGTTTGGACGCTAGCAACTTAGCATGCACTTGAGCACATACTCCATCTCAGATTTTTTTTTTCATCCATCGGGTTTAGATGTGTGTGAAGTGCTCTGTGAAAAGCAATGCCACGATTAAATATTTTGGCATTAAAGGACCAGAAAACTGAAGGTGGCCACGCAGCATTGGTTACACAAAACGCAAAGGACGGATAAGAGATTGCACTGCACAGCCCGTAGTCAGGTCGTATGAGAATGGCTTCTTTGGGAGGGTTTTAGTTATTTAAATTGTACCCCAACCACAGAATCAAGTTCTAGTGCCTGAGCCAACACCGGATCTGTCGGCTCAGTCTACTGTAAGACCACGACAAAATCTATTCAGTGAAATACGTACTGTTGCAAAATAAAAAATAAATAATTGACAGTGAAGAGAGAGAAGTTGGACACATTATGCCAGCATGCAACACCCGGGCTCTGAGACTTCAAAGGGTACAGTAGCTGAAGACACCAGGATAGCTCAGACACATCCTCTGCACCAGAGTCTACCTCAAAGTTCATATGGCCCTCAGCACCTTGAACAGACACAGCTCCACACACTGCACAAGGGTACCAGTGTGACATCTGGATGTTTGGCCATTAATCATCCACACAGATCCTGTTGCAAGTCGTATTTTCTCCCAACCTCCACGACACGCACAGCCTGCATAGAAAACTATTTCAGAGCATTCTCAAACCCAAAAATGGGAAAGACACAAACTACTGACAAACCACTACCTCCAACCTCATTCCACCCCGCGTTATTTCTGCCGAATGTCTGCCACCTTCTCAAGATCCAGGGTCAGATGACCAGCATGACTGTGTGGCAGGGTTATAAGGCAGATGTGCAGGATGACAAACCATTGAAAACAGAGTCTCTTCAGAAGATAGGCCCTTTTTCTTACTACTCTCTGGTGACCGCACAACAATACAACATCCCATTACAGATAGAAGAGGAGAACGGCTTCCTCCTTGAGACACTCTAAAATTGAGAAATCTAATCAGTTCCTGCCCATGCTGAGTATCACAAATGAAAATAAAAGCCTTGTGAAAATGAGGGTGATTATTACACGGGCTGTTAAGAAATTCAGTTCTGCACCCAAGGATCCATTCTTCATTCATCCACACAACGAGGAAAAAAGTTTCATGCAAGGCGCAGGAGACCCTCCGCCTCTGATAGAGCAAAATAATAAATGCAGTGGAGGCTGCAAGGCTGGGAGGAAATTGAGTAACTGCACCTTATGCCTTGTGCTTATCCTAAGAAACTACAGGAAATTGTGTGTCTCTTTTATTAGTTTTTAATTTATACTTTAATCACAGTATTATTGCAGTGCATTAACTACATATTTCCTTATTTGATATTTCCGTTATTTTTACTCCTAAAATACCCATGTTTGCTAAACCCAGTTATCACAGTAGACCGAGAAAAAAGTATAACAGATTTGTAGCTTAATGAACCAGTGTACAAATGGAGCGTAGGAGATACCCATGAGGGCTGAGCTGTTAGTGGGCTTGTCTGGAAAGGAGGCTGGGGAGGGGGGGGGTGACTCAATCGGATTCCTCATGGTGGGAGTATGGTATCTACAGAAAGGATCCATGTTAGTAGGAGGTTAGGTCTAGGCATTTGTGCATAGGCCTTTTTTTCCCTACTGCCCCAGTGTGGCTGCAACCACGTTGCTCACCCTCCCTATAACGTGTGTGTGTGTGTGTGTGTGTGTGTGTGTTTGATTTCAAAGTGGTTTGAAGTTAGACTTGGCTACCAATTTTTCTAGTACACCATCCCATCGTATGTATTTGGTTTCATGCCCTCCCGTAGTATGGGGTCCCGAAAGTACATCAGTTTCTGCCTTAGCCCTTTTGTGCAGGTCTCTCAACCATTCCTCGAACCCCAGGGCTGTCGCTGCATTCCATGGCATCACTGTGTTCACCAGTGCAGTGGGAGGCTAATATGTTTACATGCATTTAGTTTTTTTTTTTTTTTTGTAGCGCACTGTCACCCCCATTAGGCATGTCTGATTTTTTTTTTTCCTTTTTTGTTGTTTTTGTGTGTGTGTGTGGAGGGGGGGGCGGGATCGGGCCAAACAACCTCCATAACAAGTCAGACAATCAGGCAAACAGCCGGATACCTCCTACCAGAAACCCATTATGACTGGGCAGAGCCACTCCATGTGGCTAAAGTCCACCTCTGCAGAAGCACATCTGGGCATGTCATCGAAACCCCTGTATATATCCGGCTTAGGCTCTTTGGAGTCAGAAATTTGTGATGCAGGTAGTTAAATTATGTACATTACAGGAATCTTTAGAGATAAGCTTCACACTGCTTAGGCATTGTGTCCAGTTGCTGCCTCCCACCATTCCTCCAGGTTCTCAAGTTGACACCCCAGTGATTATACCCAGTACAGGCAGATAGGTTATAGCCCGTTTTGCTGTACTGTGAGTTAGCAATACCCGTAAAGTTAGTTAGGCTATCCTGCAGCCAAATTGTAGTTGCTTGCTGCACTAGGGAATTATACAGCATGAATTGACTTACACCCATGCTGTATACCTTGGGAGGCCAATGAAGGGTATCTTGTTCCTCTCAGTGAACAAGTCTCCCCAGACCCGTCTGCCCGCCTCGTTCCATGTCAGTACATCATATATCATGTTCAGTCTGGCACACTCTGTTAGGGACCACAGAGGCAACTCTGGTGCATAGGGGAGTTGGTCTGACCTTCTGAGCTCGTCAGCCGGTCTTGTAGGGGTTGTCCCTCCAATTGCGCCCTTATGTCCAGTGTCTCCATGTTGTGTGTTGCTACAATCCATCCCATGCGGCATTGGCGCTGTGCAGACAGATAATATAGTTCATAGTTGGGGCGCCAAGGCCACCCCACTCGAGTGGCGCATGTAATTTTTTTGAGCGCCACACAATGGCTGCCTTTTTCCCAGGCCAAAGAAGTGAGTAGTGAGTGCAGGTCTGCAAAGAAGGATTTCCTCAGTGTCATCCAGATGGCCAATAAGAAGTATAATAGTCTGGGCAGTACCAGCATTTTAGCCACCCCTATGCAACCTACTGTTGACAACAGTAAGGCCATTCAGAAAGGCAAATATTGTTTAATCAACACCAATTCTTGCCCAGTTCAATCAGTTCCCTCTTGTCATAGAAGATGGTAACACCCAGGTACTTGATGGTCCTGTGTTCCAATCACAGCTCCTCTGTGAAGAAGCCAACCTAACATCTGTCTGGCATATTAACTAAGGTGAATAAGCAGGACATGTCCCAGTTAACTCTCAGCCCTGACGATGTGCCAAAGTCATCTAACGGAGACACAAGCGAAAGCAGTCCACTACTGTGGAGGGTGATATCGTGACTATAGATCAGAGCATTGTTGGCAGATAGAGACACTATAGGCCAATCCCATGCCACTGATCTTCCCCCAGTCAAGGCCCTCCGCTTTCAGAAGGCGTGCCAAAGGCTCTATTGCTAGCGCAAAAATGATGGAGAGGTGGCATCCCTGTTTGGTGCCCTTACCTATTTGCAGTGACTGGGGTATCATCACACTTGTATGGATCTCAACATTTGTTCCGTATAAAAGAAGCCCCCAGTGGTGAAATTCTAGTCCCAATCCTGTTCTTCACAAGACCACCATTATAAGAAGCCAAGTCAGTGTGTTGAACACTTGTTCAACATCTTGGACTGGTGTTTCGTAGACCAGTCCATAATTCTGAATAGGCGGCAAAGGTTGCACAAGGTTTTTCTTCCAGAAATAAAACCATTTTAATCCTGATGTATTGTAGTCCGTGGGAATGGTATCAAACAGTTTACCAACACCTTCGCTAGAATTTTATAATCTAAATTCAGTAGTGAGAGCAGAGGATAAGATGTCACCAGGAAGAGATCTCTACCCGGCTCCAGCAGAACTCCAATCAGCACCTCTCTTAATGAGGCAGGCATCCGTCCCATCCTCTTGCCGCCTCACATGTATTTAGTAGCCTGCGGGCAAGTCCCAAAGCATAAGTTGCATAAAATTCTGTTTGTAAGCTAGCTGAATCTCTTGTACCATAATCTGTTCCTCAGGTTCTGTCATTTGGAGCACATCACTAGATGGCAAGGTTACCCAGTCAAAGAAAGCAGTGATCTCGGAGGTATCCTTTCCGAGATATGAGCAAACGGTGTCCCATAGTAGGACTGGAACACAACAATAATCTCCAATTGCATGTTGACTGTTGACCCTTTTTTGTCATGGATTGCGCCTAGGTCTTTGTATGAGGTGCATGCAGTCCTAGGAAAAATGAGCACTCCCTGCTATCAGGGTGGAGAGTGTGTCATTCGTTTCTCACATAAACGTCTTGTGCCCATTGTTGAAGACATTTCATAGCAGCAAGGGATTAAGGGCCAGATGTAGGAAGATTCCAAATTGCGAGTTGCAATTTGCGAGTCCCAGCAACTCGCAAATTGCAACTCGCAATTTGGAATGCAGAAAGGTGTCTCCGACACCTTCTGCGAGTCGCTATGGGGTCGCAAAGACCCACCTCATTAATATTAATGAGGTGGGTCGCAATTTGCGACCCCATAGCGATTCGGGGCACTCACGGGGATGGTGGCCTGCTGGAGACAGCAGACCACCATGTCCGTGACTGCTTTTAAATAAAGCAGTCTTTTTTATTCAAAGTGTAGCCCGTTTTCCTTAAAGGAAAACGAGCTGCACTTTGAAAAAAAAATGAAACCTTTAGTTTCGGTATTTTTCAGGGCAGGTAGTGGTCCCTTGGACCGCTGCCTGCTCTGAATTTTTTTTTTTTTTTTCCAGACACAAAGGGGAAGGGGTCCCAAGGGGACCCCTTCCCGTTTGCGCCTGGGTTACCATCAACTTCAAGTGGATGGTAACTGCGCTTTCATTTGCGACTGCAATCGCGGTCGCAAATGAAAATGCATAGCATTGCGAGTCGCAAATAGGAAGGGAACACCCCTTCCTATTGGCGAATTGGAAATGCATTTTGCGAGTCAGTTCCGACTCGCAAAATGCATTTCTACATAGCAAAGTGGCTTTAGCGACTCGCAAACGGAGATTTTCGCCGTTTGCGACTCGCTAAACCCTTGCTACATCTGGCCCTAAGCTCCTTGCAGCGGTCATGTTGAATGATCCATTAAGACATCGGGTACACGTCTGAAGCCACACATCACTGCTCCACACCCATATGCAAGGTGTTTGCTCATTAACCAGTAGGGACCGGGTAAGAGTGGACAAGAACGAGGACATTCCTGGATTTGGAGCATAAATAATTATTAATATGAGAACTGTCCTATCTAGCACTCTCTCAAGCATTGTGTATTTACCGTCCGCATCCACCCGCTTAGTGGTCAATGTGAACAAGTGCCTGGGACCCACCAATATGAGCACCCCACTGGCCTAGCTCAAATAGGTGGTTCCCACTATGATCCCTCACCAGCGTTTCTGTAATGTGGCCAGTTGAGAAGCTGTTGGATGTCTCTTGTACGCAAGCAAAGTGAATATGGCACCTCCTCTATAGCGCTTCATGGGAGTGGCCGTGCCTCTAACGTTCTAGGTCAAAACATTGTAGTGGGGAAAAACTCAATTGAGGTCTGCTATAACCCTTATTGAGAGTATCAATACATCAGTTCCCTGCTTCGTTCCTCCCCCAGCCACAGCAACCCACATGCACCAAAAAACAGTGGTCAAGCCTGGCTCGTAAAATGAAACCCCTAAACTCCCCATCCCTGGCTGGGGCAATAGAAGATGGCACGCCATGTGACATGCACTGTGAACTTGTGCAGTAAACTAATTCGGGTCAGAAAATTAAGGAGTTCAAACATATAGGCAGCCCTGATTTGAATAGCCCACCCTGGTTCACTCCACAAATCGAGTGGGTCCCACTAAACTCTGTTTCCACCCACCACCGTCCCAAACAACATAGACATGCATGGAGGAGCTTTTCAGTAGTCCCACCTTGCCGAAACCACTGGCTTCACCTGATTGGAATTTATAGTGACCTGAGGGGTAAGGAGACGTTGAGCATACATATAGTACCATTCTTTTACAATTGCACCAGCATTCATTGGCAAGAGGGCTAGTCCCTGTCTCAGAGCAGCTATAGTGTCCTCAGTGTCCCCTCCATCGATGTTAGACTGAAGAGACTTGCCACGCCGGCTCTGTCTGGGAGCTACATTGGATCCCAGTTCCTCCACTACTCTTACTCGTTCTTTGATATGTTGCTGTGTTGGGTGTACTGTGTAGTCGCCAGGAGGATTTGCATCTGCGTCTCCGGGCTTGACACCCCCTTCAGCGGCAGGCTGATGAATCGGTCTTGACTCCCCTTTGGTATTAAAACATATCTGTTGAGGTGGTGAAGTACCAAGTTATGTCTCCATCAGTGACACTCCGCTTAGTTGGGAACATTGGGGAATAACGCAGGTTCATTTGCTGGAGATGCGTCTGTCTCTCGGAAAATGATTCACACCGCTTCTGGATCGCCATAGTACAATCTGGGAAAATGTGTACTGCACAGTTTTTAGCTGTCCATGTGCCATTGCTGGAGACCCGTAGGATGTGTTCCTTGTTGTGGTAATTAAATAGTAGCGCCAATGCTGGTCTTGGGAGGCCCCCAGGAGCAGGACCGGCTTGGGGCCCTCTGCTTCTTCAACTCTTAAGAAAGCGGATTGTTTGACGGCAAGTACTGTATGTGTCAGTCACTCCTCTAAGTAGAGATTCATCTTAGGGCCTTCCACCCTTTCCAATAATCCCACGATGTGCCCATTGTTTCTACGGAAGCATCCCTTTGCATCATCTGCTCTAATTTTTAAGTATTGCACCACCTCCCCAAAGCAGCTTGACCTGTATCTGCATATCCTGTACAGAAGAATGTATTGGTGCTAGAGTAGACACCTTAAACTCTACTGTGTGACTTCGTGATCCTCTGTAAGTATCCCTGTCTCTAGAGCCACTGTACAATTTACAGGTGCAAAGTAGCTTTGGCATTGGGTGACACTGAGTAAAGTCTAGAGGATAGCCTCAAATTTACCTTTGTGGTTCTGGCGGTTTGCTGCCACTGTGCCAGTAGAGGCTTGCTGGTTACTTATCTGTACATCTACCTTCATGATGTCTGTGTCATTGTGTTGGTCCTATTCCCATCCCCCAAACTTGGGCCTCGAGACCTGCCCATGTTTACTGACTCAGAGTTGCCAGGACTGTCCTGCAACACCCTGTGCTACAAGCAATGAACACCAGCATGGACAGGTGGGTAAGCTTTGAGTGAGTACCAGGGTGATGTAGGTTGGCATCCATTTGCTCCTCAAGTAGGTAAGGAAGGTAAGTTGCTGTAAACTATCAGATTAGACCTAGCAAAGACCATGAGTGCTGTTTAGTACTAGCAGAAATGTAAATTTTTCCGGCCACAAACATGCACTCGGCAAAAGGCAAGACTGGCAGGTCCACACAGCCACATCAGGTGTTGCAATCCCTTCAGCTACATTATAGCAAGGGTGATACCCTCAGGGACCCTTCTGCTTCATGGCTGCACCAGATCCAGAGTTATCCAGAGAAGGCTGAGGTTTTACCTTCCCCCAGTGGGAAGCCCTGAATTAGAGATGTTGGAATCCTGCATTGCATTAAACCCCAAAGTGCAGTTGGGTATCTGCCAGCTGCCAAACAGTGGTCACAATCGACTGGAAGGATCGGGTGTTGGTGGAGCACAGTGTTTAGCACAAACTGCAATGTTGGACCAAGTTGAATTAGTACTGGGCAATTTTCTCAGTCCTCCATCTCGCAGGGCCATTTACACAGATGTGTCCATTATGTGTTCGGGCCCCACATGAATGACCTCCCCATTCCAAGCCAGTGTCCCATAAGGAAAGGTTCCTTCGCTTCAACATATTGGAGCTCATGGCAGTTCAATTAGCCCTTCTCCAAGCTTCATATGGCAGTCCTTATGCGAGCTGACAATATGTTGACCACTTACTAGGTACAAAAAACGGAGGGTGCACATTTACCACAGCTGTCTTGCGTAGCTCAGAGAATCTGGCGTAAGTAGCTCATGGTTAGTGGAGCTGTTGCCGGCAGCGGACAGTGACGATGCTGATCCCCTGGGTCATCAGTAAACTCCTGAGTGAGAGATCTACTCTGTCGATCAACACCTACCTTTACCAATGGTGTACACCTACAGTAGACTTGTTAGATTCTCTGGTAAGCACTAAGTGCCAAAAGTTTACATCCTGGTACCCAGGACAGAACAAGTACAACTGTATTGATCCTAGTCCATGAGATCATATAGATCTTATGTAAACAGTTGTCCCATGGGAATCATTTACATTTGGAAACCTTGAGTAATTTTGAGGAATCCACAATGTTATTTCAAGTTTCAGTGATCATCACTTAATAATAATTAAGGCTCCCAGTTTTCCGTTTTTGCTAATTTTTACGGATAAACAGAAAACAATATATTTCCTGCCTGTATTTATGTTTAAGAGCGGAAAATACTGAAAATTGTGCTTCTTGTCAGTGACCCTCCATGCTTTTTGTTCGTGAATTCGAGGACAACAGCTGAGCAGATAGATTGAGATTTCCCCAAATAAAGGCATATATTTGCACTTACTTGTAGTACAATGCTGATATTTACCTATGGATGCAGGTTTGCTATAATTGCTGCTTAATTTGCTAAAAGGCGACTGGTATCTTAGTATGAGCGCATGTTTATAAGTTAAATAAATGAGGAAATGTACCAATTTATGACTGCATTTATTCTGAAAAAACAAAATGAATATGGATAAATACCAGAAAGATGGCCAAAAAATAAATTTGGATAAATACAGACAGAAATGTTAACAAAATAAATACCATAAAACCAGGAACCCTAATAATAATTATGAACAAGAGGCACAGCCAGAAACCATAGTTTCTATAATATATATATATATATATATATATATATATATATATATATATATATATATATAATATGTGTGTATGTATATATATATATATCATATTTATATCTTAAACCAATTCATATGCAGTGATGTGTAAAAACGTGATTATATTGTGCAGTGTTCAGATAGTGGATATATTTACAACATATGTCATAAGACACTGTACAAATTCCACTGGTTGTGTATATTACAGTTTATAATAGGGTAGTGTTGAGTTAGTACACAGTCCCCAATGAGTCACTTAAATCTATCAATCAAACAAGGCGGCGGGGTTTTCAACATTTTGGTCCTGTCTAATTGTTAGGGCCGCTTCAGGACAAAGTCCCTTGTATACCGCACCTGCATATGATTAAGACACAAACCGAAAAGAATTCTAAGTCCCGGTGCCGAGTCCTGCATCCTTATTTATTGAAATAATATAATGTATAACTCACCACAATGGTGTGAGTCCCAAGGTGAAGAATGTCCTCCCCAACTGAGCACACCTGTATCTATGCACCATTGTGATCATTCTACCCCAATCACTTAGTAAGGGGCCAACCACATATAGTGACCACCTTCCATGATAAAAACTCTATCCGGGTTGTGAACACAAAGCTTAATGGTATGACTCCACTTGTCCATGCAAGGATATTGCCACAAATATTAATTCTGAAGTCTCATTGGTCGGTATTACATATACTCCTGTGTCACCCACAATTTTGGGTTAGTACCATCACCAGATGTGTAAATGCCGAATGATCTGAAGCCATCTTACTCAATCAAGAATATCATCTGTGGCTCCTAAAGTAATTTGCACCACTGGAGTGTACAGGAAAGATATTCCCCAATAGTCAGCCCACTTCCATTGATCCCTTTCATAGTACACAAACTACATCAATGTCACTCTTTCTAATTGCACCAACATAGACCAGCCAACCTTGGTACTCTCTCCCGATAGGGCCACATGAGAAACTGCTTCTGTGTACAGTCTTACTCAGTCAACAGCAGAGTCGAGAGCTGCATCTCGATCTCAAGGCATTCAATCTGGTGAGCTGGCACCTGAGGGCTTATCTTTGAATTCATATACTTTCAACTAGCTCAGGAATGTAGGTTGATCCTGCCAGAAGGTAGGAAACCTGCTACATGTACATGTTATTTGAACAAGTGGGAACAGCAGCTCTAGCTTACAGTTCTATGTGAGTACATTTAGGGGTAGTTGCTGCTTGCCTCCAAAACGGAAAATACCAATCTTTTTCTTTGTTACAGTAGCTTTTATGAAAAGAAGCTCCTTTGTCGGATCTTAGCATAGTAAGTTCTTGCCAGGTTAAAGGAGGACAACTGCCTGCTATTTTGCCAAAGGCGCAGTCTCCTGCAGTGAAGGCTTTACACACTCAAAGTCCTTACGAATTATGTTATCACACTGGTGTCATTAGGAAAACAATGCAACTATTTGTGTCGTTCTCTCAATGGTATTTTAGCAATCGTATTTTAAAAGCAAGTCTCGCTAGATGGATTGTCAAATGCAAACATCAATGTTATACTAAACCTAAATGTGCATTTCAAGAGGAAGAAAGGCTCCACAATTGGGCTACTAGGTGATATCCCACTAGCAGACATATATAAGGTTCCTAACTGGTCCTCTGTTTAAGTTTTTGTGAACCATTAGTGTGGATATTCAAACCCCCCCTGGAAGCAGAGGTGAGGCAAACAGTTTTTAAGCCCTATTCCAAGCATTAGCCAGCTCTAATCAATTGCAACAGGAAGTTTAGTGAGTTTGGGACTGCGTAGCATTCTTTGCAGAGTATCTGATATGCAGCAGCAAATGCTGCAAGTGGATATAGTTACTTACACGTGACACTTTATTTACTATTTGTAGTGCAGTAGATTCACATGTGCTTTATCTACCTGCTCACCCTTCGATGGTACATTGCTTTATGCACAATACACTGACATCCTACTGCTTCATACGTGTGTGTGTGTGTGTGTGTGTGTGTATATGTATATGTATATGTATATATATATATATATATAACACTTTCTGTACTGTGTAAACTGCACAATCTGAGAAGTCTGTGTGCATTTTATATCTTGTTGGTGGTATGAACACTTTTTCGTGGAAAAATAACTTGTAATATGTTGCGCACAACTATAGATGTCTGGAGTTTGCAGAGCATATGAGTCTACAGCACTGCAAGCTGTAAACAGATAGTTAAAGGTACGCTTATATGTTAATATTGATATATGTGCATATAATTGACTTATAGTTTTTAACATGAATGATTTGAAAAGTCCATTAGGGGAGACCCATGACAGGTTTTCAGGTTATTCATTCAATATGTGAATGAGTTCCATTTATATTCATTGTTTGTATGTGTACTTTTAAATATGACATAATTTGACCCTGCTGAACATATATTAGGCACTCGTGATTTAGGTGACGGCTGTATAAAAATAATGATATTAAGTAGCATTGTATTTAGCGAGTGTTTGATTTCTGATAAGCTGTGTTTGTGTGACAGAGATGGGAGCGGTGTTAGTGGGCAGGATTAGTTCCATGGAACGTACTACCAAAAAATGAGTGGATAGACCCATGTGGGAGCCAGTAAACCTCAGTTGCAGTCTTCAGTGCTCAGTTTTATCATCTCTATTACATGTGTTTACTGAATGTTTTTTTTTGTTTGTTTTTAGTTGCTACTGTGTGTAGGAAATTTCTTTAGCACAAACCCAGCATCTGAGGCTGAGTGGAAAGAATATAAAACTGGTTCTAAAAAAGGTAAGGCAAATGCAGCAATTTGAGCAACAACAAATCTTGCAGTTACTGCACCTTCGTTTAATGAACACTGCTCATTTGAAAAATGCAAGATGATAACCATTCTTGATTCTAAAATCTAAACTGAGAGTACTGAGATTTTATGTTAATATACAAAATAGGGTTAAATAAAGATGTATTTTAATTATGCACTGTGTTTGGTAGCTCAGAGGGCCTACAGAAAATGGAAGTGTGTGTGTGTTAGTCAAAGAATATATATTTTCGTTACAGTAAAGCATCCAAAACAAACATATCAAAATGCCTTAGTATTGAAGAAGCCCAAGATGTTCAGGATGTAGTGTGTTCCACAATGAAAATAAGTGGGTTCTACCCTTCTTTTGTAAGAAAGGGAGTCATTGGCAAATTAAGATAGGGAAAAATAAATTAAGTGGTGTAAAATAATTTCCTGGTTCTACATTTGACCTTTTGTGGAACTCGGAATTATTTTTAAAATAATTGTATTCGTTTTCTGTTTGTTTTAACAAATTGCGGTTACTTTCACATCTATAGCCTAGCAGGATAGATGAAAATGTCGTGTTGTTACTAATGTTGGATATGTAGCCAGTATCCAGGGCTACCTCTTCTCATTGAACCTGAGGTTCCAAGACCATTGCAAGTTCAGTCTCGACTCATTCCCTTGCACCATGATTTATTTTTTCTCATTCAAAGTTTGAGTTCTCTGTATATTCTCCTTAATCCTCATATCTTTTCAAAGCTTTTTATAAGCATGTCCTGCCTTTTTTTTTTTTTTTTTTTTTCAGCTGCTGTACACTAGTCCACATCCTTCTTCCATACCTCTACCATAGGTGTGCCCACCACCCCCAACCTACACAATCTAGCCACATTTTGTCTTGTTACCATCAGACCAAGTTTACAAAGCAGTTTTAGATATCCGGTGATGTCTAATCAAAGTAGGCCCCCAAGAGGAACCATCTTGCATTCATATTTTGGGTAACTGGGACACTTGTACTCTCTCCCTCCCAATAAACTGGGGAGGGCCATATTGTGTAAGTTAAAGTACTTGATTACACACACACTGGAAGGCACATATCTGTATTGGCCTTCCAACCTGACCACATGTACTAATTGTTCTAGTTGGAAGCCTGCCCTAATAACCACCTTGCTGGGGCCATACAGTGCTCCCTCCCATCCCTCCACACCCTTGTCCACTAAATCTGCAACCCTCCTTAAACTTGATCAAAGTAGTCTGGTGAGTGATTAATTATGTTCTTATATATTAAGGCCATCACTTTTTTGCAGAGGAGGTCAGATAGAATCCTCTTTTCAGGCAGGTGTAGTCCTCAGGGTGTTATTTTGAATTTGAATTGTTAGGGCGTGTTTAGGCTGCAGGTATTATAAAGTCTCCTTCTACATTATTTTATGTTTCCTTTTATAAATCGTGAGGGATATTGTCCCTTCTTGGTCCCAGATATCACCCGGTTTGCTGATCCCAATAAGATCCCATTTCTGGCAACCCGATAAGTTCCCAACATGCTGGAGCAAATCACTGCCCTGCAGGTGTATTTTCTTTAGTCAGGACTTTCTCCCATCCTATATCTTTAGTTGCTTCCTTACATGCCCCTACCAGTGATAATGTGGGCATTGGAAGTTCCTTGGTTGCTTTTCTGGTATACAAGGTTGATGTGTTGCCCCAGGATCCCATTCCATCTGTCTTCTCTGGTGGAGAGTTCATCTAGAGGGGAAAAAACTCAATCATTCACCAGCACTAACTGAGCAATCCAGTAGTACTTCTCAACATCTGAGGGGAGGGGGTCATGATCATAAACTCTTTGGGTGAACCTCCGACTTGATTTTCATATTGGCTGTCCAACCTATAGGAGCAGTCTGACACTCAGCCTTGAGTATTTTGAAAGAATCCTCTGGGTTTCAATAGGGATATTTTGAAGGATGTAAACAAAAGTAAAGTTGGTAATAGTGGTGCACGTTCCTAGGGCGAGAGCGGCAGACCTCCCCAGTGACTCTCATTCCCTATTAATTTACTAGGAAACTGTATAGGTTGCAGCTAAAAAACTCCCTAGGTTCATGTGTGATAAAGAGACCCACATGCAGCAGGAATTCATGGCTATTGAATATTGAGATGTTCATGGTGGAACCCAAGCTGTCGGTTGGTAATCAAGGATTTTTCCCAGTTAATGTGGAGGAACCCAGAGTACCACCCAAAGAAAATAATAGATCTGCTGTGGTTTATATATGGTTGCGCGATGTAGTGAAAGAAGTTATCTATGTTTAATGAGATTCTCTTATCCCATTAGTCTTCCCACCTCAGCCTTACACAGAGTATCTCCCCTTATCTAGCACACACTGGCATGATAATGCTAAGTTACATCACTTAAAGAATCTGAATTGTACATTTTATGCTGCTTGTGCCCATGAGGAGGTGATAGAATGGATGAACGTTTAGTTGATCTATTCCACACTGAGGAGGTAGGACCAGAACTACTAGTTATGTAAGACATAAGCAGTGTCTTGGGCCGTAGTCAAATCATGATAAATGATATAGGACTATTAGCTATTGGTCTATACCTGGCACAAACATCATTTGGAACAGGAGGCTGGTTACTTGTCTAGTGCCACTCACTCTCCCTCCAGTTACTGTGCATGAACTGCATTATGAGATATGGGCTGTGGCAATACCCCTGGGTTGTATGGCCACTCATTGGAGTTCTTCATCATGTACTGTGCTCAGTTACCGCATAGACTGCTCATTAGCATGTCACAGGAACTGGATTTATTGTCATAATCTACACATGATGCCGTAATGGAGATGCTTCCTAAGCTTTACATCCACAGACAGGTGCTCTTACGGATCTTTGTCCTCATTAAACTTAGACTGTATGATCCTAAAGAAGCAGCTGGTGAATAAAATAAGAAAAGTACTACTTGTGTTGATACATCCCAACCATAACAGATTTGTTCTGAAATTAAGCAGGTCTCCTAGCCTTAGATGATGTCTATTAACTTGATGTTAATGACTGCTAATAGAGACCTGTAGTGGTTCTTGGATATGGAGAATGCTTTCAACGCTTTATGATCGGAGTATGTATATGCTGTTCTGAAAAAGATGGGATTTGGTCCAATAATATCCCTGTTATACACAGACCCAATGGCCACAGCCTGCTTATGACAGAAACACTCCTCCCAGTAAAGGATAGAGGAGGGCACTCAATATGATTGCCCATTATCCATTTTCTGGTTTCCGCTGACAGTGGAGCCATTTGCATGGCATTATAAGTTCTGTAGTCTGGAGTTGGATATTTATTTTTCAGATATCCTGTGTGCAGTATCACTGGACACCAATGAACCCTTGTATATTTGCAATCCTTTGGGATGCATATGGTGAGCAGATGTAGACTCCTATCCAGTCTGTGAGTAAACTGGACAGTATTCCGTCTTTTCTGCTAATACATTTCCTACCTCTGATGCTGACATCAATGGACCAATCATCCCTGTTATGGGCTAGCACCATGTTTAAGTTTCCCAGTTGGGACAATCTTCATAAATCCACAGGGTTAAAAAAAAAAAAAAAAAATCAGTAAGTATCTGGCAGAGGCTGTCTATATTTCAGTGAGAAGAGGGGCTCTTTTAGACATGCTGCACACTTGAAAACAGTGGATGATATCAACCCTCCTCAAACTAATTACGTCAGAACCCAAAATGTTGAGTTATGAGGAACTGAATCAGATGGCATCCATCAGTTACATGCAAAAGATAACCAAGTCTCCAAACAAGGTTTCTCCATTAAGAGGTGCGTACAGTGGATCTTCCCATCACTACGTTAAAAAACAAAAAAAATCATATTTTTATCAGTGCCATACCTGGCCCACACCTATATGCATTGCTATAGTACAGAAAGCAGGACGTGAGGGTCTCTGATCATGATGCGCTGAATATCTGAGGATCGATTGGCAATATTTAGAGCAAGCTGGAGGTATCTAAATTCAGTTGCAGCATCTTGAGGTGGTCAGGGATCTCTAAGAGTTCGATGTCTGAGGTCTCAGGTGGTAGACCATAAGTCTTAGGCTGGTGTTGCAGCACCTATTGGTGGGGGGACCTGTAGGCGTACTGGATGTTTCTGGTATTACCGAAGGGCTAGCTGGGTTATTTGATAGTGGTCAGAGGCCAGGTCCAGCTGGGGGAATAACTTGATTTGTTTGAATACTGGCTGTTAGTCTCTGGGGAACTGGCAGCCTTGAGGTTCTTGAAGGGCCTGGTGGAGGTGTCTCAAGGTAGATTGATAGTTTGCTGTACATTCCGTGGTGTCCAATGACTAGCTGCAAGTGTTTGAAGAAAGATTTAGTGCTTACTCAGATTTCGAATGACGTAACATTGTTGTCTGAAGACCTGTTAAGCTGTAAGTCTTGGTCAGCTTTCATAGATTCTCAGCATGCCCTCAAAGAATATCTGGGGATGTGTCAGAGGTGTTTGCTAGCTGGCTGGGGTGTGTGCGTAGGGTCTTAAGGCCATAGTTGAAAGATTTACAAAGGCCTTCCTGAGGTGTCCGAGGGAAGGCAGAGGTTTCTGAGCCTTCAAGAAATAAATGGGATGTTGAAGGACCAGCTTTGTGTTTCTGGTTTTCAGCTAACAGCCTCTGAGGGCGGAATGATGGGTCATGATGGGTATCTGGAGGGCCGAGGGCATGCTGCGGGTGTCTTTAAACCTTTTTTGCTGGGGCACTTTAGCTATTCAAAGATAGGCTGGGTCTGTCTGAAGCAGGGCTTTTACAATTGTTGGGGCAGGCACGTCTTTTTAATTCTGTTCCAGTAGAGCATTTGAGGTCACCAGGTTTCCTGTGTAGTGAAGGCCAGACAGGGTAAAAACATTAACATCCTTTCTCGTGGAACGTGCCACAATGCAATAAAAGTGTTGCTTAAAAATTGGATCTCTGATCAGGGCTCTGCGGATGCCTAGGAATGTTCTTTTTAGTTTCACTCCGAAGCCCGTCACCGGAATGAACGTGTAATTGACTAAAAACCCAGTAGCGATTAAAGATGTCACAAAAGAAGGTGCCACTTAGCAGTGTTTCAAATTACGTTTTTCAGTAGTATAACATAAATAGCTGATTGCAGGTAGTTGATGGGGAGAAGTGTCTTGCTTTCGTTTTTTTATTTCTGTAAACGTGTGCGTTCTACCAAATTAGGGTTAGTATACACAACAGACCTAAGAAACACACCAGACGAAACCGACCAGTTAGACATAGTTAGAAAGTACACATCCAAATGCAGGAGTGAAGAGAAAAGGAGCAACAAAGTGCAAGTGTGATTTCAGTGGTGGTACAAGCTGCAGATATGATAATACATAGAACTGAGGTATTTTGCCCTACCATGCATGCTTTCATACTATGAACAGGTCGGCGTGAGACTGTTTGTTGTTTTTTTCCCACACAGTGGAAAGTGACTTCCCTGCAAGGTACAATCAAATTAGTGGTAGTTTTGTTCAATTTCTTATAGCACAACAGCCGGGTTTCACGATGGCTTTATGGTGGCATCCATCTGGTTGCTTATTTGTAGACTGAAATCCTAGGAATGCGTGCACCTGTAGGCTCAGACTGAATGCTGAAAGTGAATCTCCAAATTGCAGCATAGATTTCTGGCTTAAGAACCAGTCCCACCTGAAAGCCGCTAACTTGATAAAAAGACAAACGTGGTTAAGACAAACTGACATATGATGCACTTTGCTGTAACTGTTGCTTTATTTCAGAGGCATAGGCCTTGACAATAAATGATATTGCCATAAATCCAGACCTTTCATAGGCACAGACCGGTCTTCGGTTGAACAGAACCAGCTGGTGCCACTACGTTTGACCCATGTGCTCCTGAACGTGATCTCCAGCCACCATAACACCATATTCCCAATTGCATTAGGGTGTTTTTTTGTAGTTGCATCCTCATCCTGCCCACAGTGGCATGCTGGCTACACCACTGTCTGTACAGTAAAACAACTACATCAGGTGTACTGTTTCTCTAAAATTGTTCTCATTTCTTTCATCAGCTCCTATTCACACTTACGTCTTGGGTGCCAACAGTCAGGAAACCGTAAAATACTTTGAAGAGGCTGATGGATGCGAACTAGCTGAAAACATAACTTACTTGGGTATGTATTTGGAAAACAAATGTTAGGTGTTTGAAAGTAGCAGGAACGGTTACTATTTCTTTAGGCACGTTTGTTGTCCTTAAACCCCACTCGACTTTTGAGCATTTAGCAATATTTTAAGTGTAATTCACTTGAGATTTCAGTTTGTTTCTACAGCATGAAACATTTCCGTGATAAGCTTCATAAACATGCATGAGCTATCTGCAGTACCCATTTAATGTAATGCAGTTTAGTGCTATCCATTCTAATTAGGTTTATTATTTTATTTGGTTCTTCTCTTACTTGCAAAACGTCAGTTCTGTCCAGAGCAGGGATTCCCACCTCCTGCTTGCCAAGATGTCTTGCCAGTCGGACACCTAAGACCAGCAGCAGCTATTGCATCTCAGCTTAAAACAAGAAAGATATTGCCGAACCTACACCTTACTTTGGTTTAAATGGACGAGAACGTAGAACAGCAAACACAGTTTCTTGACTGTCTAAATTGCTGCCACCTGCTCTTAATTACCCTTACTCAAAGCTCTCTGAAACCACTGCAAGATGGTTATCAGTGCTTTACAAAAACACAGTAACATAATAAACTGTAACTGATGTTTTAGATGATGAACCTAGATATCAAGGACCCGACCACCAGCGAAATAGCCAACGTTAAATAACTGCTAAAAACCCATGTGGGTTTAAGAGTCATCATTTCGCACCACCAAAACATTTGATTGAATACAAAACAATAGCTATCTGAATTACTGTGTATTAAAGACCTAAGTGTTGAACAAATGAATGTGGAAAACCCAACACAGTATTTACCAAGCAATAATGGGTATTTATATAGCGCTGAATACCCCTGACGAGGCGTCGAAGCGCTTTTCGGCAAATAGCACGCTACTCCAGAACCCAACAGGAATTAGAATTAGTGATGGATTAGTATCGGGAAATATGAGTACAGTTTTAGTATTATTATTATTATGATGAGTTAATTTGAGCCGGGGATATGAGAGTTTGTTAGTTAGATTGACTGGTGTAATGGAGGGGTGGAGGAGGAAAGAAATCCACAAGTGTTAATTGGGAGTATATCCCTCATTTACTCATCCCAAAGGCTTGGGATGAGTAAAGGGGGATGAAGGAGGGAAGAGTCTGTGGAAGGGTTAGGGAGATAATAGTAGCAGGGTGAGATAAATGAGGGCGAATTTAGTAGGGTTGTTTGGGAGATCATGGTAGTAACTTGAGGTTTCAGTTAGATGGGGAAGTGGAGAGAAGAGCTCACGCAGAGTTATTTAGGAGACGAAAGTAGTAGAATGGATTTGGTATGAGTCAGAGTGGGAAAGTAGGATAGATTGATAGAGACATGACATGATGAGGGGTAGATGAGTGTGATAAGATGAGAGCAGGGATTCATAGATAATATCTAGTATAACAACCCACCCAGGAGCCGTGCAATGACCCATGAACATGCCAAGCACAGAACAACATACACACATACATACATATATATTTTCTCTCTATACACACACACACACACACACATGAATACACACACACACACACACACACACACATGCACACATATATGTACATACAATACATAATTAGAATAATGGGAAAATATACTTAGTCAAACAGGTTTAAAGAGTGTGTGTATTTTATTGTTCTGACATAGTAGCGATACATATTTTCTAAAGAACTATACAGAACTAGAAATATACTCATAATAAGAAAAAATATTTATCGACATAGGCAAATGCAGTCCATAGTTGTTTGAATATGGTGGTTATGAAGGAAAGAGCCAACTCTCGAGTAGTTTTCTGAAGACAAGAAAGTTATCTGTGGCTCTTATAGTTGGGGGGGTAATGAATTCCATAGTTTGGCTGCTTGAACGGAGAAGGATGTACCACCTACAGTCTTTTTCTTGTATGGTGGTGTTCTAAGGCGGGGTGCCAATCTTGAGCTGAGGTTTCTTTGTTGGATGTATTTGGTTATTTTGTTTCTGATAAAAAGAGGTCCTGTTCCATGTATAGCTTTGTGGGTGATACAAAGCAGCTTGAAAGTGCATCTTCTGGCAACGGGTAACCAGTGTAGTGCTCTCAAGGCAGGCAAGGGAGAGGTGGGCTTGCGGCTTTACATGTGAAAGTAGCCTGGCTGCGGAGTTCTGAATACGTTGTAGTTTTTTCATAATAGATAGAGATGATCCATGGTAGAGGCCATTGGCATAATCCAGTTTGGATAGTACGAGCAAGATAGTAGCTTGCACCTTGTGTGGAAATCCGAGGTGGGGGGAAGATGCGTCGTAGAGTCTTCAATGTGATGAAGCTTGTTCGTGCTAATTTGTCCACTTGGGCATTCATAGTTAACTTGGAATCCATGGTGATTCCAAGGTTTTTAACTTTCTTGGATAATTGAGGAGGTGGTCCGAGATCGTCGGGCCAGACGCACAGAGGGGGTCATAACTTTTCCAGTCACCACATATGAGTATTTCTGTTTTGGAGGTATTTAGTTTGAGATGGCTCCAGGTCCTCCACTGATCAACGGCTCTGAGGCAACTGAAGATTTCTGAGTTTTCAATGTTCTTGGGGCATTCTAATTTAAGTAGTATTTGTGTGTCATCTGCATAGTTGTGGCATGTGAGATGAAAATCCTTGATCAGTTCTGGTAATTATATCATGTAGATGTTGAAAAGCAAAGGTGAGATGATTGATCCTTGGGGGACCCCCTGCTTTTGTGTGTTTGTGTTTTATAATATTTGTTTCATTATCTTTTGATTTACATTTCTAAGGTTCGTTGATAAGAAGCACTGGCAAAGCCAGTAGGTCTGGCTTTAATGTTCCAAAACATTAAAGCCAAACTTGCTCGCTCTATAAATACTTGTACTTGGTTTCCTGCTTACAAGTTGGCTGCGGCCTATCTAACCTTTGAATTTCTTTTGGCACCTTCCAGGCAACCTGGATGGAGTCAATCCTGCCCAGCTGCCAGTTTGCTAGTGTGCCTTCTTCATGCACTTAATTCAGAGGAACAGGAGTGTGATATGTTAGCTTCTAAGATAATGGTGCTAGTCCACAAATTGAACCTTCAACATTTTTTGGTAAATGAATTAAGAATCTGTTCAAGTGCACATACAAATATTAGTTTCCCACGACAGTCATTGGCAGAGTGACCCCTGTGAGTTGCATGAAATTAATTACATCTTCTAGTATTAAGTAGTAATTATTGGAACAGTTGTGGCGAATATAACATGTGTAGCTTTTTGTAGTGATGTGGACAACGGGCAAAACCACAGAACGCAGCTTCTGAAATATGATATCTGTTTATTGTTACAATTTGAGTCCGTGTCTACTGTTCATGATTGTGTCACCAGTATTGCACTCCGTTTCCCTATGTTCAGGTGTTTGGAGGAACATATCTCCAACCCATCTTCATCAATGCTTGCACCTTCCTATGTACAACAATACATTGTTACTAGTAACTACATATTAAATTGTAAAATACCTTGTCCGTCTTAAGGTTGGTAAACTGAAGAAGAGGTGACTGATACTGTATTATTCCTATATCTTTCTGACTTAGGTCGTAAAGGTCTCTTTGCTGGTGCTTCTGGTTTACAAATTGCCTACCTCAGTGGTACAGAATCTCACAGTGAACCAGCTCCTGCATACAGTTTTACTATCAAGGATGTTGCATCACTCAAGAGCTCACTACTTTCTCAGTCAAATTTCAAAGGTGTTGATATCTTACTCACATCCCCGTGGCCAAAAGATGTATGGAACTATGGCAATAATCCCGTAAGTTATGTGTCTAAAAATAGAAAATCAAGTAATATGTGAAGACTGCCTGTCCGATTTACTTAATCTGTGTTCTTGGCCTGAAAAGTCCCCATTACTTTCTCACTGCACCGCTCTCATTTTGTCTTGTCACACGATTTTCTGACTTAATTTACCCTGATATTTCTGTACCGTAATCCTTTTTGTATGTTTAACTTTGACTAAATTTACCTTGATATGTCTATATTGTAGATTTTTTTTTTTTTTTTTTTTGTATGTATGTATGTATAAATAAGTTTGATGTGCTAAAAAGCATATTTGTCTGGTTAAGCCTGCACATTTTCCATATTGTTGTGAGGCATATAGTGGGTTGTTATTACAAAATCCGTTTTAACAGAGAACACAAATTAGCTTTGGTAATTGTCGGGCTCCATGAGTGGGCCCAGCCTAAAATTCACAAAGGCTTTTTCCAGGCGTACAGTATTTCACTAGGCTTTCTTTATTGTGCATGTATAGTAAACAAGAGGTTGCTGTACCTGTTTCTCATGGCTTCTATTTTTTTTAAAAAGGGCACTTAGAAACTCTGAAGCAGAAACAAGAATTGTACATGTTGGCCATGGTCACTAAAAATGTGGCAATGCAGGGCAATAATAAGCGGCAGTTAAAAGTAAAGTATGGCGCATAACGTAGTCCAGTCTTTGTCAATATTTGTAATTTCAGCACCTGTTAATACTATCTGGGCCAAATTGTGCCCCAGTGGTGTCAAACCAACACCTAAATGCAGCAGTTAGTTCCTAGAAGGCTCCCATTGAGCGACCCCATGCCTTGGCACTTAACTGATCTGTTTCAGCTAGAAATAACATTTTAAGGGAATGCAGCAGGTGAAGGATTATATGGCAAAGACAGGAAAAAAATGCTACAGAATTGCATAGTTCTGGTGGCACTGATCTTAGTGGAACTAGCAATTGTGGTATTGGAGTGCTATAACAACGTGCTGGGAGTGATAGTTCTAACTGGTAGCAGATAGTAGTTTGTAGAGATACTTATGAGTAAGAACACCAATATATGGAGCACTTTCTCTTTCCGGAATTGGATTTTATGCTCTAACAAGTGTGTATATTTTTAAGTTGTATTGTTGTGGGGCATAGATAAATTTTACGTGTCACATGCATCTAGCTTTTGATAAATGCTTATCACACAAAATAGTTAATGTGCTGTTGTGCAGATTGCCACATGAAATTCTGTCCAAAATTGTTATGTGTTTCTTATGGCTAAACTAAATTTTTCTAAGATTATCTGTAAACTATTTTTCAAATTTAGGGTGAAGTGGATACCAAGCGATGTGGTTCTTCATTAGTAAGTAGTCTGTCAATGGCCATAAAGCCAAGATATCACTTTGCTGCATTGGAAGGGTCAAATTATGAACGCCTTCCTTACAGGTAGGTGGCAGAGTTTCAGAAACATTTGCTCTGTATGTGTAGATACCTGTGTCGTCTAAACAAGTACATTCTGTTAAATGTACTTGTCCTCTCATGTTGATTAGTTAATGATTCTGATTATGTGTGTTTGACTTATCATCTGTCATATTGCGTCTCCCTGTAAATAGCACTATTAAATATAATCCTCGGCCTTGTGTATTAAATTACATGTTAAATTTTGTTCCATCTTGCATTCAGTCACACAACTCAAATGGCTGTATACAGTCAGTTATTCAAGTCTCTCTTTCTGCCATTAAACCTTTATTGTGATACAATTTGTGCACCAGTTAATATTGTGAGTTAAATTAAAGTTTGGGCATGTTTGGGGCTGTGGAACGGTACTGAGTTGCTCTTCAGGTTGTTGAATCTTGTACTTCAGCTAAAGCAGAAATAAAAACCATAGAAGATAAAAAATGACAAGTTTTTAAGTTAAAGCATATTTCCTGCCAAACCTCCTTATGATGTATAAGATGCAGTCTTCTTAGCTGGTGCCCTGGAAGACCATCTGGTGAGTGAGCTATTAGATTTCTAGATTTTACATATACATATATATTTCACCACATTATTAAAGCTCTTCTCTCCCATGGGCCATGGGTAATGCACAACAAAGGAAGGTTTTTGTTCTGCGAATAGCTAAGCACAAGGGTTAATGTGCTTTTGCCACATAAATGGCCATACGAACAAGGAGAAATACAAGATTTTGCTTTCATTTTCTTATACCTTCTAGTGTAAAGTCCTCCAGCTGTTAGCCTGTCACGTTGCAAGTTCTCACCCAAAAATTATTTACTGTGTAATGTAGGTGCTTATATTTATAATTTAGTATGATAAGCCATTTTGACAATGTTTTTAAAGGACATTGCAGGTCCGGTGGATTAAATAATTAGAGTTTGCAGGATTTATTTTCTGTGTAATGCATATCAAGTTATTACAGTTCCTTTATCTTTTTTTTCAGAAATCATATTGTACTTCAGGAAAATGCTCAGCATGTGAGCCGATTCATTTCACTGGCAAATGTTGGCAACACAAGTAAGAGAAAGGTAACACCAACCAATGTAATTGTATGTTTGTAAAGCTTTGGTGTATTTTGTCAACTGTATATCAAATTTGGTATGTTTTCCAGACATTTCATGTAATCATTCTAAAGACTTCTAAAAGGCTAGCATGACTTGGTAATGTCTGACAATCTTGCAAGATGTTCTGTGTAATTGTAGAGTGTGGTGTCACCACCAAGGGCATCCTAGTGCTGATCAGGTGTTCGGGCCTCGTCTCAAAGAGTCAAGTCTTCAGCTTCTTGCGAAATTAAGTAGAGAGGTGGTGGCTCTGGGGTGTAGTGGTAGGTCTTTGCAAGCTTTAGGTGTGACCTATGAGAATGCTCAACCTCCGTCTCTGTTTCTTTGTAAGCATGGGATGTGTGCAAGTAGGAGTCCAGCTGAGCAAATTTGCCTGGCTTGTTGGAAAGAGGTAAGCTTGTTCAGGTTGTCCAGGCTTATACTGTGTAGTGCTTGGAGTGTGTGGGTGAAGAGTTTGAACTAAGTGCCCTTGTGTATTGGGATCCATTTGAGCTCCGTGAGGTGTGGTGTGATGCAAGTCCTACGTGGACTGTTTTAAATGGGTCTGGCTGCTGCTTTCTTGATGGTTTCTAGTCTTCTATTGAGTTATGTGGTGATTCCGGAATAGACAGTGGTCCCGTAGTAGAGCCTGCCGGTGACCAGGACGTGGGTGATGAGTTTTCTAATGTTGCCAAGAAGCCATTTGAAGATGAGGTGAGGAAGAAGGAAGCTATGATAGTGTTGACTTGTGTGGACATGTCCATCTATTCGTCAGAGATGATGCTGAGGTTTCTGGCATGGGAAGTAGAAGGTAGGTATAGGTCTGAGGTTGTATGGCCATCTGGAGGAGTCCCAGTGTGAGGTGTTTTTTTCAGAGATCTGTACTTCTCACTTGTTGGTGTTGCGCTTAAGAAAGTTGGACTTCATTCAAGTAAAGACCGCGGTCATTCAGGCAGTGAACTTGTTGGGGGCTTTGAACGAGAGGATGGTATTAGTTGTGAGTGTTTGAGCAGATGTTGATGTCCTGGGTGCGGATGATGTTGGCAGGTGGAGTCATATATTTATTGAAGAGAGGAGGTGTAGGAAGTTGGCTCTGTATGCACTATTTCAAAGTAAGGAATAGTATGCACAGAGTCCAAGGGTTCCCCTTAGAGGTAAGATAGTGGCAAAAAGAGATAATACTAATGCTCTATTTTGTGGTAGTGTGGTCGAGCAGTAGGCTTATCAAAGGAGAAGTGTTAAGCATTTGTTGTACATACACACAGGCAATAAATGAGGAACACACACTCAGAGACAATTCCAGGCCAATAGGTTTTTGAATAGAAAAATATATTTTCTTAGTTTATTTTAAGAACCACAGGTTCAAATTCTACATGTAATACTTTGCATGAAAGGTATTGCATGTAAGTACTTTAGGAACTTTGGATAATCACAATAGCATATATACTTTTCAAATAATACACATAGCTATTTTAAAACTAGAGACAGTGCAATTTTCACAGTTCCTAGGGGAGGTAAGTAATTGTTAGTTCTTGCAGGTAAGTAAACCACGTACGGGGTTCAAGTTTGGGTCCAAGGTAGCCCACCGTTGGGGGTTCAGAGCAACCCCAAAGTTACCACACCAGCAGCTCAGGGCCGGTCAGGTGCAGAGTTTAAAGTGGTGCCCAAAACACATAGGCTTCAATGGAGAAGGGGGTGCCCCGGTTCCAGTCTGCCAGCAGGTAAGTACCCGCGTCTTCGGAGGGCAGACCAGGGGGGTTTTGTAGGGCACCGGGGGGGGACACAAGTTAGCACAGAAAGTACACCCTCAGCAGCACGGGGGCGGCCGGATGCAGTGTGCAAACACACGTCGGGTTTGTAATTGAAATCAATGGGAGACCAAGGGGTCTCTTCAGCGATGCAGGCAAGGGGGGGGCTCCTCGGGGTAGCCACCACCTGGGCAAGGGAGAGGGCTTCCTGGGGGTCACTCCTGCACTGGAGTTCCGATCCTTCAGGTCCTGGGGGCTGCGGGTGCCGGGTCTTTTCCAGGCGTCTGGATCTGAGAGTCAGGCAGTCGCGGTCAGGGGGAGCCTCGGGATTCCCTCTGCAGGCGTCGCTGTGGGAGTTCAGGGGGGACAACTTTGGTTACTCACAGTCTCGGAGTCACCGGGGAGTTCTCCCTGAAGTGTTGTTTCTTCACAAGTCGAGCAGGGGGTGTCGGGTGCAGAGTTGCAAGTCTCACGCTTCTGGCGGGAAACACAGTTGTCTTTAAGTTGCTTCTTTGGAAACAAAGTTGCAGTCTTTGGTGAACAGGGCTGCTGTTCTCGGGAGTTTCTTGGTCCTTCTAGAGCAGGGCAGTCCTCTGAGGCTTCAGAGGTCGCTGGTCCTGGGGAAAGCGTCGCTGGAGCAGTTTTCTTCCGAAGGGGGGAGACAGGCCGGTAGAGCTGGGGCCAAAGCAGTTGGTGTCTCCGTCTTCTCTGCAGGGTTTTTCAGCTCAGCAGTCCTCTTCTTCTTAGGTTGCAGGAATCTAAGTTCCTAGGTTCAAGGGAGCCCTTAAATACTAAATTTAAGGGCGTGTTTAGGTCTGGGGGGTTAGTAGCCAATGGCTACTAGCCCTGAGGGTGGGTACACCCTCTTTGTGCCTCCACCCAAGGGGAGGGGGTCACATTCCTATCCCTATTGGGGGAATCCTCCATCTGCAAGACGGAGGATTTCTAAAAGTCAGTCACCTCAGCTCAGGACACCTTAGGGGCTGTCCTGACTGGCCAGTGACTCCTCCTTGTTTTTCTCATTATCTCTCCTGGACTTGCCGCCAAAAGTGGGGGCTGTGTCCAGGGGGCGGGCATCTCCACTAGCTGGAGTGCCCTGGGGCATTGTAACATGAAGCTTGAGCCTTTGAAGCTCACTGCTAGGTGTTACAGTTCCTGCAGGGGGGAGGTGTGAAGCACCTCCACCCAGAGCAGGCTTTGTTTCTGTCCTCAGATAGCACAAAGGCTCTCACCGCATGGGGTCAGAAACTCGTCTCTCAGCAGCAGGCTGGCAGAGACCAGTCAGTCCTGCACTGAACAATTGGGTAAAATACAGGGGGCATCTCTAAGATGCCCTCTGTGTGCATTTTTTAATAAATCCAACACTGGCATCAGTGTGGGTTTATTATTCTGAGAAGTTTGATACTAAACTTCCCAGTATTCAGTGTAGCCATTATGGAGCTGTGGAGTTCGTTTTTGACAGACTCCCAGACCATATATTCTTATGGCTACCCTGCACTTACAATGTCTAATGTTTTGCTTAGACACTGTAGGGGCATAGTGCTCATGCACCTATGCCCTCACCTGTGGTATAGTGCACCCTGCCTTAGGGCTGTAAGGCCTGCTAGAGGGGTGACTTACCTATGCCACAGGCAGTGTGAGGTTGGCATGGCACCCTGAGGGGAGTGCCATGTCGACTTAGTCATTTTCTCCCCACCAGCACACACAAGCTGGCAAGCAGTGTGTCTGTGCTGAGTGAGGGGTCCCTAGGGTGGCATAAGACATGCTGCAGCCCTTAGAGACCTTCCCTGGCATCAGGGCCCTTGGTACCAGTTCAAGGGACTTACCTGGGTGCCAGGGTTGTGCCAATTGTGGAGACAATGGTACATTTTTTAGGTGAAAGAACACTGGTGCTGGGGCCTGGTTAGCAGGGTCCCAGCACACTTCTCAGTCAAGTCAGCATCAGTATCAGGCAAAAAGTGGGGGGTAACTGCAACAAGGAGCCATTTCTTTACCGTAGGGCTGAGGGAAAAGCCTTGCGGTACCCTACATGTGAGTTTACAGGTTTCTGAGGTGTACTGTGTTGGGCTGACCATTTCAGTTCTTTTTGCCAAAAAGGAGCAGAACCAGCAGAGAGCAGGTCCTTGAATGCCAACCTTTGGTAGGTGTCTGGTGAGGATGGGTGTAATATAGTGTCAAAGGCTGCAGTGAGGACCAGAATGATGTGGGCCAGGATCTCTCTTCTGCCCATGATCCTGCAGATATTGCTTGTTGTGGTGATGATTGTTGGACGGTGTGGTGTCTACGAACTGGTGACAGACAAGGTGGCTGTAGGAAGTTGGCTCTGTATGTGCTATTTCAAAGTAAGGAATAGCATGCACAGAGTCCAAGGGTTCCCCTTAGAGGTAAAATAGTGGTAAAAATAGATAATACTAATGCTCTATTTTGTGGTAGTGTGGTCGAGCAGTAGGCTTATCCAAGGAGTAGTGTTAAGCATTTGTTGTACATACACATAGACAATAAATGAGGTACACACACTCAGAGACAAATCCAGCCAATAGGTTTTGTTATAGAAAAATATCTTTTCTTAGTTTATTTTAAGAACCACAGGTTCAAATTTAACATGTAATATCTTGTTTGAAAGGTATTGCAGGTAAGTACATTAGGAACTTTGAATCATTTCAATTGCATGTATACTTTTCAAGTTATTGACAAATAGCTATTTTAAAAGTGGACACAGTGCAATTTTCACAGTTCCTGGGGGAGGTAAGTTTTTGTTAGTTTTACCAGGTAAGTAAGACACTTACAGGGTTCAGTTCTTGGTCCAAGGTAGCCCACCGTTGGGGGTTCAGAGCAACCCCAAAGTCACCACACCAGCAGCTCAGGGCAGGTCAGGTGCAGAGTTCAAAGTGGTGCCCAAAACGCATAGGCTAGAATGGAGAGAAGGGGGTGCCCCGGTTCCGGTCTGCTTGCAGGTAAGTACCCGCGTCTTCGGAGGGCAGACCAGGGGGGTTTTGTAGGGCACCGGGGGGGGACACAAGCCCACACAGAAATTTCACCCTCAGCGGCGCGGTGGCGGCCGGGTGCAGTGTAGAAACAAGCGTCGGGTTTGCAATGTTAGTCTATGAGAGATCAAGGGATCTCTTTAGCGCTGCAGGCAGGCAAGGGGGGGCTTCCTCGGGGAAACCTCCACTTGGGCAAGGGAGAGGGACTCCTGGGGGTCACTTCTCCAGTGAAAGTCCGGTCCTTCAGGTCCTGGGGGCTGCGGGTGCAGGGTCTTTTCCAGGCGTCGGGACTTAGGTTTCAGAGAGTCGCGGTCAGGGGAAGCCTCGGGATTCCCTCTGCAGGCGGCGCTGTGGGGGCTCAGGGGGGACAGGTTTTGGTACTCACAGTCGGAGAGCAGTCCGGGGGTCCTCCCTGAGGTGTTGGTTCTCCACCAGCCGAGTCGGGGTCGCCGGGTGCAGTGTTGCAAGTCTCACGCTTCTTGCGGGGAGTTGCAGGGGTCTTTAAAGCTGCTCCTTGAAACAAAGTTGCAGTCTTTTTGGAGCAGGTCCGCTGTCCTCGGGAGTTTCTGGTCGTCGTCGAAGCAGGGCAGTCCTCAGAGGATTCAGAGGTCGCTGGTCCCTTTGGAAGGCGTCGCTGGAGCAGAGTTCTTTGGAAGGCAGGAGACAGGCCGGTGAGTTTCTGGAGCCAAGGCAGTTGTTGTCTTCTGGTCTTCCTCTGCAGGGGTTTTCAGCTGGGCAGTCCTTCTTCTTGTTGTCGCAGGAATCTAATTTTCTAGGGTTCAGGGTAGCCCTTAAATACTAAATTTAAGGGCGTGTTTAGGTCTGGGGGGTTAGTAGCCAATGGCTACTAGCCCTGAGGGTGGGTACACCCTCTTTGTGCCTCCTCCCAAGGGGAGGGGGTCACAATCCTAACCCTATTGGGGGAATCCTCCATCTGCAAGATGGAGGATTTCTAAAAGTCAGAGTCACCTCAGCTCAGGACACCTTAGGGGCTGTCCTGACTGGCCAGTGACTCCTCCTTGTTGCTTTCTTTGTTCCCTCCAGCCTTGCCGCCAAAAGTGGGGGCCGTGGCCGGAGGGGGCGGGCAACTCCACTAAGCTGGAGTGCCCTGCTGGGCTGTGACAAAGGGGTGAGCCTTTGAGGCTCGCCGCCAGGTGTTACAGCTCCTGCCTGGGGGAGGTGTTAGCATCTCCACCCAGTGCAGGCTTTGTTACTGGCCTCAGAGTGACAAAGGCACTCTCCCCATGGGGCCAGCAACATGTCTCTAGTGTGGCAGGCTGCTGGAACTAGTCAGCCTACACAGACAGTCGGTTAAGTTTCAGGGGGCACCTCTAAGGTGCCCTCTGTGGTGTATTTTGCAATAAAATGTACACTGGCATCAGTGTGCATTTATTGTGCTGAGAAGTTTGATACCAAACTTCCCAGTTTTCAGTGTAGCCATTATGGTGCTGTGGAGTTCGTGTTTGACAAACTCCCAGACCATATACTCTTATGGCTACCCTGCACTTACAATGTCTAAGGTTTTGTTTAGACACTGTAGGGGTACCATGCTCATGCACTGGTACCCTCACCTATGGTATAGTGCACCCTGCCTTAGGGCTGTAAGGCCTGCTAGAGGGGTGACTGACCTATACTTGCATAGGCAGTGAGAGGCTGGCATGGCACCCTGAGGGGAGTGCCATGTCGACTTACTCGTTTTGTTCTCACTAGCACACACAAGCTGGCAAGCAGTGTGTCTGTGCTGAGTGAGAGGTATCCAGGGTGGCATAAGACATGCTGCAGCCCTTAGAGACCTTCCTTGGCATCAGGGCCCTTGGTACTAGAAGTACCAGTTACAAGGGACTTATCTGGATGCCAGGGTCTGCCAATTGTGGATACAAAAGTACAGGTTAGGGAAAGAACACTGGTGCTGGGGCCTGGTTAGCAGGCCTCAGCACACTTTCAATTGTAAACATAGCATCAGCAAAGGCAAAAAGTCAGGGGGCAACCATGCCAAGGAGGCATTTCCTTACACAACCCCCCCCCCCAAACGAAAGAGGATGAGACTAACCTTTCCCAAGAGAGTCTTCATTTTCTAAGTGGAAGAACCTGGAAAGGCCATCTGCATTGGCATGGGCAGTCCCAGGTCTGTGTTCCACTATAAAGTCCATTCCCTGTAGGGAGATGGACCACCTCAACAGTTTTGGATTTTCACCTTTCATTTGCATCAGCCATTTGAGAGGTCTGTGGTCAGTTTGAACTAGGAAGTGAGTCCCAAAGAGGTATGGTCTCAGCTTCTTCAGGGACCAAACCACAGCAAAGGCCTCCCTCTCAATGGCACTCCAACGCTGCTCCCTGGGGAGTAACCTCCTGCTAATGAAAGCAACAGGCTGGTCAAGGCCCTCATCATTTGTTTGGGACAAAACTGCCCCTATCCCATGTTCAGAGGCATCTGTCTGCACAATGAACTGCTTAGAATAATCTGGAGCTTTTAGAACTGGTGCTGAGCACATTGCTTGTTTCAGGGTGTCAAAGGCCTGTTGGCATTCCACAGTCCAGTTCACTTTCTTGGGCATTTTCTTGGAGGTGAGTTCAGTGAGGGCTGTCACAATGGATCCATATCCCTTCACAAACCTCCTGTAATACCCAGTCAAGCCAAGGAATGCCCTGACTTGAGTCTGGGTTTTTGGAGCTACCCAGTCCAGAATAGTCTGGATCTTGGGTTGGAGTGGCTGAACTTGGCCTCCACCTACAAGGTGGCCCAAGTAAACCACAGTTCCCTGCCCTATCTGGCATTTGGATGCCTTGATAGAGAGGCCTGCAGATTGCAGAGCCTTCAAAACCTTCTTCAGGTGGACCAGGTGATCCTGCCAGGTGGAGCTAAAGACAGCAATATCATCAAGATAAGCTGTGCTAAAGGACTCCAAGCCAGCAAGGACTTGATTCACCAACCTTTGGAAGGTGGCAGGGGCATTCTTTAAACCAAAGGGCATAACAGTAAACTGATAATGCCCATCAGGTGTGGAGAATGCTGTTTTCTCTTTTGCTCCAGGTGCCATTTTTATTTGCCAGTACCCTGCTGTCAAGTCAAAGGTACTTAAGAATTTGGCAGCACCTAATTTATCTATGAGCTCATCCGCTCTAGGAATTGGGTGAGCATCTGTCTTGGTGACAGAGTTGAGCCCTCTGTAGTCCACACAAACCTCATCTCTTTCTTTCCATCTTTGGTGTGAGGTTTGGGGACTAAGACCACTGGGCTAGCCCAGGGGCTGTCAGAGCGCTCAATTACTCCCAATTCCAGCATCTTGTGGACTTCCACCTTGATGCTTTCCTTAACATGGTCAGACTGTCTAAAAATGTTGTTTTTGACAGGCATGCTGTCTCCTGTGTCCACATCATGGGTACACAGGTGTGTCTGACCAGGGGTTAAGGAGAAGAGTTCAGGAAACTGTTGTATGACTCTCCTACAATCAGCTTGCTGTTGGCCAGAGAGGGTGTCTGAGTAGATCACTCCATCTACTGAGCCATCTTTTGGGTCTGATGACAGAAGATCAGGGAGAGGTTCACTCTCTGCCTCCTGATCCTCATCTGTTACCATCAACAGATTCACATCAGCCCTGTCATGGAAGAGCTTAAGGCGGTTCACATGGATCACCCTCTTGGGGCTCCTGCTTGTGCCCAGGTCCACCAGGTAGGTGACCTGACTCTTCCTTTCTAGCACTGGGTAAGGGCCACTCCATTTGTCCTGCAGTGCCCTGGGAGCCACAGGCTCCAGAACCCAGACTTTCTGCCCTGGTTGGAACTCAACCAGTGCAGCCTTTTGGTCATACCAAAACTTCTGGAGCTGTTGGCTGGCCTCAAGGTTTTTGGTTGCCTTTTCCATGTACTCTGCCATTCTAGAGCGAAGGCCAAGTACATAGTCCACTATGTCTTGTTTAGGCTCATGAAGAGGTCTCTCCCAGCCTTCTTTAACAAGAGCAAGTGGTCCCCTTACAGGGTGGCCAAACAGAAGTTCAAAGGGTGAGAATCCTACTCCCTTCTGTGGCACCTCTCTGTAAGCAAAAAGCAGACATGGCAAGAGGACATCCCATCTCCTTTTGAGTTTTTCTGGGAGCCCCATGATCATGCCTTTTAATGTCTTGTTGAATCTCTCAACCAAGCCATTAGTTTGTGGATGGTATGGTGTAGTGAATTTGTAAGTCACTCCACACTCATTCCACATGTGTTTTAGTTATGCTGACATGAAGTTGGTACCTCTGTCAGACACCACCTCCTTAGGGAAACCCACTCTGGTAAAGATACCAATGAGGGCCTTGGCTACTGCAGGGGCAGTAGTCGACCTAAGGGGAATAGCTTCAGGATACCTAGTAGCATGATCCACTACTACTAGGATGTACATATTTCCTGAGGCTGTGGGAGGTTCCAGTGGACCAACTATGTCCACACCCACTCTTTCAAAGGGGACCCCCACCACTGGAAGTGGAATGAGGGGGGCCTTTGGGTGCCCACCTGTCTTACCACTAGATTGACAGGTGGGGCAGGAGAGGCAAAACTCCTTAACCTTCTGGGACATATTGGGCCAGTAGAAGTGGTTGACTAACCTCTCCCACGTCTTGGTTTGTCCCAAATGCCCAGCAAGGGGAATATCATGGGCTAAGGTCAGAATAAACTCTCTGAACGACTGAGGCACTACCACTCTCCTAGTGGCACCAGGTTTGGGGTCTCTGGCCTCAGTGTACAGGAGTCCATCTTCCCAATAGACCCTATGTGTTCCATTTTTCTTGCCCTTGGACTCTTCAGCAGCTTGCTGCCTAAGGCCTTCAAGAGAGGGACAGGTTTCTTGTCCCTTACACAGCTCCTCCCTTGAGGGTCCCCCTGGGCCTAAGAGCTCAACCTGATAAGGTTCAAGTTCCAAAGGCTCAGTTCCCTCAGAGGGCAGAACTTCTTCCTGAGAAGAGAGGTCCCCTTTTTCTGACTGTGTTGCAGTTGGTTTCCCAACTGACTTTCCTTTTCTCTTGGTAGGCTGGGCCATTTTTCCAGACTCCAGCTCTACTTTTTCACCCTGTGCCTTGCATTGTGCTCTTGTTTTTACACACACCAGTTCAGGGATACCCAGCATGGCTGCATGGGTTTTTAGTTCTACCTCAGCCCATGCTGAGGACTCCAGGTCATTTCCAAGCAGACAGTCTACTGGGATGTTTGAGGAGACCACCACCTGTTTCAGGCCATTGACCCCTCCCCATTCTAAAGTTACCATTGCCATGGGATGTGATTTAGTTTGATTGTCAGCATTGGTGACTGTATAAGTTTTTCCAGTCAGGTATTGGCCAGGGGAAACCAGTTTCTCTGTCACCATGGTGACACTGGCACCTGTATCCCTCAGGCCCTCTACACTTGTCCCATTAATAAAGAGCTGCTGCCTGTATTTTTGCATGTTAGGGGGCCAGGCAGCTAGTGTGGCTAAATCCACCCCACCCTCAGAGACTAGAGTAGCTTCAGTGTGGACCCTGATTTGCTCTGGGCACAGTGTTGATCCCACTTGGAGACTAGCCATTCCAGTGTTACCTGGATTGGAGTTTGGAGTGGAACTTTTCTTGGGACAGGCCTTGTCTCCAGTTTGGTGTCCAGACTGACTACAGTTTCGACACCAGGCCTTTTTGGGATCAAAGTTTTTACCCTTGTACCCAGGATTGTTTTGTGAAGAGGCTCTGGGCCCACCCTCCTGTGCAGGTTTTTGGGGGCCTGTAGAAGACTCTTTACTATTTTTATTTTTGGCTGTCTCACCACCTGTAAGGAAATGCCTCCTTGGCATGGTTGCCCCCTGACTTTTTGCCTTTGCTGATGCTATGTTTACAATTGAAAGTGTGCTGAGGCCTGCTAACCAGGCCCCAGCAGCAGTGTTCTTTCCCTAACCTGTACTTTTGTATCCACAATTGGCAGACCCTGGCATCCAGATAAGTCCCTTGTAACTGGTACTTCTAGTACCAAGGGTCCTGATGCCAAGGAAGGTCTCTAAGGGCTGAAGCATGTCTTATGCCACCCTGGAGACCTCTCACTCAGCACAGACACACTGCTTGCCAGCTTGTGTGTGCTAGTGAGAACAAAACGAGTAAGTCGACATGGCACTCCCCTCAGGGTGCCATGCCAGCCTCTCACTGCCTATGCAAGTATAGGTCAGTCACCCCTCTAGCAGGCCTTACAGCCCTAAGGCAGGGTGCACTATACCATAGGTGAGGGTACCAGTGCATGAGCATGGTACCCCTACAGTGTCTAAACAAAACCTTAGACATTGTAAGTGCAGGGTAGCCATAAGAGTATATGGTCTGGGAGTTTGTCAAACACGAACTCGACAGCACCATAATGGCTACACTGAAAACTGGGAAGTTTGGTATCAAACTTCTCAGCACAATAAATGCACACTGATGCCAGTGTACATTTTATTGCCAAATACACCCCAGAGGGCACCTTAGAGGTGCCCCCTGAAACTTAACCGACTGTCTGTGTAGGCTGACTAGTTCCAGCAGCCTGCCACACTAGAGACATGTTGCTGGCCCCATGGGGAGAGTGCCTTTGTCACTCTGAGGCCAGTAACAAAGCCTGCACTGGGTGGAGATGCTAACACCTCCCCCAGGCAGGAGCTGTAACACCTGGCGGTGAGCCTCAAAGGCTCACCCCTTTGTCACAGCCCAGCAGGGCACTCCAGCTTAGTGGAGTTGCCCGCCCCCTCCGGCCACGGCCCCCACTTTTGGCGGCAAGGCTGGAGGGAACAAAGAAAGCAACAAGGAGGAGTCACTGGCCAGTCAGGACAGCCCCTAAGGTGTCCTGAGCTGAGGTGACTCTAACTTTTAGAAATCCTCCATCTTGCAGATGGAGGATTCCCCCAATAGGGTTAGGATTGTGACCCCCTCCCCTTGGGAGGAGGCACAAAGAGGGTGTACCCACCCTCAGGGCTAGTAGCCATTGGCTACTAACCCCCCAGACCTAAACACGCCCTTAAATTTAGTATTTAAGGGCTACCCTGAACCCTAGAAAATTAGATTCCTGCAAACTACAAGAAGAAGGACTGCCTAGCTGAAAACCCCTGCAGAAGACCAGAAGACGACAACTGCCTTGGCTCCAGAAACTCACCGGCCTGTCTCCTGCCTTCCAAAGAACTCTGCTCCAGCGACGCCTTCCAAGGGACCAGCGACCTCTGAATCCTCTGAGGACTGCCCTGCTTCGAAAAAGACAAGAAACTCCCGAGGACAGCGGACCTGCTCCAAAAAGACTGCAACTTTGTTTCAAGGAGCAGCTTTAAAGACCCTGCAATCTCCCCGCAAGAAGCGTGAGACTTGCAACACTGCACCCGGCGACCCCGACTCGGCTGGTGGAGAACCAACACCTCAGGGAGGACCCCCGGACTACTCTACGACTGTGAGTACCAAAACCTGTCCCCCCTGAGCCCCCACAGCGCCGCCTCCAGAGGGAATCCCGAGGCTTCCCCTGACCGCGACTCTTTGAAACCTAAGTCCCGACGCCTGGAAAAGACTCTGCACCTGCAGCCCCCAGGACCTGAAGGACCGGACTTTCACTGCAGAAGTGACCCCCAGGAGTCCCTCTCCCTTGCCCAAGTGGACGTTTCCCCGAGGAACCCCCCCCTTGCCTGCCTGCAGCGCTGAAGAGATCCCTTGATCTCTCATTGACTAACATTGCGAACCCGACGCTTGTTCTATCACTGCACCCGGCCGCCCCCGCGCCGCTGAGGGTGAAATTTCTGTGTGGGCTGGTGTCCCCCCCCGGTGCCCTACAAAACCCCCCTGGTCTGCCCTCCGAAGACGCGGGTACTTACCTGCAAGCAGACCGGAACCGGGGCACCCCCTGCTCTCCATTCTAGCCTACGCGTTTTGGGCACCACTTTGAACTCTGCACCTGACCGGCCCTGAGCTGCTGGTGTGGTGACTTTGGGGTTGCTCTGAACCCCCAACGGTGGGCTACCTTGGACCAAGAACTGAACCCTGTAAGTGTCTTACTTACCTGGTAAAACTAACCAAAACTTACCTCCCCCAGGAACTGTGAAAATTGCACTAAGTGTCCACTTTTAAAGTAGCTATTTGTGAATAACTTGAAAAGTATACATGCAATTGAAATGATTCAAAGTTCCTAATGTACGTACCTGCAATACCTTTCAAACAAGATATTACATGTTAAATTTGAACCTGTGGTTCTTAAAATAAACTAAGAAAAGATATTTTTCTATAACAAAACCTATTGGCTGGATTTGTCTCTGAGTGTGTGTACCTCATTTATTGTCTATGTGTATGTACAACAAATGCTTAACACTACTCCTTGGATAAGCCTACTGCTCGACCACACTACCACAAAATAGAGCATTAGTATTATCTCTTTTTACCACTATTTTACCTCTAAGGGGAACCCTTGGACTCTGTGCATGCTATTCCTTACTTTGAAATAGCACATACAGAGCCAACTTCCTACACCACCTTTCCCCTGGGGAGGTTTTGTGACCCCTTTCTTTTGGTCACCCCCTGTGGAAGTTTTGGACACCCTTGTCTTGACCCAATGGTCCGCCTTCTTTCCCAATTCTTGGGGAGAAATTGGTCCTAGGTCTACCAGATGCTGATGCAGTTTATCATTGAAACAATTACTTAACAGGTGTTCTTTCACAAATAAATTGTACAGCCCATCATAATTACTTACACCACTGCCTTGAATCCAACCATCTAGTGTTTTTACTGAGTAGTCTACAAAGTCAACCCAGGTCTGGCTCGAGGATTTTTGAGCCCCCCTGAATCTAATCCTATACTCCTCAGTGGAGAATCCAAAGCCCTCAATCAGGGTACCCTTCATGAGGTCATAAGATTCTGCATCTTTTCCAGAGAGTGTGAGGAGTCTATCCCTACACTTTCCTGTGAACATTTCCCAAAGGAGAGCACCCCAGTGAGATCTGTTCACTTTTCTGGTTACACAAGCCCTCTCAAAAGCTGTGAACCATTTGGTGATGTCATCACCATCTTCATATTTAGTTACAATCCCTTTAGGGATTTTCAACATGTCAGGAGAATCTCTGACCCTATTTATGTTGCTGCCACCATTGATGGGTCCTAGGCCCATCTCTTGCCTTTCCCTTTCTATGGCTAGGATCTGTCTTTCCAAAGCCAATCTTTTGGCCATCCTGGCTAGCTGGATGTCCTCTTCACTGGAGTTATCCTCAGTGATTTCAGAGTTGTTGGCCCCTCCTGTGAGGGAACCAGCATCTCTGACTATTATTTGTGGAGTCAGGGCTTGAGAGGCCCTGTTCTCCCTAAATAGGACTGGTAGGTGGGAATTTTCCTCCAAGTCACTATCTTCATCCTCTGTGTTGCCATCCTCAGAGGGGTTGGCCTTTTCAAACTCTGCCAACAGCTCCTGGAGCTGTAGTTTGGAAGGTCTGGGCCCATTACTATTTTCTTTATTTTACAGAGTGACCTTAGCTCCCTCATCTTAAGATGGAGGTAAGGTGTGGTGTCGAGTTCCACCACATTCATCTCTGCACTAGACATTATGCTTCTAAAAGTTGGAATACTTTTTAAGAATCTAAAACTAGTTCTAGAATCTAATTCAAACTTTTAAACTCTAAAAGAAATGCTAACAGGGACTAACACAAGGCCCTAGCAGGACTTTTAAGAATTTAGAAAACTTTTCAAATTGCAAAAATCAATTTCTAATGACAATTTTGGAATTTGTCGTGTGATCAGGTATTGGCTGAGTAGTCCAGCAAATGCAAAGTCTTGTACCCCACCACTGATCCACCAATGTAGGAAGTTGGCTCTGTATGTGCTATTTCAAAGTAAGGAATAGCATGCACAGAGTCCAAGGGTTCCCCTTAGAGGTAAAATAGTGGTAAAAGAGATAATACTAATGCTCTATTTTGTGGTAGTGTGGTCGAGCAGTAGGCTTATCCAAGGAGTAGTGTTAAGCATTTGTTGTACATACACAAGACAATAAATGAGGTACACACACTCAGAGACAAATCCAGCCAATAGGTTTTGTATAGAAAAATATCTTTTATTGGTTTATTTTAAGAACCACAGGTTCAAATTTAACATGTAATATCTTGTTTGAAAGGTATTGCAGGTAAGTACATTAGGAACTTTGAATCATTTCAATTGCATGTATACTTTTCAAGTTATTCACAAATAGCTATTTTAAAAGTGGACACTGTGCAATTTTCACAGTTCCTGGGGGAGGTAAGTTTTTGTTAGTTTTACCAGGTAAGTAAGATACTTACAGGGTTCAGTTCTTGGTCCAAGGTAGCCCACCGTTGGGGGTTCAGAGCAACCCCAAAGTTACCACACCAGCAGCTCATGGCCGGTCAGGTGCAGAGTTCAAAGTGGTGCCCAAAACGCATAGGCTCCAATGGAGAGAAGGGGGTGCCCCGGTTCCAGTCTGCCAGCAGGTAAGTACCCGCGTCTTCGGGGGGCAGACCAGGGGGGTTTTGTAGGGCACCGGGGGGGACACAAGCCCACACAGTAATTTCACCCTCAGCGGCGCGGGGGCGGCCGGGTGCAGTGTTAGAACAAGCGTCGGGTTCGCAATGGAAGTCAATGAGAGATCAAGGGATCTCTTCAGCGCTGCAGGCAGGCAAGGGGGGGCTTCCTCGGGGAAACCTCCACTTGGGCAAGGGAGAGGGACTCCTGGGGGTCACTTCTGCAGTGAAAGTCCGGTCCTTCAGGTCCTGGGGGCTGCGGGTGCAGGGTCTTTTCCAGGCGTCGGGACTTAGGTTTCAGAGAGTCGCGGTCAGGGGAAGCCTCGGGATTCCCTCTGCAGGCGGCGCTGTGGGGGCTCAGGGGGGACAGGTTTTGGTACTCACAGTCGTAGAGTAGTCCGGGGGTCCTCCCGGAGGTGTTGGTTCTCCACCAGCCGAGTCGGGGTCGCCGGGTGCAGTGTTGCAAGTCTCACGCTTCTTGCGGGGAGATTGCAGGGTTCTTTAAAGCTGCTCCTTTGGATAAAGTTGCAGTCTTTTTGGAGCAGGTCCGCTGTCCTCGGGAGTTTCTTGTCGTCGTCGAAGCAGGGCAGTCCTCAGAGGATTCAGAGGTCGCTGGTCCCTTTGGAAGGCGTCGCTGGAGCAGAGTTCTTTGGAAGGCAGGAGACAGGCCGGTGAGTTTCTGGAGCCAAGGCAGTTGTTGTCTTCTGGTCTTCCTCTGCAGGGGTTTTCAGCTAGGCAGTCCTTCTTCTTGTTGTTGCAGGAATCTAATTTTCTAGGGTTCAGGGTAGCCCTTAAATACTAAATTTAAGGGCGTGTTTAGGTCTGGGGGTTAGTAGCCAATGGCTACTAGCCCTGAGGGTGGGTACACCCTCTTTGTGCCTCCTCCCAAGGGGAGGGGGTCACAATCCTAACCCTATTGGGGGAATCCTCCATCTGCAAGATGGAGGATTTCTAGAAGTTAGAGTCACCTCAGCTCAGGACACCTTAGGGGCTGTCCTGACTGGCCAGTGACTCCTCCTTGTTATTCTCATTATTTCCTCCGGCCTTGCCGCCAAAAGTGGGGGCCGGAGGGGGCGGGCAACTCCACTAGCTGGAGTGTCCTGCTGGGTTGGCACAAAGGAGGTGAGCCTTTGAGGCTCACCGCCAGGTGTTACAGCTCCTGCCTGGGGGAGGTGTTAGCATCTCCACCCAGTGCAGGCTTTGTTACTGGCCTCAGAGTGACAAAGGCACTCTTCCCATGGGGCCAGCAACATGTCTCTAGTGTGGCAGGCTGCTGGAACTAGTCAGCCTACACAGACAGTCGGTTAAGTTTCAGGGGGCACCTCTAAGGTGCCCTCTGGGGTGTATTTTGCAATAAAATGTACACTGGCATCAGTGTGCATTTATTGTGCTGAGAAGTTTGATACCAAACTTCCCAGTTTTCAGTGTAGCCATTATGGTGCTGTGGACTTCGTGCAAAACAGACTCCCAGACTGTAAGGAAATGCCTCCTTGGCATGGTTGCCCCCTGACTTTTTGCCTTTGCTGATGCTATGTTTACAATTGAAAGTGTGCTGAGGCCTGCTAACCAGGCCCCAGCACCAGTGTTCTTTCCCTAACCTGTACTTTTGTATCCACAATTGGCAGACCCTGGCATCCAGATAAGTCCCTTGTAACTGGTACTTCTAGTACCAAGGGCCCTGATGCCAAGGAAGGTCTCTAAGGGCTGCAGCATGTCTTATGCCACCCTGGAGACCTCTCACTCAGCACAGACACACTGCTTGCCAGCTTGTGTGTGCTAGTGAGGACAAAACGAGTAAGTCGACATGGCACTCCCCTCAGGGTGCCATGCCAGCCTCTCACTGCCTATGCAGTATAGGTAAGCCACCCCTCTAGCAGGCCTTACAGCCCTAAGGCAGGGTGCACTATACCATAGGTGAGGGTACCAGTGCATGAGCATGGTACCCCTACAGTGTCTAAACAAAACCTTAGACATTGTAAGTGCAGGGTAGCCATAAGAGTATATGGTCTGGGAGTCTGTCAAACACGAACTCCACAGCACCATAATGGCTACACTGAAAACTGGGAAGTTTGGTATCAAACTTCTCAGCACAATAAATGCACACTGATGCCAGTGTACATTTTATTGTAAAATACACCACAGAGGGCACCTTAGAGGTGCCCCCTGAAACTTAACCGACTGTCTGTGTAGGCTGACTAGTTCCAGCAGCCTGCCACACCAGAGACATGTTGCTGGCCCCATGGGGAGAGTGCCTTTGTCACTCTGAGGCCAGTAACAAAGCCTGCACTGGGTGGAGATGCTAACACCTCCCCCAGGCAGGAGCTGTAACACCTGGCGGTGAGCCTCAAAGGCTCACCCCTTTGTCACAGCCCAGCAGGGCACTCCAACTTAGTGGAGTTGCCCGCCCCCTCCGGCCACGGCCCCCACTTTTGGCGGCAAGGCTGGAGGGAACAAAGAAAGCAACAAGGAGTCGTCACTGGCCAGTCAGGACAGCCCCTAAGGTGTCCTGAGCTGAGGTGACTCTGACTTTTAGAAATCCTCCATCTTGCAGATGGAGGATTCCCCCAATAGGGTTAGGATTGTGACCCCCTCCCCTTGGGAGGAGGCACAAAGATGGTGTACCCACCCTCAGGGCTAGTAGCCATTGGCTACTAACCCCCCAGACCTAAACACGCCCTTAAATTTAGTATTTAAGGGCTACCCTGAACCCTAGAAAATCAGATTCCTGCAACAACAAGAAGAAGGACTGCCTAGCTGAAAACCCCTGCAGAGGAAGACCAGAAGACAACAACTGCCTTGGCTCCAGAAACTCACCGGCCTGTCTCCTGCCTTCCAAAGAACTCTGCTCCAGCAACGCCTTCCAAAGGGACCAGCGACCTCTGAATCCTCTGAGGACTGCCCTGCTTCGACGACGACAAGAAACTCCCGAGGACAGCGGACCTGCTCCAAAAAGACTGCAACTTTGTTTCAAGAAGCAGCTTTAAAGAACCCTGCAACTCCCCGCAAGAAGCGTGAGACTTGCAACACTGCACCCGGCGACCCCGACTCGGCTGGTGGAGAACCAACACCTCAGGGAGGACCCCCGGACTACTCTACGACTGTGAGTACCAAAACCTGTCCCCCCTGAGCCCCCACAGCGCCGCCTGCAGAGGGAATCCCGAGGCTTCCCCTGACTGCGACTCTCTGAAACCTAAGTCCCGACGCCTGGAAAAGACCCTGCACCCGCAGCCCCCAGGACCTGAAGGACCGGACTTTCACTGCAGAAGTGACCCCCAGGAGTCCCTCTCCCTTGCCCAAGTGGAGGTTTCCCCGAGGAAGCCCCCCCTTGCCTGCCTGCAGCGCTGAAGAGATCCCTTGATCTCCCGTTGAC